>NW_020169834.1:2096506-2291002 GCF_002117355.1 Postia placenta MAD-698-R-SB12 | reverse complement strand
ACAATGTCCACGCTACGTGTTGCCAGATCAGTCTTGAGCTTCTCCGCCTCATGGCCTGCCTCAGCACCCAGCTTCCTGAGCTGTGCGCTGAGTGTCTCCTGCAACGATAGTCAGCCGCATAGGTCGATCGGCGTATAAGACTGAGTACATACGATGGAGAGGTCTTTCGACCGGAGTTTCTCCTCGAGCCCGCCAATGGTCTCGCGGTACTGCCCAATCTTCCGACCGATCCGCTGCTGTAGCGCTTTCGTCTTGTCCTTCAGTCGAGTCTCCCGACGATCCAGTGCTCTCCAGTCCTTGTCCGAAGGCCGTTCCTGTCGTACCTTCTGCTTACCTTTCTCTTCGGAACTGTAGCCAATCGTTTTCACCGCCGCGGTCTCGACCATCAAGGGAGACTCGCTAAGCAGACCAAACCGATGGACCGTCAGCTTCCACTTCCTGGCCTGTACCGGGTCTTTCTTAGCATGTGTGCGGCTGACCACGATGAGCGACATACCACGAGAATTAATTCCCATCGTTTGTATGCCAGTAGTTCCGAGTCGTATTGGCGACCGAGTAAGGTGGATAGGAGAGTGCCAGTGAGTCTGCCGGCGACGGCAATGGCCAGAGCCCAGCTCAGCCACCAGGACTGAGCGGTCTCTGACCCGCCGCCGACCGACGTTGCGTAGGAGGACCAGACAGAACATAGGATGCCATCGAGCATTGCTGCCAGGAGGATGACATCGAGGTTGACAGACACCAGGTAGTGTTGTTGACCAGCACGAGAACACATACCGAGAGCAAGAACGGAGAAGCCGCGCCAGGCAGCGAGCGCGAACATCGCATAGGAAAGTATATGTAAAAACGTAACCGGTCTAAGAACTAGAGTAATCATGGCTTGCATAAGGTGAGAGCAAAGCATTGGCGTTTCATTTAATACGCCCCACCTACCGTCAGCCAGCCCGAGGCTGACCTCCGCAGTTGATTCCCTGGTTACAATTAAAACCACTTCAAGTGAAGTTAGAGTATTACGGCAGTTTGACATTGCCGGCGCAGCGCTAAGGCGTTCATGGTAGATGAAATACTACCGGTGTGCACACTCATAATACGGATCTCCAATTGCAGGTCGCCCAGTTACAATCATCCGGAAGTTGTGGGTGCGCGTGAGGGTCGAATGTCGAGAGTGAGGAAACGCTCAAAACCACTAAACGCGTCGCGACGCGATCACGTGTGCATATTTCTCCCTGCCTCCAGTCAATTTCGAGAGACTGTGCCGCTGAACAGGACGCACATGCTTCTTGTTATTTCATTTCCGTTGTAACTGCGCACATTCAAATCATTCTAAAGGTTGAAGCCATGACAAATTCCACAATGAACGTCGAAATCCAAAATCTCTCGACATGCAATTGCCAATTAGTAGAATTGCGAAGCATAACGCCTAGGGTAATGTGCATCCACAAAGCCACTCACTATATAACGATAAACAACTGGAAGCAAGAGGCATCTACGCAGGGCATCATAGGCATCAGCAGGTCCCTCAAAGCACGTATCGGAAATCCCTATTCTGGATATCCGTGAGGTCGAGGAAAGCCTGTGGGGAAATTCACATCAGGCGCGGTGGCTGATTTATTCACAAGTTACATACCTTGTCGACCTTCTTCTCCGATTGTGTCGCCTCGTCAGTGATGTAGACGTCATCATACGTCGGGTCGTGAGCCTCTCGGTCACGCTTCGCGTTCTCGCGCGCAAGGTACCACCGCGTGACGAGCAGCAACATGCCGGAGACGAACCAGCACGCGGTAAGAATCGCCCACGGGATGTGGTTGCTGTTGAACATAGCCTGTCAGTAGGCTAGATCAGTCTGTTTAAAATAATGATGTACCGCGGTTGATACTCGGCCTTCCAGTATTGTGGGCCAACGGCATTGCCAACTGCGTAGCCGACCATGACGACTGCATTGGTTGTCACGCCTACATAACGAAAGTCAGCACTTCATGCAAAGTAGGTCAGTGCATCGATGCCCACGTTTGGTGTGCCCGGCCGTGGTCGAGCCAACCCATGCCAGCATGACAACGAACGGAGCAATCTCAGAAACTGGAAACCCAGTTGTTAGTGAATGTATATAAGGTTGCAGGACTGGCACATACTAGATATCCAGTAGCAGAACAGCAAACCAACTCGATCCTTGGACGGAAGCGCATTAACGAGGATCGAGCCGAGAATGGCGACACAATACGCAAGCGCCCCGGAGTATGCTCGCCCGTTTGGCCAATACGCCGCGGACGTCGTCGTGCAGTAGATCACGATGACTGTAAGGAAGCTCTTCAGTACAACCGAACTGGATAAGTAACCGTACCAATACGTACTCTCAACGACACCGTCGACACAACCTAGCAACGTTGTCTGTATATCGGTGAAGCCGAACTCTGCGACGATGATTTGTCGCTGGTTACTGAGCTGTAAAAGGCACGTGTCAGGCAACATTGCCGGGATAACTGCCTGGGGAATCGGATGCATACCGAGTTTGTGACGTTCCTAAAATGCAAAAGTAAGAAATAAGGAGGTAGCTGAGACGATATACCGAGACTCACGAGATAGCGGCAAAGAAGAAGAAAAGCCATGTCTTCGGGTCCTTGAAGCACTCGACGAATCTGAGGACGCGCCTTTCAACTACAGTCGATCAGAATGAAGGAGTCAACTGACTGGTCCATCTTAAAGTGCTTGTTCTCGACACCGGCCTGGTTTACTTTGATACGCTCGATAGCGATCACTTTCTCTTCGGGGGTCAGGAACGATGCAGTCGCCGGCGAGTCAGGGAAAAAGAACCTGGAGAACATGAGCAACCGTCAGTTTCGGCTCATTGGAACAAACGAGTTATTGTGCTGTCGAATTGAACCCTTACCAGAAAAGTATGGAGACCACAAAAGTGATGATACCGAAGATAATCATCAACCTGTGTGGAAGTGGCGATCAGCCGCTACCTTAGTATGCAACGAAATAAACTATACCATTGCCATGGCATCAATACGCTCGAATGAATATGTAGTGTCCCATATGCGATGAGACCGAGCATGATTATGGCGGCGCCATTCATCAGGACTGGTCAAACGTGCGTGTCAAATTCCGGACTTCGGAACCGCGTGTAATGACACTCACACCAATAACCTACTCTCTGGGTCTGTTCTTGGCGAGTGTAAAACATGGATGTGACGATCATGAACCCGGGGGTGATTGCACCCTCGCAGATGCCGAGGAAGACCCGGCAGGCAAACAGCTGGCCAAAGGTCTTCGCTGCCGCATGACAGAGCAACGCAACAGCCCAAATGAATATATTGATACTATGCGAAGCACACAGCAGATAGTTAGTCTCGTCATGCCGGCCGGCAATCTAAGAATAGCGAGCCGTACCTGACCCATTTCCCGACCGGGAACCGCTGCAGCGCGTAATTCTGCGGGAACTCAAAGCCGAGATAGAAGAGATAAAAGATCGTTCCGAGCCAGTTGAATTGGTTTTGCGTCAGATGGTCACCGGTCCTATTGCCCACGTTGGCAACCTAGTGTCAGAGGCGCCACATGAAATGTGGGAATAGGTTAGAGGCTCACAGGAGGCCCAGGACCGCAGACTGTCCTAATGTCGTCTTGTCGGCGAACTGCATACTACGGGACGTTCAACACCGCGGTTCCGCGCGCATTCATTACAAACTTACAGATACATAACTGGAACAGAACAGAACGTGTCAGCGCCACACGAGGAGCTCAACGCTGGGGACCGGACACGCACCACACATGAGAGGCATCAAATGCATGTCGATCTTTCTTCGGACTCTGGCAGACTCTGCGGGGTCGATGGCGACCTCCGTTCCTGAGGTGAGCTGGGCCGCGACGTCGACATCGTACGCGTTGACCACGTCGTGTTCGCCATGTTTCTCGACGGACGAGCCAGAGCTGCTGAGATTGACGTCAAGGGGACTGACAGATGGACGCTTCTCGGGGTCGCTCATGGCGGGCCGTCTAGGAGACTAGGAGAGGGAGGGAGCAGGCCGCTTGGGGAAAGCAGTGCCATGGTGTCGTTATGATATAGGAAAGCATAGATGCGCGTCCAAATTGCGGGGACCCTGTCATTTCCGAGCGCGCGGAGATGCCATCGGTGGTGTTGATCATCTACAGGCGCCCACAACAAATGCCTCCACAGCCGAGTATCAGAACTCCCACTCGCCACTTGTCCATTACCTGTACTTTTCCATTATCTAAGCATCCGAGAAATCGGAGGAGACACAACCCTATTCTCTCCCTGCAGATCCCAAACGTTCGCGCGGAGAAGCATCGCAACCGACGGTGACCTCTTGTCTTCACGCTGAGGCAGTGCCCGACGCAGAGGTTTCACACTCGCATCACCATATGGGAATCCCCTTGCTGCCCGGTGCCTGGAGAATCACCATTGTGTCGTCGCGATCAAATCTGATCCCGTTTCTCTGCAGATGTCGCCGTGATCGAGGTCCTCATTCAAGCTCCCCGCAGGTTTAAATTTATATTTCATCACACCGGCCAAGACACCAGTAGGCGTATTATCGTGTCCTATGTGCTCCAGAAACGCCGTCGTCCACTGACCAGGAGCGAGATGAGAATGCGGGCAACCGCATTCTTAGGTACTATAGGATATCGCTAATTCAGCTCTATTCAGCTTCGTCAACGCACGGATATATATGTGGCCATTATTCTTCCTTGCTTCATCGGCTCTTCACAGAAACCAGGCTGTCACCTCGGAGAAAATGCTAGCCGCACCTACACAATGTTGCTTGCTATGTCATTTTACAAGGAGTTACCTCCCTCCTAGGCCACCAGGTTGCTGCGTTGATGCATACTTTTCAAGTGTCGGACAGAGTGAGTTCCGCTGCAATTGCAACACTCCTCGCTTCACGCAAACGATCGTCAAACATCTCGGCATCCCAGCATCTGCACAACATCTGTCGTTGTACCGATAAGTGGCGATGTCTAAATCTGCTCGCCCTCGGTCTCCGAATGCCGTTGAAGGCTGATGTGAGTATGCGATGATCACGGAATATACATCGTAATCTGCAAAAGAATCATAATACTCATCTACAGATCTATCATATAATAAGAATTCGGACCACCGAGCAGGGATGTATGACCTTCTCTGGTCCCCTGTTCCTGCTTGCCCCCTAAAACACGGGCAAATGCCTCTTGATCTCATTTGAGCTGTCGGCGAATCAGTGTTCCTGTCTGGACATTGCTTCATTGAATCTCGCGGTCTTCTTTCAAATATAGCCTCCACCTTTAAGGAACCTAAGCTCAAGTCTCTTCAGGACACAGGCGCTCCGTATGATGACTTTTGTGGTAGCGCTGTCTGAGCGGCGCTGGTATCCTCAGGCCCAGAACATTTGTGAGCCTACGTTCTGTGTCCGACGTAAACCTCATCCTCGATAGGAATGGAAGCACGTTGCACTACAATAAGCTGCGTGCGCATGGATTGCTCTGGTTAGATCTGCCTGACCATTGATTTTATGACTTGATATGACTTAATTAGGCTCATGAATGCACAGGACATGACCTGCCACTCCTATAGGCAATGCAACTGCATGCCGTTCGCCTACTCGCTGATATATCGCAAGAACTGCAGTACTTCCTGCGCGGAAATGCTGGCGCTGTGTGGTTTGTTGTGCAACATCGCTATGTCTTGACTTCCATCTGCAGCAGCAGTGCCCAAGATGGTAGCAATTCATTTGCTCGCTTCTCGGAGCTTCCGACCGAGTTCACACTTCTTATCCGTCCATTATAAGCACAGGCTGTAAGAACACGCACAGCATACGGCAGTGCTGCATCTGATCGTATATGTGGGTCCTTGGTAGCCGGTTCAGATTGGCTGACTGACCAACCCGGTTAAGTACTACGTCAATTGTCTCCCTTGGATGTCGTGTAGGATGGGAACAGAGGAACCCTTACACGGACCAGCACCGTCCGAGCGCCCAGTCGGCACCACTCCGACCAAGTTGACATGTTTCATATGTGGGAGGATCCCTTGGGAAGACGCGAAGATTTAGCACAGCCCACATAAACCTTCTCGGTATGGGAAAGTTTAATGCAATGCGATATGTACGCCCCGCACGTAGAGCATCGAATCAAAGGCAGTCACCTCAATTATTATGAGAGGTTTATTGAAAACAATACCGCCCATGGACGCACGGCTTTGATCATGCCGCATAACCCTAAGGGGCGTTATACACAGAAAACTAGTGTGTATGCGCCGTTATTTGCGTAGCGCGTAGCTGTGGATGCGGCCAGTGACTGTAGCGGTGCAGGTAGAATGTAGCGTATGCCGCTGTGAGTCGTGGCCGTTCTGATCGAGGACAAGCAAGGACAAGCGCCCAAGGCCTGCTTTCAGCTACATTGTCGGTCCCATATACTAGGTTGCCTCAGCCTTCATGGACGCTATCAAGGTCGCAAAGGTTGATCGCACTTCACATATACCATGAACACATGTATCTTATGCCAAAGTCCTGCAGGTCGAAGGCGTGCTATGCAGCAAGGCAGGGAGTATCGCGTCCGGCACGGTGCACTTGACTGCCCACCATCTCATATTCCACTATGACGACCCAGCAAAGGAGGAGATGTGGGTCAGTCATCCTCTGGTGTCTCTTCGGGTATCTGACGAACACAATTATCAGATTCCTTATCCGCTGATATCCCTAGTGACGCGTCTACCGCTCACTCTACAAGGGTCGTGTCCCCTTACGATCAGGACGCGCACATTTGAGGCAGCATCTCTTCTATTTGGCTCAGAGAGGGAGGCGATAGATGTATTCGACAGTGTGAAGGAGCTCACTGTCGCCAGTACGTCTCTAGACTTCGTACTGCGCACGAACTCACGCGATGATTGTAGCGTCTGTGACGCAGCTGTATGCGTTCTACTATGTGCCGAACCCACCGTATACTGCCAACAACGGCTGGTCCTTATATTCTGTCCGGGAAGAATTTGGCCGAATGGGCGTTGGATCGCGCACGAAAGCATGGAGGTTCACGGATATTAACAAAGACTATTCTGTATGTTGCTCTAGTTCACGATGTCTAATTGGTTCATTCATGACCTACAGTCCTTATAGTTCTCCCCGACATATCCCGCGAGGCTCGTGGTACCAACTCGAATAAGCGATACGACGCTGCAATATGCTGTCAAGTACCGCAGCAAGGCGCGCTTGCCGGTACTGACTTACCTCCACTGGGCGAACTACGTCAGCGATTTTCTTTTCCTTCCTGAAGTGAATGATCTTCAACATCCTGATAGGGAAGTATAACCCGTTCTAGTCAGCCTATGGTCGGGCTGACAAGCAATCGTTCGATTCAAGACGAGAAGCTCATCGAGGCCATCTTCCAAACACACTGGTCTCCAGAATCTCGTGCTGCGAATATCCCCGTCTACGGCGCGACGTGCACTAATCTCATCATCGATGCGAGACCAACGACTAACGCGATGGCTAACACCGCAAAGGGCGCCGGCACGGAGAACATGGACCACTATAAAGATGCCAAGAAGGCCTACTTGGGAATTGATCACATCCATGTCATGCGAGAATCTCTCGCGAGGGTAGTCGAAGCGTTACGGGAAGCAGAGGTCACTCCCGCTACCCCTGGCGCTGGTGATGACTACACACTCGATTCTATGGTCGCACCGGTGCTGGATAAACAAGCGTTGCGAAGATCTGGCTGGTTGAAGCACATATCTGCCATTATGGAAGGCTCGCTGCTTATTGTGCGAAACGTCCATGTCAACTCTTCCCACGTCCTCATCCACTGCTCTGATGGGTGGGACCGGACGGCTCAGCTCTCCTCTCTGTCCCTGCTCTGCCTGGACCCCTTCTATCGCACATTACGTGGCTTCCAGATACTGGTCGAGAAAGAATGGGTGTCATTCGGTCACAAGTTCCTCGATCGCTGTGGGCACCTGTCCTCGGAGAAGTTCTTTTCAGCTCCCGTCGAGAATATCGGCACTGGGGGCGGTGCGGAAGCCGCCCAAGCATTCCTGGCCTCTGTACAGAACAGGTTCGCGTCGCAGAACCATCTCAAGGAGACGAGTCCTGTCTTCCATCAATGGCTCGAGTGCGTGCGGCAGGTGCAACGCCAATTCCCTGAACGCTTCGAGTTCAACGAGCGCTTCCTACGCCAACTGCACTACCATCTCTATTCTTGTCAGTTTGGCACATTCCTGTTCAATACCGAGCGGGAACGTCGGGTGGGTGACAGTGGTCTGCCTCCGTGTGAACGGACAGTAAGCGTGTGGGATCACTTCAATTCGGCCCCAGAAGCGTCGCTGAACCTGAATCCCGACTACGACCCATCACTGGATGATCCCTCGAATCGTGTACCCAAGACCGATATGGGCGTGCTCATGCCTGACCCGAAGGACGTCCGCTTCTGGAATGAGCTCTACGGCCGCACGGACGAAGAGATGAATGGCAAGTTCCTTGAACGCAGACCTCCTCAGGACCCAGAGTTCGTCGCGCCCGTGGAGGGGGCGGGAGATGATCCTGTCAATATGGCGCCTTCTGCTATCCCACTTCCTCCGTCTCCCGCAATCAGTCCGTCTCCCAGCCTGTCCGCACCACAGTCGTTTGCTCGGTGGACAACTGAAAAAGGTGACTCGCCGGCAGCACAGACGTCATCAGTAGACGCGCTAGGTCTGTCGCTTGACGCACCGAGGACAAGGCACGAAAGCGTACGGGGGCACGAGCCTGTGGCGCTCAATGCACGTAGCCTGCGCGTACCTATTCCATCTCGCTCGCCTTCGCCTGCCGCGCACGCATCATCATCTCGGCAATCCACCGTGCCGCAAGTAACAGACATCTTCTCGAGCAACAATATGCGTTCGATGTGGGGTCGGTTCTCCTCTAACGCAACGGCAGCATTGTCAGCGGTGCAAGACGCAGCGAAAGACTTCAAGGGGCTGTCTCTTAGCGCAGGCGGTACTGGTGACGGACAAGGTGGGGAGCTGAAGAGTCGTGACGAGATAGGCGTTTGGGGGGAGGAGCCCCAGGACCAACACGAGCAGCGGCCGTCGTCCCCTCGTGGTACAGGAAATGCGTACACTCTTGGGTCTTCCTCTACGAATCCGTGGTCGACTACGAAGGCGCGTCCGAATATTCCATCCATGTTCTTGGACAATCCGTGGAATACGACGCGCTCTCCTGGACCAGAGCCACCGCGTTCGCTGCCCGCCATGGAGACATCCGATTTATCGAGTACGCTTCCTATCGACCCCACAATCGCATTACCTGCGGCCGGTCGACCACCAATCGGCATTAGCGCGACTCGTTCAACCTCGACCTCGCCAGGTACAGGAACCTTGACCAGCTCGCGACCTCTCTTGACACCTCCCGCCGTTGCAGAAACGCCTCCAGAGCAGCCTGCGCCCTCGTCCGACCCCCTCGGGGTAGGTTTGTGGTAGAGCATGGTTGTCCATCGCGCTTCCTGCTATATCATACGTCGTAGAGATTAGAAGTGCGCGTCATTCCCTTTTTTGTGTATTCTTTCAGTCCGGTGTGTACGTGCAATGATCCCTTCTCATGGCAAAACCAATTTACCTAAACTCTGAGAACGAAAGAAGGTGTTAAGAGGGCGCAAAGGCTACTCGGTAGGCTAGAAAATGGCATATCGGACGAGGGAAACCTGGTGGGGAATGGCGTGCTGAGCGGTCTTCGGGGTCCATATCGGTTGCAACATAAACCTGCAGTAAATTCTCCCAGCCCTCACCTGTCTGGTCCCCATCCTTCTCTCCCCATCCCCATCCTCCTCCTCACCATGCCCGCTAACGGTACTGCTCGCGCTTCCGCCCTCGCGCCAGGTCATTTCCTCTTTACTTCCGAGTCTGTCGGCGAGGGTCATCCCGGTACGTCCACGGCCAGCGTGAAGTTATGAGACGTGATCATTGAACGGTAGTGCAGATAAGATTTGCGACCAGGTCTCTGATGCTATCGTCAGTATTGTACTCAGTCACTACATAGAGTGGACCTAATGAGGAAGTGCACAGCTCGATGCCTGTCTGGCACAGGACCCCTTCTCGAAGGTCGCTTGCGAGACTGCCTCCAAAACCGGCATGATCATGGTCTTCGGTGAAATTACCACGAAGGGGCAGATCGACTACCAGAAGGTTATCCGTGAAACCATCAAGCAAATCGGGTATGACGACTCCTCGAAGGGATTCGACTACAAGACCTGTAACATTCTTGTCGCGATCGAGCAGCAGTCGCCGGATATCGCCCAGGGACTTGACCACGGCGCGCTCGAGCACATCGGTGCCGGTGACCAGGGTATCATGTTCGGCTATGCAACGGACGAGACGCCTGAGTACATGCCTCTCACGCTCGTTCTCGCCCACCGCCTGAACGAAGCGATGGCTGTTGCTCGCCGCGCGGGCGTCCTCCCTTGGCTCCGTCCCGACTCTAAGACTCAAGTCACCGTTGAGTACAAGAAAGATGGCGGTGCTACAATCCCTCTCCGTGTCGACACGGTTGTCGTGTCCACTCAGCACGCTGAGGAGATCTCCACCGAGGAGCTCCGCAAGGAGATCCTGGAGAAGATCGTCAAGCAGGTTATTCCCGCAAACCTGCTTGATGAGCGCACCGTTTACCACGTATGTATCGCGTGGAGTGATTATTGTCTCCCGCAAACTTACAGTTTCGCGATCAGATTCAACCTTCTGGGCGTTTCGTCATCGGCGGTCCCCAGGGTGATGCCGGTCTCACTGGCCGTAAGATTATTGTCGACACCTACGGTGGTTGGGGTGCTCATGGAGGAGGAGCCTTCTCTGGCAAGGACTGGTCCAAGGTTGACCGGTCCGCTGCGTACACCGCTCGTTGGATTGGTGCGTACTACTTGTTTGACGCCGGCCGCACTATTAGACTGATATCCTCTACAGCTAAGTCCTTAATCGCGGGTGGCCTTGCTCGCCGCGCTCTTGTCCAGCTCTCCTATGCCATTGGTGTTGCTGAGCCGTTGTCCATCTACGTTGACACGTACGGTACGGGCAAGAAGTCCGACGAGGACCTCGTCGATGTTATTCGTAACAACTTCGACCTCCGACCTGGTGTCATTGGTTCGTAGTATCCTCGATGTCACGGCTGGCAGCGGGTTGCTTATTAGTCCTTTGCCCACAGTCCAACAGCTTGGTCTCCAAAAGCCGCAGTACCGCAAGACGGCGTCATACGGTCACTTTGGTAAGTTTGTCTGATCTACCTACCTGACATTACACTGATGATTTGCACAGGTAACCCGGAGTACTCGTGGGAGCAGCCTAAGAAGCTCCAGCTCTAAGCTGGCCGGGCTATATGCTATGTTCGCCCTGTAGTCGCGCCATGTCGCATTGCATCTGCACCTGAAGCTCATCCTTCTCCGCACCGGAAGTTCATCCTTCCGCCTATTTATCCTCACGTCGCATTGTTGTCTAGATGATGATACCACCCGCCCCCGCACCCCTTCCCCGGTTTGGCTGCGTCGCCGCCTCATCCCCGTCCCATCCACACCATCCGCCATTACCATGTCACGTCACGACATTGATGGTCCTACACACCCTCGCGCACACACGGCCCCCAGCAGGTCGTGTGTTGTTTGCTATGCATCTTAAAGTACATGCTGGTTACATCTGGTCGATAATGCTGTATGTAATAGTCGGAGCAGAATACATCCGCGTTCAACCGCGCTATAACTAGTCTGACCTCGCTGTGAAGCTAACGCAAGTGGACTCAGTAAGCAATGATACTGTAGGTCTTTCTATGGGCCTTCCTCTTAGCAATATTGACTTCGGCGTTCTTATCTCCGTTCTCATGCTTCTGCCTGTTTCCTAGTCTTTGAGCCTCCTTAGTTATTAATGTTCTATGCACGCTTCACCGTTATCACCGTCTGTAAAGTGTTTGCTTATACATTCCCAAGGCATCCATTTAGGCCTATAGCTAGGTATGTCAACGTTACGTTTCGCTTGAAGCCCGTCAGCTAGGGCGTACAATTTAAACGCGTAGGTTTTACATGTAGATGTACGGCTTCGATCGTATTAGACAGCATTTTTGTCGACAACGATGCGCATTTCTCGGACTGCCGTCAAGAGACAAATAGCCTCGCTGGGGTAGAGATAGTGATATGATAACTAGGCAGAGACTTGGAGGAACTGCAGCTCCATAGCGTCTACTTCAGAGTTCTCTGAGTATTGTTCGTGAGCTCAGGAGAACATGGCAGTAGATCATTCTAACCAACACTCATTATTCAAATACTGCGAGCCTCGGATAGGACGCGTTGGTCGACGACACGACACTACGACTCTCCTCGAGACCACATGTCAAATTGTCGATGCAAGTACTACGCCATCAAAGCAACCTCCACATCTCTCCTACCTCTGGAATGATGTTAGTCACGGTAGCACTGTACGAACATCATCAGGTGTGTTCATACTGTAAGATAATTTTACGCTATGCCCTGCGGATCAGGTCGATCCTACTCGTCACTTACGATCTATAGGTGCTCACATGCTCATTATGACGGGCTTTTAGGACAGCCCATCTTAGCAGGAACTCAGACACGACTCACGCAAAGTACCTGGCATGATGTAAATCATCCATGACGCTGCTTTGTCAGTTGGAAGAGATCAAGCAGACCGAATTTGAAGTTACCGATATAAATTAGCGTACCTGAGTATAACGCTTCGTCCTCGGCACAAACACCAGATTGTTAGACTGTGGGGCCCCATATTTATATTTCCAAACATGAATACTGTCAACTCAGTACACGGCGGATTGCCGTGCAACAAGTGAGTCAAATCTGCGAATCTTTCGACCATGAGCATGAGCGGCACACTAAGAGCATTCAGGACTCAGGGACACACCATCAAAAACCAAATCAAACTCAAACTCCGCACTGTCGATATGCGCCAGCGCACGGAACCACACCTCCGACGAGATCGGTCTTAGGCAGCGCCTGCCGTCTTCGTCGAACACTTTCCACCAAACAATCCTGCCCATGAAGTTAGGTTCCGCAGGATCTGCATCGCTGTCCCAGGCTATTCCAGGACCCGCTCCGAGGCACAAATAACGGAGAGTAGGAATGGCATTTGCGATTGGAACTGCCAACCGCTCGAGGACGTCATCCTCCGATTCCGCCATTTGTCTCGGGAAATGTCCTACAATGTAGATTCGAATCATGACGAGTGCTGAGGAATACAGAATGGGAGGGAGGGATGCCTGTTACACCAATCAACATGGCATCGCGTAGCAAGGGCACGAACTTACCATCCACCCAGATAGGTTTGTTATGCCATTATGATCGTCAAAACCAGTGGTTGAAAGGAGGGTGAGCTGAAGGCACCTCAGACGGGAATTCACGTTCATTAAGCTCATCCAGGAGATGAGCATGGTTTGGGTGACCGTCATGGTCAGAATGACAGGCAGTGTACCGCCCACCATTTCAACTAGCGATGCATCTGAGACACCCCCCTTATTCGTGAATATCAACCAGCGCACGAGACAGGATGCCTTCCACAACGTGAAGTCGGCAGGCTCTTGAATGTAAAGGCGTTCTAAGTGTTTCCAAGAGGCTGGTCCCCAGCCAGGACGGTCGACGGTAACAATTGCATGGGGCAGTGGTCGAATTGCGCGCAATGTCTGAATGTTAGGGAACGTGCGCGAGACAATGTTGCTCAGGTACAGACAATCATAGACCTCCAAGGACTGGAGTGCCGAGTGGACCATTGAGGGGTCCTCCATCACATCGGGATAAAAGAACACAGCACTGGCCTTCAGGGATCGCAGATCTTGCTGCCGGGTGAGTGCTGGGATGAGTGAAGGAATGAGCGCAGTTCGAATGTTTTCGGCACTGCTGACAGAAAGATTCACAAGTCCACGTCCTAGATTGTGCACTAGAGAGACAGCGAGAGGGCCAGCATCACGTAAATGCAGCTCGATGAGGTTAGACAACCCAGTTATGGCATTCCAAATTTGAGGGTTGTTTTGTAACACAGTCTCAATGTCCGGGAGAGAGAGGCATCGCAAACCGTGTGCAGACGCAAGGACAGCGACAAGGTGAGGTACGGCCGAGTAGTCCTTACGCAGATTGACGTCTCGGAAGGCCCATGCAGATAGTGTCAATGCGCGTATGCATGCCGGCCGGTATTCTGCATCCGCGAGAATATATGAGTTAAAGGCCTTCACTTGTGCAGGCGTCTCGAGACTTGCTGAGGATAGTGCACGGCGAATAGCGATGTAGTGGACTCTCTTAGCAGTGGCTGCGACAGCAAAGGCGTCACTGGGTGAAACGAAGGACAATATGGACGACAGGACATCATCATTTAGCAATAGAAAGGGCATTTTGATGATCGCACTACCGATCTTCTAGTAAAGGGTGCAGCCGGTCAGGACTCCAGCGGGACTTACAGCGTTATACGTACGTGTGCTTACCAGTTCCTGTATATAGAGAGAATCTGAAGCAACCAGCGAAATGGCGTACTCCTTGTCTAATGCTTGCTATGCTGCAGCACCGTCTTTGAACATTGACTAGGGACTAATAAGTAGAGGGTCGACCGCAGGATGACAGAGCCTCACTGGGGCGATAGCTGAGACAACGGTTGTGTGATGCGACGAGCGCAGGGGCGACACAGACTTCAGCCCGAGTGAGCGCTTTACGACCACATCCGCAGTACTTGCATTGTCGACACTCTCGTGCTGATGCATCTAATGTCCATAGCTATTTTGTCGATGACGGTCGCTACTTTGTGACTGCGGCGCAATTATGCACCCTGGGGCCTAGCATTTTTAACAAGAGGGATCCAGAAGTACTTCTGGCTGCGCCTTTTCCAACACAGCCCATATCCAGTGGTTCGAAAGGATCAGCCCCGACGATCTAGCTACTAATAGAATCGAGGCCAGGGTTACCGTGAGTGCAATTTCTAGCCTGCCGATAGCAGAGCCTTCATGGTCGACAATCTTCCGTGAAGTCTATATCTTGTGAGAGGAAGTGCGTGATATCCTACTTGGTCCCGCAGCTTGAGAGTCTGAATTCATTGGCCGTGCAATCAGCAACACGCCTACACGTGATGACGAGGCTATTGCAGAGTGTTACACATTTGTTGACAGATAACATCATATCCTAATGATATAAATGGGTGCCGAAGTCTTTCAGGCCCGATTTCGTGACGAGGCAGTATCGTTCGGCACTACACTACTTGTCAATGAGTATGGTACGTGTCTCACCTCGGCCATCATCTAGTAGACAGACGTTCTCGATCCTGTCGGTTTTGCTAGGCAACCGAGCCGCAGTGCGTGGGCAACTGAGGATCAACAAACATCGTTGATCCTTGTGGCTACTATATCTCAGGTGTAATACTCCTGCTTTAGCGGGCACTACACGACTATTGAGCTGATGCGAGATAGGAGGACGTGCATTGATAGCTTCCAAATCCCCCAGATCGATGCCAAAAGTCACGACACTGCGCGGACTATAGCCATGCTTGAACATCACGGCAGCCTTGTGTTCATCATAACCGCCTCCGCACGAAATTGGATGGTGCAACTATCAGGCACAGGCGAAATGACGTTCTCTGCATGTTGAAGGAAGCATTCAGCCATCCTTCGCAAGAAAGCGTTCAACTACGGCTCGTTCCTGACATGTCAAAACAGTTTGTCGAGCACCCAACACTGCTATTACTTGCTCACATCCCGAGCCGCCAGGGCAACTGCTGCATCAAGCTCTGTTTGTATCCAACCTGTCTGCGAGATGGTCGACTCATTTCCGTCCGCTGTACCATCGCGCGTGGTCGGCGTGCCGTGGCAGCTCAATCCCCCAGAAGTCCTGATCCAAGAACCACTGCTTCAGCTATAAGAATGCAAGTCAACTAAAGAGCTCTGTACCTTCTGCTCGCTCAGCAAACCAGCAGTATATCCCTCCTTCACAATCTCGCTCATTCCCTGTCAACACTTTCCTTCAAACATGTTTATCAAGACTGCTCTCCTCACCGTTGCCCTCGGACTCCTCGCCTCCGCGTCACCCTTGGCTAGGGACACCGGTATCCGGATTCCCATACAGAAGCGCGGCTCCCTTACCAACGTCGACGGCACCATCAACATGGAAGCGGTCACGCATGAAACCGCCAGGATGCAAGCGTATGTCTTCCTCTTGGTGCCAGGTTGCAACACTAACGCCTCGCTGCTTTAGCAAATATCGCGCCACTCGCGGGGCAGTGAACCGCCACAAAATGAAGGGGACTTCCACTAGTAGTGTCGACATCGTACTCCCAGTCCCCACATCCCCAATCTCCACATCCCAAACCAGTAGCCCGATAACGAAGCCCACCCAGCCCACAAGCCTCCAGTCGGAGCCGCTCATTGACAATGACAGCGGGCTGCTGTGGACAGGCTCAATTGAGATTGGGACACCTCCGCAGAGTTTCATTGTTTGCTTCGACACAGGCTCGGCCGACCTGTGGGTTGCGTCGTCTCAGTGCAACGGGTGCGATGCTCAAGACACTTACGATGCGTCGTCCTCGTCGACAAGCCAGGAACAGCAAGGCACTTTCCAAATTTCATATGAAGGTGGCCAGGATGTCACCGGGCCGATCTATACGGACACTGGTGCGTCGACTGCTGCGAGTGCCAAGTTCTACCGCTGATGTGCGTGGGTAGTGAGCGTCGCAGGCGTGAATGTCAGTGGGCAGTATTTCAGCCCTGTAACGCAAGCATCAGACATGAGCAATGAATTCCCGCTGGATGGCATCTTGGGCATGGGGTGGCCTCAGTTGTCCAATCTCCAGCAGGTACAAGGCTACCAATCACTCTCGTTGTAGATGCTCACATGGTCCCACCGCAGGACCCATATTTCTTCAGCGCAATCTCGCAGAATGCTGTGCAGCAAGGCGTATTTGGGTTCTACCTCGCGGCGAACAACTCAGAACTGTACCTTGGTGGAACGGACTCCACGCTTTACACGGGCTCGATCGAGTATCATGCTCTCGCCTCTGATTCTGAAGGCTGGTGGCAGATTGCCAACGCGAGTTTCCTTGTGAACGGACAGTCAGCCGCATCCGGCTTTGAGACCGTATGTGACATCTTTTGACTGTGCAAAGCACACTCGAGCACTGAACACATGTTGTCTACCTGGGATATAGATCATTGATTCTGGCTCTACATTTATGTACGCCCCGGTGGAAGCCGCCGCACAGGTGTACGGGACCATCGAGGGCGCGCAGCAAACTGAGGAAGGATTCTACATGTTCCCGTGTAGTTCGGCTCCCACGGTCGCTTTCAGCTGGGGTGGCAATAACTGGGAGATCCCTGCGGACAGGTGAGCATATCCGATGTTCATGAATCTTGATGTGGTGCTCATGCGAACAGCTTCAACTTGGGCGAGGTCGAAGAAGACTATTGTTTGGGCGCGCTCATATCTGCTGATATGGGTACCAATGCGTGGACGGTCGGTGATGTGTGAGTAGGATTCTCTGCGCCGTCCAGACATTGAACCTGACATTGTGCATCGCTCTCGCTCAGATTCTTGACGAACGTCTACAGCGCGTTTTCGGTAAACCAAAGTGCCGTGGGCTTCGCTACCCTGGCTTGAGGACTAAGAGCAGGCGGACGTGGGAACGAATGGACGTAATCTTCGAGGACTCTTTCGTCTTGGTATTGTGATCGAATTCCACTAGTATTCCGGTCTAACTTATTCTCCCGGGGGCTCGACGTACTTGTCTTTTGAAACCGTCCAATTCAATGTCAGTAATGTGATCATACCCAATACATTCAGCGAAGGTATCGAGACTGAATTTGACGAGTATGGTGTGTGCGACGCTAGATAAGATAATGAATCTGTAAGTACGTGACCTGGTTACACACAGCACCAAGGAAATAGTACGGAGACCTCCGGCGGACAACATCGGTTTGTATATCAAGGTCATCCAGTCTCCACTGTCTAGCGCTCGCAATCGGCGGCCTCGAATATGATCCCTGAAACCTTGACTTTCAACAGCCAGATCACTGAAGGTGGATGATTGATAGTTCAAACAGCGAACGGATCCTGGCACCTATCGAGAGAGCTGTGCGGCATATGGTAGCCTCGTACATACATTCCACGACGTCCCTCATGCTTAATGGTATGTCCTCAATTGCTGTTACGAACCCGCTCTGATAATATAAATGGCACAATGATGACGTTCAATTGTGTCAAACTCGGGAGGACCTGCTCATGCAATTGACTGTATGTTGCGTTAACTGGTATATGGAAGACCTATGTGGAAGACCTACGATCCATTTAGGTAGCCAAGATGGCCAATAATTGCGCTCCTCATAAATTGAGACGTGGATAAGCATGGATCACGTCTTACCGGATTGTGAGATATGTAGTGACGAATCTCGCTGCCCAGATGATGGGTTCCGTTCTGCGTAAGATATTGTACATCCGATTGATTGTTCCCCCTTCCACGAGGATTTCACGAGTCCCGCCAGCGAAAACCAGATGGCGGACGGGGCAGATAACCGGCTATTGCAAGGGATCTTCCAAAGTATCGACAGCCACCTTGTCGAGACGTGGTCAGCATACCTCAGTGTCTTACCCTGCTCTCGCAAGTCAGCGAGCAGGCTACACCAAGTCAGGGTTGAAATGATAGAACTGAGCGACAAAGGACCAAAGTTTGGAAAAGCGCTCATGGAGGAGGCCATGGCAAGAGTACATACTGCAGGAAGCTGTGGGTATAGAGTGTGTATGCGAGGAGATTGCGAGGATCCATCTCATGTTCTACAATGCTGGTCATTGAAATGCATTGCAAATTGTTGAGATGGGCGTTGCAGGACAACAGAGTGCCGGATCTGAGGCGCCAGGGAGATTATATGGAATGTCGTGAGCTCTCTTAGGGATGTGAGGACTCTGATGACTGATTCGGAGCTCACCTACTAGGAGTTCTTTCAAAAACAACACCCGCAGGCTTTGGAGCATGAGCGCGTGCTCGAGAATATCTGCGAGGAGAGATACTAGTGTGGCGGCCTGGACGACTGAGAGATGACACAACGATGGACAGAACATTGTGATTGACTCGGAGGGGCTGCGTGTTCATTGTGAACAATCTACGTTGCATAACTGGTATGTCAACAGGAGGAACTGACTCAGATAATATCAGGGTGGCTCTCAGAACTCGCCAAGGTGGCGGTTGTACTCAGCGGATGTTAGCCTACAGACGGGCGCTTCAGATGCACTTTGTGGCCTGGCTTCCAAATCGGGATACGAACGTCGGTCCGCGGCCCACACCAGTTTTCTTGACCAGACATTGACCAAGACCGTATCAGGGCCGCAGCGTACCGAACCTTCGTCCACTGCTAGTCCGCGGGTTGGAAGTCTGAGAAAAGTTTGCGACCACTCGCCGAACTTCGCAAAAACCTCATACGCACCGAAGTGCTTAGTTTCTACTGGTGACCTGCTGCCTGTGAGATTCCGGGCTTACCGACGAGACACAGCTTTGGACCGCGACCACTGCAGCCTAGACCCACAAACGCATACGTTTGTCTTGTGCGGGTGTGATAGGCCTCATACCGTTGGACGCTTGCGTGTCATTTGGAAGAAACTAGAGGAGCATAGCCCTACCTATGTCGGGACTAGGTCTGCTAAATAGTGATAGCAAGCCCCTTCCAGCCGACGATGAGGCAGCTGCGAATACGCGGCAATGGCATCTTGCCTCCGAGACTGAGTACAGATTTGAACTCGATCCGAATAGCTCTTTAGCGATCAAGGTGCGTTTCAGATGCTGCACAACGCAGCACATTTATTTCTTCCGCATGGTCCTTCCACGACAATACCGAATCAACCATTTCTTTCCAGCTCGTACATGGTCAAGCAGAAATTTTTGGTGCCGAACTTGCCGAAGGCAACACCTATGTATTTGGCCTCGAATGCAAGGCAGCCGTGTATACATGGCAAGGTTGCACAATAGAGATGAGTCCCCCTCCATCTCTTGCCATAAATCACGAAGAAACTTACCTTTATGCCCTCTTTCCGTGGTCTTATTACGTCACAGGCCAGCCATCCACGGAGTATGTCTCTGAGGAGACTCCCATGCAGGTTTACGCCAACCTTGTCCTTGCACTCGAACAGATGCGCGTAAGAGCCCTGCGAGCCTTCCACGGCTCTCCCCCATCTTCAGAGGAAGGACCTGACCCAGACCCGGATCCGCAACCACCACGCGTTCTCGTTTTAGGACCGGGGAATTCTGGCAAGACCACGCTATCAAAAATGCTCATCAACTATGCTGTCCGCATGGGTCAGAGCTGGAATCCAGTCCTGGTCAACGTCGATCCCGGTGAGGTATGTCAACATTCGCGTACATACTTCGCGCCACTCTTCTTACCTTCTGAGCACTCAGGGTGGCTGGGCAGCACCGGGTGCGATCTCTGCCGCAACCATCACGTCACCCATACAGACATCGACACCGGCATCAACATTTGGCTCGGCCGCCACATCCGCTCCTGCACATCTCACCTCCAATGCCCTCCTTCCCCTAGCATATTGGTATGGCCATGCGGAAACACGGCGCAACCCACTCCTGATGGACCGGCTGATACGTAACCTCGGTGAGAACATCTGGGAGCGGTGGGACAATGACCTCGGAGGTAGTGCCTGAGGGTTCCCCTCACATTTCGTGTCCACGTTCTGATGCTCTCGACGTCTGTGCAGGACGTGTAGCGGGACTCATCGTCGACACACCCTCATCATTCGCGGCAAGCTCGGGTCCCAATGGGGACCATCGACATGCCCTTATCAAAGCCTGCGTGGATGCATTCCGAAGTGAGTCGCAATATATTCACGAAGCCAGGCGATACTGAATGATTTTCACCCATCCCAGTCAACGTCATCCTCATCGTCGGGCACGAGAAGCTGAACGTCGAGATGCAGCGAGCATACGGCAACCGCATCGCCGTCGTCAAAATCCCCAAATCGGGCGGGGTGAGTGCCACACCAGCACACCCCCATCCTATCCCGCAGCTGACTGACCGCCTCGTCCGTCATCTCCTCCCTTCCTCACATAGGTCGTCGAGCTCGACCCGAGCTACCGCGAGCGCGCGCGCAAGCACCAGCTCCACAACTACATGTACGGCAGGATCATCCCGCCCCCGCCCGGCCTCCCGCCCACGAACGTCCTCCAGGGCGGCGAGCAGACGCCCGACCTCACGCTCAACCTCGCGCCGTCCTCGTCCATCGTCGCCTTCGGCGACCTCACGCTCTACCGCATCGGCGAAGGTGCGGGCTTTATGTCTTTCTTTTGTTTTTGCCCGCTGCGAGCGCCATGCTGATATTGCCATACCTATGCACCCCCGGCACTCCACAGAGACGATGGCGCCCACGTCCGCGCTCCCCATCGGCGCGACGCGCGTCGTGTCCGAGATGCAGCCGCTCCTCGTGGACCCCGCGCAGCCGGGCTCGGGCCTCTACAACGCGGTCCTGGCGCTGCTCGCGCCGCCGAACCCGGACGAGTCGGAGCGCTACGACGAAGAGATGCTCGACCTCCCCGTCGTCGGGTTTCTGGTGATGTGCGTCCGCTTACTTCTTACTTCGCCGCGTGCTCACGATGTCGGCCGCTGACTCCACTGACTCCGCTGTGCAGCACGACGCTGGACATTCCCAACAAGCGCATGACCGTGCTCGCGCCGACGCAGGGCTCTCTGGTCGGTCGGACCGCCATTGTCGGCTCGATCGAGTGGCAAGAATGAACAACTCTGGTCCTAGTATCTAGTACATATACCTGCCCCATAACTATCTGTCGCGTCTCCCTTACATTCAGCCAGCTTAGTTTTCTTCAAAACAAAAGTGACCGCCGACGGCTGCTGCTGAGGATATAATATACGCGTATGCAACAGCTTTTCAACACATTTATAATAAGACATTTGTCTACAACAATTTTCCTGAGTGCAAAAGTCTACCGGGATATGTGGCCGTATACCGGGCTGCGCCGTAGAAATACACACGGGCAGCTCTACAGCCGTGAGAGGTCTCTGCCCCAGACACCGCTGTGATGCCAGCCAACATGGGTAAGAACCGGCAGAAACAAACAGGGAATTCGCGACCACGCACCGGACGATCCAGTCGATCATGAGCAGCGCACGCGTGCGCGAGCTCACCTGCTCGCTCCAATACACGCTGCGCCACGCGTACATCGCCGCCAGCCCGCCCATGAAGCTCGTCTTGCCGAGGTCGAACACCGCCGCATTGCCGATGTACCTGAAAACCAGACGCGGTGCCGAACACACAACACACATCAGCACCAGGTGAGAGGAAGCGATCATGCATGCGTACGCGAGCGAGCCGAGGTGGAGGTACTTGAAGGCCCCCGAGACCGCCTCGTCCGCGCCGGGCCCGAACGCGAGTCCGTTCTGGATGAGCACGTCGCGCTGCTTCGCGAGCTTCGTGAGTTTCCGCCCGAGGTACTTGCCCTGCTGCGACGCCACCTGCGCCGTCTGCAAAGCGACACCCACATGAGACAAGATCCGCGCACACGCGCACACAAGAGAGACTAAACGCGCACCGCGGGCAGCGCCGTGATCTTGTTCCCGATCTCCTGCAGGAGCACCGCGAGCTCGTTCAGCGTGATGGTGTTGTCCGAGTCCTCGTCGTACAGGTCGAACAGCTCCCGGACCTGCGCGCCGTGCACCGTGCAATATCATCAGCCTCAGCCTCTGACCACGTATTCGCGGGGCGCACCTTCTGGAGCTGCGACTCCGCCATCGGGATGCGCGCCTTGATACGGTTAACTGTTCACGGCGTCAACGACGGGCTCCCTCCGCGCACCGTGTGTCCCAACGGCACCACTGCACACGCACCCATAACGCGCCATTCGTCGTAGTCGATCTTGCCGTCCTTGTTCTTGTCCGCCTCGTCGACGAGTTCCAACAGGTAGCTCACGACCGACGTCTCAATCTGCGCACAGGGCAAAGGACGGCCGTGAGCCAGTGTTGTTCATGAGGAGCAAGGTCACACACCGTGCTGGCGTCGCCAATCGCGTACACCTCGCCCACCGGCGCGCCCTTTACGCGCAGGTGTGCGTCGACCTCGATCGCCTTCTTATGCACCTGGTTCGGCCTAAAAACGTCCCGCAGCATCAGCATTCTCAGTGACCAAGCCCCCCCTCGCACATCCCCCCCAAGGACTCGCGAAGAGCAAAGAGCAGCACATCAACGCCCAAAGCACACGAACACGGACACTCACAGCAAGTTGGACACGCGCTCCGTGAACGGGTTCATCGCGATGCCCGTGCTCCACAGCACAAAGTTCGTCGGGATCTCGTGCCGCACCGCCTGGCCGTCCGGCCCGCGCGTCGTGTACTCGACGTGGTCCGCGTGCACCGCCGCGACGCGCGCGGACGTGATCAACCCGATGTCATCGTGCAGGAACTTGTTCTGTGCGCCATCAACGGGAAATCAGTAAAGAGCAAAAAGAAAATAGGGAACGATGACGGTCGTGTTACCTCTGCATAGCGCGAAATGGCCTCCGAGTACTGTGGAGGGTCTGCGCTTAGCGCACACCCCCGGGCTCCAGAAAATCATCGCGCCTACCGTGTTGAGGATGTGCTCCCGGCTTTGAATGACGTGTATCGAGACCTCCTCACGGCACAGCTTCGGGTACTGTCCGTGCAAAGCATATAACACATTAGTCGCGCGAGACGTGAGCACGCCGCCGCAGAGACACAGCCGGCACGCACGTAGTTGATGATATCCTCCTGGCACAGGTCGTATATCTCCGCCGCGGCCTCGACACCCGTCGGACCGCCGCCGCACACGACAAAGCTGAGCAGCCGCCGACGCTCTTCCGGTGTTGTCGTGGGGAGCGACGCCGCCTCGAAGTTGTCTGCAGCACATGTGGGTGGTGAGCGAACGGACATCGCGGGAGGGAGGGCATCACGAGGGCACGCAGCGAGACGCACCCAGTATCCGTTGTCGAATCTTCCGCGCGTCGCGCACCGTCTTGAGCTGGAAGCAGTGCTCGAGGCCGGGGACGCCGTGTGTACTGCTCGTCGAGCCGACGGCTATGACCAGCTTGTCGTACCTGCAGCGGTATACCCCCAGTTAGTTGGTCTGTCCGTGCGTGTGTGCACGGCATGGCCCTCTGAGGAGTGGGTGCACTCACGGGACGTATATGCGCTCCTTGGTGCCGTCGGAGCGCACGGTCTCGACCTCGAGGAGGCGCTCGGACATGACGAGGTCGACGGCGCTGGCGTTGAGGAGGTGGCCGCGGAGACGTGCGAGAAGCTTGCGGAGCGGCTCGACAAGGGAACGTACCTGGACGGTGCCGACGGCGGCGGCTGGAAGTTGTGAGTATGGGCCGGGGTCACGCACGGGGAAGACACGCACATGGGAGAAGCGGGGTGAATGTGGTGTACGTGTCGGGGGAGACAAGGGTGACGTGATAGTCAGAGGGGCGGAGGGTATTTAGGATGGCGACGGCCTGTAATGGGGCGAGGTCAGTGGGATGGAGGGTAAGGGAAAAGAAGAGCACGCACACCCCAACCACCACCGACGATGACAAGGTGGGGTTTGTCGACGAGGCCCTCATTCTCTTCGTCCTGATAGTCGCTGAGGAGTCTACGGAGGACGGGGAGGTTCTTGGGGCCGCCGCGCTCGGGGTGGAGGGCGAGGGGCGAGACGGGGACGCCGTCGATGTGCTGTTGGACGAGGGTGAGCGGGGGACGGGTAAGCACAATCGGGACGGGTCGCAGACCTGGGTGTTGTAGGTAAAGGCATCGTGGAGGAAGATGGCGGAGGTGAGGATGGCGACGCCGACGACGGTGGAGCCTGCGAGGTAGCCGGACCAGCGGACGAAGGTGCGGACGCGCACGAAGCGCGGGCGTGGGGGCGGAGGCGTGAGGGCAGAGGAGGAGAAGGGTCGTGTGCGCAGGAGAGACGGGGGGCGGCCGAGACGGGCTATGGGCGGGGGTCGTGCAGCCGCGCGGAGGAGCATGCCGGGGATGGGGACTGCCCTGGTGAGCAGGACGAGCACAGACGCGTCGCGTGCAGGAATAAAAGAGCACACAGGACCGCGGTGCGCCTGACGTCACCACCACCGCCAGGAACACGCCCGTCCCACGGCCGACTCCGCCTAAGCGCACCCCGGCGCTTACACAACGTTCTGAGGAGCGCTTTCCAAGACAGACGTGCACAGAAAGAACAGTGCTCCAGACATCCTCTATTATCGTCGCACTACGCTACAGATTGTGTATACAGATACACCTAATAGTACAAGTCACGATGTCTCTACACGACTCGTACATAGTCTTACAGCCGTGCATCCCGCTCACAGAAACGCAGCCACCTTTACCGGCTTCCGCACAGCCGCAGAGTTGCCCTCGTTGAACCGGTACGCCACCCGGTACGCCGCCGTCTTCTTCGCCTCCGCCTCCTTGACCTTCTCCTGGCTAGTCTTGTCCGCGTCTGCCTTCGGTACAATCGGTCGCCCGAAAAAGTCCACCGCGACCTGTTATTGCGCATTCAGCTTCGCCCACACAAACCGAGAGAATAAGCACGCTCGCACCTTCACCGCGGGCACACCCCCGTCCCCCCGCGCCCGCTTCGCCTGCGGCTCGCCATCTTCGCCCGGATGCTTTGCAGCGGCCTTCGCACCGCGCGAACTAGCCCTGCGTCCACACATCAACGCGAGCTCGAGCACGCAAACACACAGTCTGCCACTTACCCTTGGCGGAAAAAGCCCTCCTTCCCCGGCCGGCCCTTGTCCCCCGTCTCCGTCTGCACAGACACCAGCCGTGCGTCGATCTGCGCGAATCTGTCAGTCGCTCTCTCCGCACACAGCACCCATCGCGCAACGACCCACCTCAGTCGCCACCAGCTGCCTCACAGCATACTTCGACACCGCAATGTCCACCGCACGCTTCCCGTCGTACGTCACAAACACGTCGATCGGCCTGCACGCGCGCGCACGCACACACACCGTCAGCGCACCGAAAACACAAAACACAAAAGAAAAGACACGCACGGATCGAGCCGGTACGTCAACTGCCCGTCCTCCATCTTCTCCTGCACGAACCGCAGCTCCAGCGCGACCATAATATCCACCACCCGCCCCAGCACCGCGCGCTCCCCCGGCCGGATGATCTGCCGGTTCACCGGCTTCAGCGGCGGCGACACGATGCGCATCAGCAGCGGCGCCACCTCCAGCCGCAGCACCGCGTCCCCCGCCAGGTGCCGGTACCCGCCCCCCGCCCCCCGCAGCCCCCGCGCGAGCGCCGCGTAGATCTCCTCGTTCGCCCTCGTCACCAGGTAGTTCTGCGTGCATCCGCGTCAGCCCGGCCCGCCTGGCCTCTCCCCAGGGGAGTACCAACGTGACGCGCACCTCGTAGTCCGCCTTGGCGCGCTCGACGCGCCCCCCGCCGCGCTCCTGGAACAGCGGGAAGAACGCCGCGAGCAGGTGCGGCAGGTACGCCAGCAGCGCGTACTCGCGCTCCGCGCGCATCTCCCCCGCGAGCACGTCGTACGCCCCGAGCCACTCGTGCGCCTTGAGGTACCGCCCAAAGTTCGCGTCGTGCCGGTGGCAGCTCGCGTAGTGCTCGAAGCATCCTGGCAGCACGCTCCCGTCAGCAGAATACACGCGCGCGAGCGCACCCCCGACGCACCCTGCGCGACCTTGTCCATCGCCCCGCTCGCCTCGATCTCGCGGCTCAGACGCGCGGCGTACCGCCCCTCCTCGTCCTCCGTCAGCCCGAGGTCCTTCACGCGCTTGCGCGACAGCGGCGCGAACAGGTCGTTCAGCACCGCCGTCTGCGACGTGTCCGCCTCCTTCATCCCCGCCGTCGCCGCGCGCACGACGGGCTCCGTCACCTCCTTCCCCCGCGCTTTGATCAGCTGCACGCCCCGCGATACCATTAGCTTGGCACAGGTCGCACACGGCGAGAGAACAAGAGGGGGCCCGCACCTGCAGCATGTTGAGGCACCCGCGGAGGTCGCCCTGCGCGGCACCGACGAGCGCGGTCAGCGCGCGCGAGTCCGCGCGGAGGCTCTCGCGCTCGCAGATGTCGCGCAGCCGCCGCACGAGGAGGACGTCGTTCGGGCGCGAGAAGCGCACGATGCGCGCGTGCGCGCGGAGCTTTGCGAGCGAGCCCGCGTAGAGGTCGTTGCAGATGCAGATGATCGGGCGGAGCAGCGGGCGCGACGCCTTCGGGTCCGCTTTACGACCTGTGCGAAGAGGTGGGCTCTAGACGTCAGTCGGCAACGGCCATGGCGGCGGGGGACGGCGGACCTTTTTTCTTTGGTCTGTCGTATGTTAGTTGTATGAGCTTCTGGATAAACCCGGCAGACTGTCGATGTCCATTATTACTGTTGTTGCTTCTGAAAAAGAGGAAAGCCGACTCACGCTGTCTGTGCCACCTGTGGCACCGTCTATCTCGTCGATGACTGCCAATATAGGCCTTGCACTGCCAATAGCGGAGCCTGTTTCCAATGCAGGGCGGAGCCTCTCGTCAATTACCTGTGCAGAGCGCGCATCGCTGGAGATGCTCGTGAGCACATAAGCTCCCAAACATCGTGCTCAGAGACATACCTCGCGTTGATCTCGAAGACACTGTATCCTGCATGCTGGGCTACCACATGTGCCAGGGTCGTCTTCCCCATCCCCGGTGGCCCGGACAAAAGCAGGATCTGCAACGTCGTCGGCGCATCAGCAAGCTATCGCGCCCCGATGCAGCCTCATACTCGCCTTTTCCCTTGGCCGCCGCCATTCGTCGAGGTTCTCCGTGTCCTCCTCGCGCCGCCGCTTCTGGCCGCGCCCCTGCCGCCGGCCGAAGACACAGTAGTCCCACTCCTTCACCCACGCCATGACCTCCCGGTGCACGCGGTCGTCGCCCAGGAGATCCGTGAAGCGGCGCGGGCGGTAGCGGTCCACCCATAGGCTCGCATCGCCGCTCGGCACAGGTCGCGACGGCCCGGGAGTGGCGTGTTCGGCATCCCTGTCAAAGCCCTCGCTCGTCAGTGAGGGAGAACATATCATGTGGTGGGCCGCGAACGCACGCGCGCGACAGCTGTCTTGCTGTGTCGGTAGATAGTTGGTCGAGCAGACGGTGCATCGGTACATCCAGCAGTTTCGAGTACTGGCTCCCGCCGCTCGAGCTCGCCGCAGCGCAGGTGGTTCCTTCAGTAGGCTGTGACCGACGTCGTTCAGTATAGATCAAGGCACCCTTCGGACCAGTGTGGCGACAGACCTTCTGACGCGCTTCACGGCGAGGTTTCCGCCTGAGGACGACCGGCTTGCCATCGAATGTCGATGTGCGCAGTGGGGGGAGATATGTTGAAGAGGACTCGGACGAGACGGCATCAGATGCGTATGGTCTCAGCAGCTCCGAGACATCCGGGAATTCTGGATCTATATCGCTGCGAATGAGCCATCTGTCGAATTAGACCGCGATGAAGGAGCTACCCTGAGACTCAGGTACACTGGACGCTGCCGGAGGACTTGCTTCAGGATGTTCTGTGGCCTCGTAGAGTCGAGCAGATTCGAGGAACAAATAGCCGCGCCCTTACCTGCAGTGTTGCCGTTGCTTACATTGAGAAGACCTGTAGGCACAAAGGTGCTGTCTATAGTACATCCGTCCCGTTCAGACACAGACATCCACGCGCAGAGCAATGACGTACCCTCGAGTGCTGCTGCTTCCCCGAATTCGTCACCACGCCACTCACTCTCTTCATTGAGGTCGTCGGGGGAATGAGTCTCGTCTGAGTCTGTCCCAAGCAGTAGACTTGTGAGATCAAAAGCGGCTTGGAGATTTATGTCCGACTCCTGCGACAGGGGAAAGGGCGCTGCCGCGGGCCCGCCCAAGAGGTTGCTCGGTTGCCCGAACGTCAATGAACTCATCGAGCCAAGAAACAAAGGGCCTGTTCGCGACTAGTCGTAAGAGAGAAGCCTGAGCCTTGTTTGTGCGGATGGTAATACTTGCTCGCATTCCTTTACGGTCGTGTACGTGACAATGTCGCGTAGTGTCACAGGACATGTGCCTGTGATACAATGCGCTCAAAGTGATTGCCCACTTTTCAAGGCGAAATCTCTGACTGCCACTGTCATCTCCCAAGAATCTTTCGCGTAGTCGCAACGCCCCAAATTGTTTAGCAGACTCATGGGAGTGTTCCAATCGACATGCATATATACAGCGTGTATCGTGAGGCGAATGTGACCGCGTAACGAGATTGCAGCTTGAATGAGAGGATCGAAGTACCGTAATGATGCTCGTCTAGTTGAGATTCATCGTGCCATGTCACTACTGTAGCGCAACTGGTCGATCGCCACCTTGCACGCTGCGCGTTTCCCGACAACCTTCACAATGTCGGGAGGGTTCATCATATGGGTAAGGTTCTCGGGGGTACCAACAGTATTGTAAAGACGGTAGGTAGGGAATAACACCTGTGTGCCAGTGCGTTCCTGTAATGCTTTGACGCGTATCCCATGCTTGCCGATAATGGCTGGGTGTTGAGCGGCAGGTATGCTCACGGCAAGCACCACCTTGAATGCATGCTGGAGGACCTCGACGACTGAAAGCATAGAGGGCCTGTTTCCCCAGTGCTGATCCCAGCAGCGTTCGATGAGCTTCCACACTTCATCAGAAAGCCCAATATCTGTGGCGTTAGGCCGCGAGGGACGATCACCATTAACGATCTTGGCCCTAACATTGGTAGGGCGTAAAATGTCGAAATAGGGAATTTCCCCGGAGAAGATCTATAAATCCATTAGATCTCCAGATAGTTGAGAAAGAGGTCTTGTACCTCCAGCATTACCATCCCAAACGAATGTATATCGCTCTCGAAGATGACACCGGGCACTCCAAATTTATCTGGCTCCAAAACCTCGGGCGCCGCCCATCTTTCGGCCTGCCCCGCCGGTGTTGTAGTCCTGGTGTTCAATGTATCCTCACTGTACATTACGCAGGCAAGGCCGAAGTCTGCGAGTCTCGCTCTCCCGTTGGAATCAATGAGAATGTTGTCCTTCAATCACTCAGTCGGTCTCTTATAATGAACTCGAGATGGACTTACGCCCTTTAAATCACCGTGTACCACCCGATAGCAGTGCAAATATTCGAGCCCGAGAGCTACGTTCATTATCTCGAAAAGCTCTATATGGTAACTGTGCTCGTGCAAGAAGAGACATACATACCAAGGATTGACGATTTGAGTTCGGATTTCCTTTGATATATTCTCGCACACAACCACCAGGCATCCATGCGCTGACTAGGCGAAGTCGAGGATCTGGTCTGTTTTCCACACCCAGAAATGGAACAATGTTAGGATGCCTGAGATACCGGCAGACAACAGCCTCTTTGTAGAAAACCTAGCAGTCATCCGACAGTTAGCGATGCCAACAAAACATGGAAGACTATACATTTGTGTTATCAGACTTGCGTATGAGTTGCTTCAGAGCGACATCGTGCTCTTCATATTTCCCTTTATACACAATTCCATATCCGCCGTTTCCCTCTATGTTGTCGCCGATTCGGCTAAGCTTGCTTGATAGTATATAGAATGATGCCGGCAAGCATGCACTCCGTGCTGAAAGTTTTCTGAGGGAATGAAATGCTCTTTCATGTATCTGTCTGTCCGATACATCAAAGAAATACATGACCTGCGTGACAACACCATGTCAAAGTGACAAATGTAGAAGTCGAGATACGCACGCCATCCAAGAGGTCAGCCATACACTGTGCGTCATCGCCATTTAAATTGGGTATCGATTGTACATCGACTTCCGATGTCAGGAACAATCTCATTGCTTGCATGACCTTTTCCAGAGAGAATTTGTCGGTATCCTTGATACTGGGTAATCTCGCTAACAATGTCGGTGTAATGAAAGATCGGTTGTTTAGCTTTGCGCGCAGAATCTCATGATGATGCTCAGTTTCAAGCGAGAGGATTAAGTAGTCCAAAGTACCTCCAGCGAGTCCCAATACATCCTGTCAACCAGCTCTTCTGTAGGTTCAGTCTGTCCCAAACATTGGACGACGGAAGGTCGATTTGTTGTCTCCATGTCGAGCTAGTCACAGTCAAGCCTCATGAGCACTCGCGCATGTCCTCTGAGAACTGTATTACTTTGATCAGTTGTGACCCAGTGAAACAGCAGGTTTGCCGGTCAAACAATTGATCAAAATCAGACAGAGTGGAGGATCGAGGGGATTGAACATGTGACAATGAAGGAAGACATCGTCGCGGGGTGTCATATTCACGTGTGTGTGACATGCGCAGCTCCGATCACAGCGGTTTATTCGAATTGTTATGATGATCCAGGTATCGGGAGAAGTCTAATGAACGTAGACAAAACATTGTGAGTACTTTACAACAAACAGTGGTTGAGGTAGCACGTAGTTCAGAGCGAGCAGAGCATGATGAAAGGAAACAGAAGTCAACGTAAGACCAATTCAACAACGCGAAGGAAAAAGTCTGAACCGCTCATGCAAGTTCAGCGCACAGGATCGCACAATAGCTGTATGGTATTTGCATTGTCAGGACCCCCCGCCACTTGAGCCGTTCCAGGATTCGAAAACATTTTTTTTACATTTCCGCGCATGCCGCATATACGAAGTGTTTTCTTTGACGCACGTTCATGGAGCGTGTTGCGCTAGAAGCGCATGAAGATGATGTTACTATGATCACATTGTCCACGTAAGGATGGGCATAGCACTCACCGAGCGCGCGCTGCAGCTCCTTGATGACCGTCGTCATATTAGGCCTTTTATGTCGATCTTCATCCCAGCATTGTTTCATCAACTCCCATAAACTGTCAGAAATCCCGCGTGCTGTCGCGGCTGGTGTCCGTGGGGGACGCTTTCCGCTAAGTATCCTGAAGGTGACTGCAGCACTGGTCCGAGCATCCGCAAACGGCCGGTGGCCAGTGAAGATCTGCGAGACCATCGGATGATGGGCAGGCAAAAAAGAACAAGACACCCACCTCCCACATTAACATTGCCAGTGAATATATATCGCTCTCTGGCATAGGATCTTCTTTCTCATTGATTCCATACTGTTCAGGGTCAAGAACCTCGGGAGCCATCCAGTAGACGGTACCTTGCCCTGGGGTTACAGCAGTCATAGCGTTGACGGAATCAGTAGCATATACAATGCGCGAAATGCCGAAATCTGCAAGGCGTGCGTGCCCTTCAACGTCGACTAGGACATTGATCTGTGATGCGACAGAGATGATGTCAATCGATCACAGAAAAGTCCGAGACCATACGTACACCCTTCAAATCGCCATGCACAATTCCAAAGCTGTGTAAATATTGCAAGCCATATGCCACGTCCATGATCTGAAGAGGGTTTCAGCTAAGTGCTTCGCTTATAAGGCGTCACTCACCAGAGGAAGACGTTCCGCGTCCGGATGCGCCTGGATGTGATTATGTAGATGTCCCCTGGGCATCCATTCACTAATCAAACCCAGGTAGAGCCCCCTATCTTCTACTCCCAAAAATGGAACGATGTTCGGATGCGATAGATATTTCCAGACGACGGCTTCCTTGTATAATCCCTTGCAAATGAATGGGTATCCATCTGTCTGAAGTCACAGTGATTGAGCCTCGTTACCTTCGCAACTGTGGATTTTTGCAAGAGCTTTATGGCGACATCCTGGCTTCCATAAAGCCCACGGTACACGATCCCAAAACTCCCATGACCCACGGGTTCCTCGCCGACCCTTTGCATCTGGCTGGATGGGATATAAAACGAGGCGGGAAGGCATTCACTTTCTGCACAGAGCCTCCTGAGTACGTGGAATGCCGTCTTCCGTAGCTTGTCATCTAATTCTATGTCAACATCGAGCAAAGACATAGCCTACGTTCAATCGCATGAGGTCACGGCAAAACCAGATGCTGAGCTTCGAAAACGCACGCAATCTAAGAGGTTGGCTATAGAAATGGCGTCGCTTCCCCGGAGACTATACAGGGATCTGACAGTGCCTTCGGTTGCAAGCATCTTCCTGATCCCGGTCATTATTTCTTCTGGAGAGACCTTCGTGGGATCGGCTATCCCAGGCACATTCGCTGCAACCGCCGGCGATTTTGCAGCTAGTTCTGCAAACTCACGATGTAGGAGCTGCTTCTGCTGATTTAAACATGTCATGCTGACCGTTAACGGTCCCCATGTGAATTTACCTTGCTCAAATCGATTTCTGTGCTCATCGGTCGTGATTGAGCTCACCAGCGCCGTCAAGATTGTCGACGATAGGGAGATGTGTGCGCTCCGATCGAGCGGCATGGGCTGCGTACTTTTACACGCCCAACTATCGCCTTCTGGTCGAGCTGTACACTCCTAGTTGGCTGATCGCACACGCTATGGATAGCCTGTTTCAATTTGAGGGCTCTGATTAGACGGAGCGACACGCTTCTAACAGCAGCGGTATCTAATTTATCCGATGCTGGGTATACTGTCACTACGAGCTAGCTTTCAAGTATACAAGGAGACCTATGCTTTATTGTCGGAACAAGCGGCAAACTTCACACATGATACAACGGCATCTCACAAACCAAATGCGATCGTACGCGGGATGTAGTCAACACAGTGTATTCGTATATAGTTGAAATGAGCAATTGAGCGACATAGCAAGATGAGAACGAGTAAGCAGGGATCAAAGCACAAGGAGCAATACAGAGCATGACGAGAGCGAAAAAGCAAGATACAAAGCAGCGACAATCGGTGCGACTCAACGTTAGTGGAACTACGGTCGGCTCATGGAAGTCCGATTTGAAGTAAATGCATGACAATCGTTCGATGCCCTCCAAACACCTGCAGTCTGGCGCGGCTACAGTAAGACCACCAGAAACAGCAGCTGGCACGCCGGGAGCCCTGTATACTCTGGACTTCAAATTCATTCGTCTTGCCTAGATCACGCGTTGGAAGAATGTGGATTGGTGGTGGGGTATCTGAGGTGCCGCGGCGAATATTACTCTGGATAAGTTGGGTAAGATTGTGGTGACTCCACTGGTTGCGATAATGTAGTTTACTCACCGATAGCACGCCGCAACTCCTCCACGACTATCTCCATTGTGGGCCTATTGTGCCTGTCTTGATCCCAGCATCGTTCCATCAGGTGCCATATGCTGTCCGAAAGCCCAAGTTCCGTCGCATCTGCGGGCCGCGGAGGACGTATGCCATTCAAAATCGAATATGCAGCCATAACATCTCCACTGTACGGATATACGCCAGTGAAGATCTGCAAGACAGTTGAATTTCGGTTGTACAATGGAAGATCGACATTGTACCTCCCAAATGACCATTGCGAACGCATAGACATCGCTCTCTTGGCTAGGATCTTGATCTTCCAATCCGAAGCGTCCAGGAGCCAGGAGTTCTGGAGCAGACCAGACGAGGGCGCCTTGCTTGGGGATCGCATTGCTTTCATGGTTGAAACTTTCATTATTGTATACAACGCGTGCTAGGCCAAAGTCCGCTAGTCGCGCCCTGCCATCGATGTCCACCAAGATGTTGGTCTGTGACGACGGTGTTCGCAATGTTCAAGATCAGAACCACAAATAAGCACGACCGTACGTACACTCTTCAAGTCACCGTGCACAATTCCAGTCTCGTGCAAATAAAGCAAACCTTGGGCAGCATCCATGATCTGGAGATGTGGAGCGTCATTCTATGTCCCTTCCTTTATTTGCTGAGATGTGCTTACTAAAGACAGACGATTCGAGTCCGGGTGAGTCTTGATATATTTCCGTGTGTCTTCACCGGGCATCCATTCACTGATCAAGGACAGCGAATCGCCATCCTCTTCCACTCCTAGAAACGGCACAATGTTGGTATGCTTTATAAAACGCCACACAACTGCTTCCTTGAACCACATATGCTACACGCAGTCATCAGAAAACTAGCACATGGTGAGCGAGATGTTTAATCCTTACGTTCACAATGTCACACTTCATTAGAAGCTTCATCGCAACCACTTTTCCGTCGTAGCTACCTTGAAACACGATGCCGTAGGCCCCGCGTCCCTTCGGCTTTCCATCTGTCTCTTCTATTTTACTTCTTGATATATAACACGACGTTGGAAGGCGTCCGGTCCGTCCACAGAGCTTTCTTAGGATATGGAATATGCGTGCCCTGAAACCCGCTTCGCTGCCCAAGATGGGCTCAGCCTATGGGTAGACGGCAAAACCCTGATTAGCGGCATACACGGAAACGTAGAGCGCTCGGCGCGAACGGCATACGCAGTCCAGGACATCGATCATCCATCTCGCGTCCACGCCCTCCAGATGTTCGGTTATCTCGCGAACGGCGTCTTGGGAAGCAAGCATCGCCCTGAGCCCGTTACCGAGCTCTTCTGGCGAAGGGTTCGCGGGATGAGCTATCCCAGACCCCAGCAAGTTCGCTACCGCCTGCGAAGTTGTATACGCTTGCAGGAGAACCTGCGGTTCGTAACTATCAGTCGATGCGTCAGACAGTTTCGTTAGATTGGTACTACCTTGTCCATCCGAGCCTGTACGTCCATCTGAGCCTGTGCGTCCATCTGAGCCTACGCGTTCGACAGCTATATGGAGGATAAAATTCGCTTTTGAGAGCCGTCTAAGCCGTAGACTGGTACGCAACTCACGTAGTGAAGTATGGGTCTCTCTGGTCGCTGTATGCCCACAAACGAGACGGCGAGATGAGAGATCGTTCACTGTTCACCCATCGATAAGTCATATACCATCCAAGTCTATAGTCCGAGTCTGTTTGACATTTCCCCACGCATCGTTCACTTCTCAGAGTGGAAGGCTGTTATAGAACACCGCGATCTTACACGTGTCATCTCGCACCGGTTAGCCGACTCGTGGTTAGCCAAATCGAACACCTACATGCTTTCTTTGTCTGCTCGCAATCACCTCTAACGCACGACGCGAGTTCACCTGTTCTTAACCCTCAGGATCCATTGTGAAAGTCGGCAGAGAAGCAGCAATACAAATGAAGCCAGGCGCGACAGCGCAAATGACGAGCAAAAGAAAGTAGCAGAGTTCGGTCCAACCGAGTCCAATAATCGATCAAAAGCCACTAAGGCCCGCTCATAGAAGCAGCCCGGCGACCATACCAGCCGCGCCCAACAACGTCACGACATTGCGAACCTCCAGCGCGGCAGCGCCATTGGCTTTGGTCGATGTCGACGTAGACGTCGAAGCAGAGTCGGTGGCTGTACCCGAGCCCGACGAGCCCGATGAGCCCGACGTCCCGCTCGAAGTCGTGTTCGTAGTCGTCTTCATCGCGGCAGCCTGGAAAGCCTCGAAGCTCTTCGAGGCTGTGGGGTTAACAGCGAAAACCATGCCCTTCTCACAATGACTAGAAAGGCGCAAAGGGACATGAGTACATGCCCGTGTGAGCAAGATATAGAGGTGGGACTCACCCAGTCTGACGGCAGTAGAACCAAAGGGGTGCACTCGTGTTCATGACAGTCATAGTGAACGTGGGAAAGTCGGTCGCATTCTTTGCGACGAACTGGAAGCCAGAGTCAACACCAGTAGTGCCATTAGGGAACGTGAAGTTGGAACACGGGGCGGCAAAGGTCGATTGAGTGATGGTGTGGTTCAGCGCGACGCTACAGTGAACATAGTTAGTCGATGATTATAGCATACTAAGTCTAATTACATACAACTGGAACACCAGCTGATCCCCAACGGTGGCGTTCACTCTGCATATCATATATTAGCTCCCAGCTACGAAGCTTATGAGAAGTTGGAACTTACGAGGGCGGGTCGTACGTCAGCGTGTCGTTCTCGCCGACCTTAATCGTGTGAATAGTCGCGAGAACGGAGCCGATGGGCAGAAGAGCAGCGACCAGGGTAGCGAAACGCATCTTGACGTTGAATTTGGTCTTGGGAAACAACAAAGAAAGTGCAGGAGAGAGAACGCGAAAGTGCTACTTCAAGAGCTGTCGACTGGGATCAATGACCGAAAGTCGAGACTGTAAAAATCGTTCATGAGTAACAATCCTTCAACACTACAAACAGGAGGTTCGGGTAGCAGAAGGGAACTCACCCTGCTCGGGGCTGCTGGCAACCTGACCGACTGGATGCGGGGAAAAGAGGTAGAGGTGGAATGAGAGCGATCACAGAAATGGCGCGCTCTTATAACGTCAAAAGAAGGCATTGCGTTGGCTTGGCGACAACCGGAGCGTCGCCCTGAAAATGGAATGTTCGCAGGAAGATCACACAGGGGGTCGCACAACAGCGATTGCATCGCGTTGCCAACACGCCCACCATGCCTGTATTCCATGAGTCCTTGGCATCTCTACAGGCACAATTGACTGTCTTGTCCAAAATGGTTGGCAGATGCGGTTCGCATGCGGACTAACCTGTGCATAAGGTAGACAGAGGAGACATTGTCCAGTCAGCGACAGGCAGATAGATGGTCGTGGTGCTCGCCGATGATAGGTCCGGGAAACCCCGCCAAAAGACTGAGATGAGAAGTTGACGTCGTCTAGTGTTGTGGGCAGATTTCCCAGAGGCCGACTTCTGCCATGTGGTGACACTGGTTGGCAGCAAAGTCTCGCAGTTTCACAGCAATAATGGGCGGAATGTTACCAAATGGCTGAATTGTCCCCATAATAGGGTCTAGAATAGGGGTCAAGGAATACATACCGTGTTAGGAAGTACATCTACCGCGTTCGTTGCAATGCCTCAACGTCTAAGCGCGGAGCTCTCGAATTCTCATATGGGAAGCTCGGGGTATCACGTCTTCGTCCGGTGTTCCTAGTCAAAGTCTGAGGTCATTGATTTTACGGTACCATGCTGGGCGTTGAGTAATCGTGCTCAATATTATGTACCACAATGATGGAAAGGTCGTGACCTTATAACGCATTGTCATATTACCCAATGCCCCAATGTGATTGGCCAATTCCACGCCATTGGAATGATCCTGCGTGACAAGATTGTCAAGACTGGGAAATATCCGACAAAGTATAATCCACGCGGTCACGTGCATAATAGATACCGTCGCGGTTGTGGTGCTCATCTCTTGTTCTCTCCCCACCACGACTACGTCCTGCCGTCTAGTCCTTTTGATAGCGCAACCTTCCATAATCCACGATGCCTCCAAGAATAAAGATGAGAGAAGCCTCTAACGGTACATCAGATTCGAAGACTCCAATAGTACGCAAGCAGGTGCTTCGGTGTCAGCGTGGCGTTTTGGCGGAAATGCTAAATATGCCCTTGGATATCGTGCAAGAGGTATCTGACTTGTGTAATGCAGTGCTGTTACTGTCATTCATAGCTCAAACTTCTAGATCTTCATTTATCTCGAGCCCCTGGACTTGTTGCATCTCGCGAGAACGACTAAATCTCTCAGACAATTTATGATGAGCCGGTCCTCCGCATTTCTCTGGAGGAATTCTCGGAGAAATATTCCAGGGCTTCCTGACTGTCCAACTCAAATGAGCGAACCGGCGTACGCCACTCTCATGTTCACAAGCTATTGTTACGTGGGTTTCTCCACATATAGGCAGAAGGCGTGATCACCGAGACTCTATTCCGTAGAAATGCCTAAAACCCGTAAAGGATACAATGTGGAATCTTCAGGCTCGCTATTGTATATACAACTGCCCCGGGTAAGTCTTCTTTGCTCATAGATCGCGATGCACATTCACGTAGACAATTTCAGGTACACGTTTTCAAAATATATCTCCAATTTCATTCCTAAATCTCTCTTGGATGCATGCGATATAGAATTGCTCTTGCACGTACGTTAGCGCGTGTGTTTATGCCATTACTTCGCTCATTCGCAATCATTCAGGGAGACCGCATTCACCTAGAATCGCACGCAACAGATCTCGCACAGCGGTGGAATCGACTCGAAGGGGATCCGGATGCACGGCTCCGATTCATCGAGACACAGAAAGCCAAAGTTGAAGAAATCAACCGAGTGCGAGATCGTGCTTGCTAGTTGGGCGTCTGCTAATATCATCCCTAGTTCGCCCCTTTGTGGAAGGAGTGGGCCAGTGCTAGAGCCAAAGCCAGAAAAAATGAATTGAAGCGAATGCGAGAGAAAACATTGCAATCGTACGTTCCATTCGATATGTGGCGCACAATCCTCCTGACGCGCCACCAGGGCTGTTGAAAGACTGCGCTTAATGGGTTGGAAGGACGAACTCAACCGCCTGGCGCAAACGGATTACGCACCCCTTCGTCAGCACAACGCATTGCGAAACCGGTTCAAAATGACTGATTGTAGTATGTATTCTTACCATCTTACGCGCCGACAACACTCACCGCATTCTTGACAGTTTGGGATAATATCAGTGACAAGCTTGTCGAACTCCTCCAGGACATTCAAGATACCCGCCTCCGCGACGACCGCAGGAGGGTCCTGCGCGTACGACTGGCGGCGCTAAACGGCCTCATCTCCAGCTACTACGCGAATCCCCTCAGAACGGCCGAAACAGAGTACAAGCCGCACTTCTGCGACTTCATATTTATGCCAGAGATCAGGGAAGTCATTGAGTCGTCCAACGAGGCCGAACTTGGGCCGCACTGTGAAAACGCGCTACGCGTACTACTCCCCACTTTGATCGCGCGCTGGGAAGCGCAGACAAGGAGGAAGCTGACGAGGCTGCTGCAGCCCTCAGCCCGGAGCTCCAAAGGCACTGACGTCCTCGAGCTGGCCGTCACGCACTTCACCTGTACCGAATGCCAGTGTCTGCTGCCCTATCCGGAGGTCCTCGCGCACCCCTGCCTGCGCCAACTCCGACCCCAACCTCGACCCCGGGACAAATCTCGGTGTAGCCACCCTTTTCCTAAGGAGGACATGGTCTATGAGATCTCTACCTGGGAGATCGGTGTAATGAGGGAGCCCTGGAACAGCAGCGCGCTCTGCGTACCGGACGCTCCATTCGAGGAGCACTTGCGCAATGTCATCGCCCTCAGCGGCCGTGATCCCGCCTCGGTCACGCGCAGAGAGCTGGACGCTCTGGACGTCCACCTTGTGCATCGAAACAAGAAGCAGTCTCGGCTCATTCCCCTACGTGCGGTGGTAAGTGTTCAGTGGACTGTCCCTGTTGCATGGACACTGACGTTCGATGAGCAGATAAACTTTGAATGGGAACGCTTCAAGGCCCTGGCGTGGCTTGCCGCATTTCATGCCATTAATTCGATCACGGTGGATCACGGTGCAGGATATTCAAACCCTAGGCTCTCGATGAGCATCTCCCTTTATGTCTGTCATTCCACGCATGCGACATGTAAGATTTCCTTCGCTTGTCTGCGTAGGTCGACAGGGACAGCAGACAATACCCGACGATAGTCCATCGTGAGATAGAGCAGGGTAGTACGATGTACCTTATGTATGTACACGCGTACTGCCTGAAGTCTTTCCTCATCGATAACAACACATACTTCCCGTTGAGCTGTAAGTGGACGTCCAATCCACAAGTCTGACATTGGTTTCAGATAATACACATAGCGGAATATAGCCACCAAGGACCTAAGGAGTCAAAGGGGGCCAAGATCGTGCAGGGTTGCGCCCACACAATCCGCAGTGTTGAACTGCATAAACGGCGATCACAGCATGAATGTCCGCCCATGGCCCCCCTGACAGCAGGCGCAATGCCCGATGTAACGACGACGCAGATCGGATCCACAATGCACGCATTCGAATCATAACCTACTGTACGGAACCAAACTCCACTCTTGAGATTCTTATAAATGCTTTGACGGCTGTGACAACTAGTGGCCCAAAAGTCAGCAACTACCGCACACTAGAAGTTATGATCACCTGCGGTTTATGTCTAACGGTTCAAACGGTGCACAAGATCTCGCCGTGCATCAGCGCATACCAGCCATCTTCGTTGGCGGCCCACTTGCGGAGGGCGTCCGCGATCTGTTCGAGCCTCTCTTGAGTAGCTAAGCCCATCTCGAGCGCGCTTGTAGCTAGTCCCGACTTGACTGTCCGTTCAGCCCACATGTCGCCCCACCAGGCGCGTTCTTTGGGCGAGCTGTAGCACCACGCACTTGCCGTCGCCTTGATGTTCTCGCGGGGGAAGCCAGCCTTCATGGCCCACGAGACGATGCGGCGTCCTGCATTCGGCTCGCCGCCTAGCGAGCGCGCAATAGTGGCGTGCAGATTCAGCAACTCCTCCAAACATGAGTCCTCAGGATAATACACCTGGTTTGCGAAGTCGCCCTCGCGCACGGCGACGAACCCGCCGGGTTTGGTCACACGACGCATCTCGCTGAGCGCCTTGACGGGGTCCCCAACATGCTGGAGGACCTGATGTGCGTGCACGAGGTCGAACGCATTGTCCGGAAAGTCAAGCTTGTGGATGTCGCCGACGGAAAACTTGATGTTGGTGAGGCCACGCTCAGCAGCATTCTCACGAGCCTTGTCGAGCACCTCGGCCGAGTGCTCCAGGCCAACGACTTGACCCTGCGGAGCGAGGCGGGCGAAGTCGGCGGTGATAGTACCGGGACCGCAGCCGACGTCAAGGATATGCATGTCTGGACGGAGGTACGGGATAAGGTACGCGGCGGAGTTCTCGACAGTGCGCCAGTTGTGCGAGCGCAGGACTGACGGATGGTAGCCGTTGATGTATTTTGCTTCCTTGCTGGCCATGCTGACTCTTGCGCTGTGTGACTCTTGTGAGCAACAAATACGACAAGACGACCACATACGAGGGTTCGGGTAAGGATTCGGGAGTGACTTGGGAGAATGGCGGCAGGGATCAAGATGCAGCTGTGGGGAAGAGAGGGGGCAGAGGGTTTATATATGCACGACCGGCTGCGATCGATCTGTCGTTGAGATTGTGAAATCGACGCGATGATGTCACATGCAACGCGTCCTCCGCCGGCACACGGTCTCTAGTATTGTCACAGCCTGATCTACGTTCAACAAACAAATGGCACCTGCTACTAGGCTTACGCTTGGTGCTCTCAGAGCTGCCTTACGCCCTCAGGCCATCGCAGTCCGCTCCTTCCACTCGTCAATTCGCCGCCATGAACAGTTCCTGAACGCAGACTCTGCGGTAAGCCATAGATCTCGTCCCTGACCGCGGCTACGCAGGCTCGGAATCTCACATGCATGTTACAGACGTTCCAAAAAGCTGTCGCGAACAAGGACAAGGTCGTCCTCGTGGACTTTTACGCCACGTGAGTCTCAGGTACATCGTCGCAGCGCAGACAGCTACATTCCTCGCAGCTGGTGCCAGCCGTGTAAAATGCTCTCGCCCATCCTAGAGAAGATTGCAGCGGACCCCTCGACCAATACTGACCTTGTCACCGTGGACACAGACGAGCACTCAGACCTTGCCATGGAGTATGAGGTATGTCCCTGAACATCATGTCAGCCCGCCTTCTTGTCCATGAACTAATATACCATTTGGGGTGTAGGTGGCTGCCCTACCGACCGTCGTTGCATTCAAAGGTGGCAAGCCCGTCAGCCGCTTTGTCGGCGCGCTGCACGAGCACGATGTCCGTAAATTCCTGGGACGTGTATGACGGCCTTCAGCCGGTGCCAAACTACTCACGCCATTCATTTTGTGGCTAAGCGTGATTTTTGAAGCCGCACAAGGCTTCCATTGTAAGTCCAGAGCGAGGCAAATAGATGGTAAAAATATGAAGTTGTTCCCGGATTAATGACTATTTTGATCGCTGAAGCTCCCAAGAGCTACCGCTCTCCCTGCCCCTATGCGTATGCATAAGATTGACGGAAGGATTCGGCGCTTGGCCAATCAAGAGATAGTGCTCTCCATTGCGTGATATGTCGAAAACCCCGTCTTGATATCCGCGAGTCATTTATCTTAAGGGAGCGATTCTATATTATATTTGAGCAGTGATCGCGCAAACTTGATACCTGCCGCATTCTGCTACCCACGCCTTGTCCGTATATTTCCTATTTTACTTCGACTACGACTGTTTAGGGTGTCCATCTCCCTAAGAGGCCAACCTTTCATATAGGCATAGTGACATTACGGCAGTAATGACATCGTCTGAAGCATGAGTATTGCTATTGTGCGAATATGTTATATCAACAGCATCCATCATATGTAGTGTCTAGATGTACCTTCCCTAAAGAAGTAGCGGCTGATTACCGTTCTAGCTTCTAGGTTTTAGTCCTGAGTATATCAAAGAACGCCTCCTGCGGTAGTTCCACGCTTCCGATCCGCTTCATCCGCTTCTTGCCCTCCTTCTGGTTCACGAGGTGCTTTAACTTCCGCTCGTAATGTCCTGGCCACACAAGTGCACACCACACGGGGGCCGTTAAATCAGTAAAAAAATCGACGGCGGCAGGAGCATACGCACCCCCGTAAAGCCCTGCCGTCACGTCAGCGCGGAGCGCCGACAGCGTCTCGCGCGCAACAATCCGTCTCCCGACGGCCGCCTGGATAGGCACCTCGAACAATTGCCGCGGTATCACCTTGTCTGAATACATGAATGCTCAGCCCCGCCATTCACATGCAATCTGGATTCGGGAGAGCGGAACCGCACGCACGCAATTTTTTCACCCACGCTCTCCCAACTTCTTGTTCCACGGTGCGGTGTACGATCAGGGCTAGGGCATCAACGGGCTTGTTGTTCAACAGGAACACCATCTGCGCCCACGGTCAGCCTCATCAGTCGGAAACACCTCACTAGCGTGGCAAACCTTGACCATATTACTCCGCTGGTACCCCGCATCCTCGTAGCTACAATCAAAGAAATCATCAGCGCGGCACTCGCGCCGGTCTCACGTTCGGGTCTCACTCAAAGCTGGCAAATCCCGAGCTACGGCTCTTGAGCCTGTCAAAGAAGTCCGACACAATCTCTGTAAGCGGGATCGTACACGTCAGTATCGCGCGCGACGATGCCATCCCGGACACATCCAGGTATTTCACGTCGAGGTTCTCCGCGCGGTGCTGGTAGCAGAGGTCCATCATGTCCCCGAGATATTCTGTGGACGGCGCGGCTCATCAACGGTCAAACGCAATTTGAACGTGCAGAGAGGAGAACGCACCTTGCGGGGAGATGATGGACGCTTTGACGATGGGTTCCTGGATCTCCCTTACTCTGGCGGCGACATCGGTAACGTCCGGAAAATCAGTCGGGTTACTGACTGTTACGGTTCGGTCCCAGTAGACAACTGCAAACGCCGACAGGAAATCAGCATCCATGCGTTAGCAACGACCGACGAAACGTATAATACCTTTGTATGGGACGGTGGGCGCCGTGATGATGATATTTGCATCATACTCGTCCTCGAGCCGCTGACGGAAAACATCCATATGTAGCGTGCCGAGGAATCCCAGCCGGCAGCCTTGGCCGAGCGCCGTCGACGATTCCCGAGTTACCTCCACACTACGGTCTGTAAGCGTTAGCTGTAGGGACCTGTCAGCCGCCGTCCGGAAGGAGCGAACCATCAACAAGCGCACCCTCTTGATTGATTCCTCCAGCTTCGGGAAGTCGTTGCTGTCTATCGGGTATATGCCCGCGTACACCATGGCCTTCGCGGGCTTGAACCCAGGCATCGGCTCCACGGGCTCTCCCACACGGTGCAAGGTGTCCCCGATGTGTGCTGTTTCAACTCGGGTGGTCAGCATGTGTACCACGCGCCTGCGGGAGCGGGCCGCCCAACAGACCTTCAGAGGATTCCTTCATGTTGCAAGCGACGTAACCAACCTGGCCTGGGCGCAAACTCGCTGTCGGGATTTCCTCCGGATGCATAATACCCAAATCTACAACTTCGTACTTTTTACGCGTATGGCAAGACGCGATTTTATCCCCTGGAAACGCAAGGTTTGGCGCTGAGTCCCAAGTAAGGCTAGCTCGGGCTTACCTTTGCGCAATATGCCGCTCTGTATGTTAACCAACGAGATGACGCCACGATAGCGGTCATATCTGAAAAATGTCAGCGGTTCAATTGAGTTGAACGGCCACAGACATAGAACATACGAGGAATCAAATAGGAAGGCCTTCAGTGGGGCAGAAAATTCTCCTGTGGGCGGCGGTATTCGGTCTATGATCGCTTGCAGTACAGCTTCCACACCCTTTCCTGTCTTAGCAGATATGGGGATACATTCAGCAGGATCTATGCCAAAGGTTGACTCCATCTGGGCAGCAATGATCTCCGGCTGTGCTGCAGGAAGGTCAATCTATTCAGTGCTTGGTCAGGAGGGACAATGACTTTTATCCAAAGCATATAGCTCATTACCTTATTGAGAACAGGGATAATTTTGAGACCCCGGTCTCGTGCGACATGAAAAACAGATATGGACTGCGCCTGGATGCCTTGTGTTGCGTCTACGAGCAGCAAAGCACCCTGACAGGCGGCTAGAGAGCGAGATACCTCCCACGCAAAGTCGACATGTCCCTAGTCGTCGGCATTAGTGGAGAATCTTGGCCTATGTGACCGAGGTACACACGGGAGTGTCAATCAGGTTAAGCAGGTATTGGTGCCCGGCATTTTTTAGCGTCATGCTGAGGGAGAGTCAGTATGGTAGATGGCAGCGTCAATGTATATTTACCTAGCGGTCTGGGCCTTCACTGGCTCCTCAGATTAGTACATCGTGCTGCTTTCAACGGTGAGGCAGCAGACCTGTGATGCCTCGTTCTCGCTCCACCTTCAGCTTGTCGAGAACCTGCTGATTTGCACCCTTCTGCTTCTTTTCAATTGTACCTGTGAGCTAGAGCAGGCGTTACAAATTGCTAGCTCTGACACTAAGTGCGGCCAAACCTCAAGTAGCCTTCGTCGTGTGAAATGTCATCGACTGTAAAGTCCTTTAGGGAGATGACGCACCTGTCCGCCAGAGTGGATTTACCATGGTCTTATTTTCAGGTTATGTTGTCAGCAAAATCAGTACGACTGTGTGCGCCTGGCGAATGCGTACCGATGTGGGCAATTATCGAGAAATTACTGCATCTCTTTCAGTTTTAATAGAGACAGAATTATTGCGCCCGCCCATACCGTATCATGTCACAAGGGAAGTCTTCCATTTTGATATGCTTTCGAGAGGGGCCATGGCAGGTCAGCGTGGTTGTGAACTCTCTCGTAGCGTGAGGTAGACCATTCCGGGATCGGAGTACATGTTTCGAGTGTCGCTCGAACAGCCCCAGGCACGAGACGCGCCACGTTTGAAGCATCACCCACTTGCTACGCGTCTCCCCGGCGTAGTACAAGTGAATGTGAATGCAACAACTATGAATGTAGCATAAAGTCAACCCAGCGAGCTGGACGCAGAGAGTGAAGGCGACCGGACCCGACAGCTTGGAATGTCATTCTGCTTAGTCAGCAATATAGTCCGCGGCCCTGTTGCCGCATCTTCGATTGCGGAGTGCAGTTGCACCTGCACCAAACCTGCACCCACACGTTCCTCTCAACGCGGAGACCACCTTCAGACTCGTCATGTCCCTCGCAGATGCATCAGAGGCCCGCAAATCGCGTCTTATTGCCCTTAGAAAGCGGAAAGCCGGCGAAGATGTTGATGGGGACAAGTGAGTGAACTCATAGCCGTCACGGCACAAGCCAACCGTTCACATGCAGTGAGGCCACCCAGCCGGTCATCAAGCATCGACTTTTTGATCCAGAGAGCCGTACTCTGAAGAAACGGACTCAAGATGACGATGTCACAATGGAGGATACTGTAGAGAAGAAAGTCGACGGTCTTGCAGAGGCAATCATCTCAGAGGACAAGGAACGGAGGGCACAGGACCTTGTATGTGAGCGAGACATTTTCAGCACGCATTGTGGCCTACTTCTCCGCAGGATTTATTCAACATTGCGCCCAAACGTCCAAATTGGGACTTGAAACGCGAGATGGAGAAAAAGCTCGCGAAGCTAGAACGGAGAACGCAGGAGGCGATACATACCCTCATACGTAGGTCGTCATTACCTTTCTAAGGCCTATACCTGACATTGTGGCTACAGGACAACGTTTGTCCGCGCAAAAAGGACAATCAGACGACATCGTAGGCGCCATGAGAGCGCAAGAAAGAGCGGGTCAAGCAGAAGGCGATGATTCCGACGAAGATATCTGATTATGACTTTTCGCAGCACATTACCGGTTATTGTACGTTATAATGTAATCTATGTTGTAGCATTTTCAGTGATTTCCCTACTAGTAACCTCCGAGGATCTGTCAATACATCCGGTACCGAGAAGACACGGTATGTCGAAAGTTGACATCATGTATTAGTTGAGTCAGACTGCCCGCAGCCTATCGATATGTGGCGTTCAATGGAGGTCTCTAGTCTCTGGGTCCCGACTAGATGGGTCGTGAATTTAACATCTGTATCATCCTCTCGTCTTCTGCTGCACGAGGTGCTGCTGGTCGAGGATTACGGTCCGACTGAGGCGGCGCGAGCATGCGGTCACCCGAGCCACTGCGTATCGCGCTGCCTGAAGGGCCAGCTGATGCTTGTGACGGCGGCGGTGGACTGACGCCGAGCGCTGTATCAGGGTTCCTTGTCCGAGTCTTCCCACTACGGTAGACGCCCAGTGGCACGCTCAAAGAGCACAGCGTCGGATCACGGTCGACGGTTGGAATGTTGGGAAGGTCAGCGTAGGTGAAATAAGCGGTGAGATGCCATTTGCGCGGTCTTGCGTTAGGCGCAGGTAGCACCCACGCTGAATAGGCCTGCTTGACCAGGCCCGTGGGATGATGGTCACTTCGGTCGAAGTGGGACTGCGCTGACGAAGACCAGGTACGTGAAGGTCCTTCGACGAAGCGGTACGTCGACCTGAAAAACAAGGCCGTCTACATTTGAGCATCGGTCGTGATGTGGGGCCGTGCCTTTGTCGAATAACTTACTGTGACGTCTGACCACTTGCATTCGCAGTATCATCGCCGGAGAGCTTCTCATCGTAAAACAAATATGGCTGACGGTGCCGGTCAGTGGTCAGAAAACCACTCGCCACATGTAAATACGGAAATTACCTCGCGCATGCGGGACTGACTCCAGATCCGTCCATCGGTCCACCTTTTGAGCCCAGTCTCTTCCTCGCTTTCCTCCCAGACGAAGACGGAACCCGAGGTGATATATCTGGTTCTCTCCACCTCGTTGAGTCGGCGGTTCACCGGCTTCATTAATCCCCGACGGACTGCTTCGAAGATTATATGGGCATCCCGCATGTCACGGAGATGAAGCCGTGGGTGGGTAGGCTTCTGGACGTCGTGGACCGGCTCGTAGAACATAGCGGTCTGAAAATAACAGCTGATGACGTCGATGGTAAGTGAGAAAAGGCGCGAACTACGAGGGCGGGTGTTTACGGCTTCCAGCTGATACTGTCGTCTTTTATGCTTCCAGTGGCTGTGGTACGAGCAAATTGCGGTATGAAAAGCGAATGGAGCGCAAGGTTCCTCAAGCTGAAACGTCATTTGACTGTCTAAGGGTTGCCGTATATTAGACGACGTCGACACCAATTGGTTACACTGTCTAGTGGCATTACGAAATTTGGGTGCCATCGTAGATTGTTGGAACTTCACCGTCAGTACGCGGCTAGTTTCGCGCTAGGGATTTGGCGGAGTCATCAGTACTTTTGCGAGGTCTAGTTTGAGGTACTGCGCGCTCTTCAGGAACACGCTTCCTTTGTTACATCTCACGCTATGACTGGTGGTTTGCAGTGTCTTCCGAACCGCCCATGCCTGGCAACGTCCGCAATTGCTACTCCCGTCGTTTGCATCAGTTGATTCGGCGACTGCTGCAGTCAACTGATTGGTATGTTGGAATCCACCCGTTCCACTGGCTAAGCATCCTGACGCGTTGTCCTTTCCAGAAGCGGTCCAGGCTGTTAGATTTCGTCGAAGTCAGGCATGCGAACCTCTATCTCCATGAGATCTTCGCGGTGCCGTGAGCATGTATTTCTGTTCTATATTGGAACGGCGTCTACCGCCGCCCGGGGATGAGGGTCTTTTGGGAGCTCGCCATGCTTCCACCGATTAAACCGGATGAAACTCCGACAAGTTGAGTCCCAGATGGAAATTAAGTTTGGCCTTGACTATGTCTGGAAATATGACATCCAAAAGATAAGGATGGGAAGAACGATCGTGTCCCCGCGCGTATGAAGCAGGATCAAGGCACTTGCTGTGTCTTCAATTTGGGCCTAGTGCGAGACTACGCCGATTGATCTTGCCAATTAAAGCGCCTGGCTGCCACTCGGTGAGCCAACTTTGACAACGTGTTCCGTGTTCTGGTGCCCTCTTATAGTAACGGCGGGTCATGAGAACGGCTAGGCCCTCATTCGGACATGAAATAGGTCGCCGTGAAGGAAAGCGGCATGGACAGTACCAGAGCATTCCAATGAGACTCGATTCGCGGAAATTAGTGCCCTTTCGTGTGTTCAGGCTGTGTGATCGATTCGGAAAAAGAGTGAATGTCGCTAAGAATAGCAAGATACTCAACATATTGCTGTTTCTGTTCAAATTACGACGGATGCGGGAGCTCAAGTGGGATCACGCCACTTCGCACCACACAGCCTGAGTGTACTTACTGTTAGTCTGCATTCTTAGGAAGGAGCCAATCGCTGACCGTGAGAACCTACACGTGCCCATAGGCGCCGAGACGGCGGTGATCCCAGTCGGCGAGAGTGTTCGTCCGCCGGACAGAGTCGCGAGAACGGCGCCCGACTTCCTTGCTCTCAATCCTCATCATGCTAGACGTAGATCAACAGGGTACCCTCATTCCAAGCCTTGTGCAACTTTGTCAGAGAAGTGAGCTACGGAGATCTGTGGAATCCATTCAGGTCCTGATCCATCCTTGCAGTCGCGGCCAATCACGCGGATAGTATGTGTAGCGGCGGTCGTGCACTGAAATACCCTGACCATAGACCGGTTGACTTCAGGTATACACAGCATAGGCGATGGCCGCCGCTACGATCTGCTCAAGCCTATCCTCGGGAATTGCTCCCCGGAGACCCTGCTTCGAATCGAACAATCAAATCCGGTCGGTATCGTTCGCTAGAATGTGAGCCCTGCGTCTTATAAGGTTTCTCTCCGCCTAGGAAATTGAAGAGAATAACAATGGTAGGCGCAAATGCCTCAGTTGGCTTGCGCGCTCATTCATCAATCTAGAACTATGGGAGAGGTTATGCTTCCGAACATATCCTATAGCCGCTGAGCAATTCCGCTCTGACACAGTTGAAGAGCCAGGATCATGGCGAGAACAGTTTTTCGTGAGTACAGTCACAAGATCTCTTGTAGCACTTTCTCACTGTCGTACTCTGATGCCAGTTGCTGCGTGAGATGGAAACAAAACGATTCGAACAATTAGGGACACGTTTAAGGACCATTAGGCAAGAAGAGGTAGAACGCAAGAAAGAAACTCAAATCAAACTTACGGATAAGTTACCCGCAAGTAAACGAGCTCGTACATGTGCGTGCATTTGCTGTAGTGATCCTAAAACATTAGTCGTGCTGAAACGTTTCCCATCTAAGGGGGTGCATATCAACCTAAGACACTGCTTCAGAAGACCAGGTCGGATGCTGCGCGACTACAGAAAGGAATCTATGGTACACGCCTTATTCCGCCAATGCACACTACGAAGACTTGGCGTGCTACCTCATCAGGTGCTAGTATCAAGCCTGCGCTACATCCAACAACATCTACTGCCTCGTCAAGTTCAACCCGTCCCGGTAGCCGCGTGACTGTCACCAGTGTATCGATACGCCAGCCTATTGCCAAGACAAGACCCAGCATAACAACTGTATTATCAGATACCAAGTTGTCCTCGTCCTCGACAGAGTCCCACACCGTATCTAGTCCCCCTGCTGTCGACGATACATGTTCGTCGACAACTCTACCAACACAGACATCGCCATGTTCAGATGTTTCCGCCCCACCGAAACGTCCTTCGTTGGGGAGAAAGGATCCCATGGCTGCTTTGTTCATGCCAAAACATCGTGCACATTCACAACGACCCTCTCAGGTAGTGGGTTCTCGTACTGTAAGCTCCCGGACTTAGAACGTATCGAGGGCACTCGGTCTGCTCCTGTTGATGAATCTAATCTCGCTCGATCTTCTTTCTTACCCGCGTTGCATCAGTATCACGACATTCAGTAACGCTGGATGTACTTCTATCATCTCCCGAGGAAAGTTGTCACCAGTAGAATACCAATTAGATGTTGTAATCATTACGACCCTTTTGTGTCACTTACTCAGTACACATTCTGCTTGTTCAGTCAAGCTTCATAGCGCTGGACAATCTCATCATGCCCGTGTAGCCGAGAGTGATGTTTGAAATTGGACGACTATAGGTGTCGACTGCTCGAGCAACCTCACTATACCCCCACACAGTTGGATGACAGACGTAGGTATTTACGGTGAATTTACACCGTAACGAACATACCGGGCCTCCACTCCAAAGACCGATCTGAGTCGCCGTCATCGATCGGGAATTTTAGCGTGTATGCAATGTCGGGGACCATCGGCATTTATTTATAATACTAAACCCGAGCGGGAGAAGGCCGATCGCACAGGTCGTCCCAGCGGATCAAACGAGGCTGGAAACTTACAGTTCTATATTGCGAGACACTGCCCGGTCTCTTTGCGTCTCATGCCAGCCAATGGATGCATAGGGTAAGGTCCCACAGTCTTAAGAGTTTAGGACTTACGTGTAGGTTTGTGACTCAGGAATCATCAACATGACGGGCCAGACGGACGCCCGTCTCGAACACACCCTGTTTCGTACCCCTTACGGTTACTTGTGTCCCACAGGATCACCAGCCGACGCCGAAGTCCACACCATGTAAGTGCAGATGGACTGCGGGCATTGGCCTGCGCAGCCAGACAGTTCTGCTCCTTGGTAAGTATCCGTTCGAGCCGCGGACAAATACCCTGTCAATGTCAGAACACTGCCTCTTGACTGGTCGATGTTGTCCGTAAATTCCCTCGCATTCAACCGATATCAACCGGTCAGTGGGGCCCGCCGTTCGGGTGCACAAATGTTATATGTCAAGAGACCCACTGTGCCTTCGTCTAGGCCAGGGGCCAGGGCCTACAGGTGCGCGCGGTGGATGATGTCTCTGGAGGCCCCTGGAGCCAAATGCCAGAGCAGCTAGTCAGGGAACACTTACAAAGCATATTGACAGAACCTACTCACATCGGGGAAGACTGCCATATATATCCGCGAGTCGCAAAGGACTAGAACAGTCCAATATATCGTATTCGAGAATAGATGTCGTACGCCAGCCAGGGCGAGGGGTGAGGAATTCGGAGCGCATGATGAGGCCAGTCCTTTACTGACAATTCGCAGGGTAGCAGTGGCACTTCCTGCCAATGCGAGGTGATGAACGTATGTTTATTCGACAAGTACGGCCGTACTCTGCCGCAACAGTTGTCCGTTACTTGATCCTGGAAGTTCCTTGCGCTCTACGACCTGCATTGTCATGCGCTTGCATCGGTCTCAAGGGCCTGGTCTCTTTAGCAGGAGCACCACTAGTTGGGCCCTATCTGATACATTTATCAGAACGTCTCCCGGCGTAGGACGGCGCCAGAGTGATGGGATAACAGGGATGTCTCTGGCCACGCTGGACGTGCCGTAACAATTTAAAGTTAGACATGTGCACACAAATGAAGTGGGGAAATACGAAACTTCCGCGTTCGCGCAAATTCCAAATAGCATGAACAAACTTTGCCTAGGCGTGCTTCTATTGCCGAAGGAGATGGACTTTGGACACCTCGAGGACGATCGTAGCTAGCTTGGATGGAGCCACGGCACCAGTTGCGACACGATAGGCGGCTAAAGTGACATTCCTCACTACGGCCGCTCCCTCGCGCTCGCTGTGCGGTCCGAGCGGAAAAGGGAGCAATCTGGGCCGCTTCTGTTCGAATTTGCGGTACGAGACTAACTGCTTCAGAGTTCATACTTCCGCAATAGGGATTTTTCTAGTCCCCACCGCTTGGACGCCAGTCAATTTGTCTCAGCAAAGAGAACCGCTTGCAGTGGTTGCTTGAAAGGCATAGAGCTGCGGCATTGAGTGGGCCAGGCGGCGGCAGCGACTCCTGACTAGAGATCACTATGAGTAAGATGGTCAGTGTATTCTGATCTCGGTTGAGATCACACGACCAAGTCTGTGTTTCGTAGCCTCCGGGACCGTCTCCTATCTATACCTACTCATTAGTTCAAGTCAGCAGTTGAGTCATTATGAAGAAAGTTGACTTAGCACTGAAGTCTTGAAGTTTAAGTTCTTACGCCACCGGTGCCGCACTTCGGACATTTCCGTAGACACATCAAATGACATTTATCTCCGATTACTATGAGTGCGTGGTATACGTTCCATCCCGTGGCCTATTTCTTCAGGCGATTGCAACGACTGTCGTCAATCATTCCAGTCTGGACAAACTTTGAAGTGCGCTGTGTGGTTCCCTCAGGCTCGCCGATTTCAGCCAGGTCGAGTCTTAACCCTCGCACCTTTCCAAGTCACACTGCCAACGCGGTCCCGTGATCGCGATGCGTTGAGTGACAGACGCGTTTATAAAAGTCAAAAACATGATTTGAGTATTCATCAACTGTACATATACTATTCAAGTGTTATACATTCTATATGCAACGACAGATGTGGGATGCAAATGATTAGGGACGTGAGCGGAGGAACTGCGATCGTGCGTAAATGGACGGAAAGTGAAGAGAATCCAATGGTGACAACATGTCAATATGCTGATGGTGACTTGAAGCTGGTCATATGCATACTCATAGGGCAATTGACGATGCGCCAACGTCGGATCCGCTTCCTGCTCTGTACCCATCCCATCGCTCGCGGCCCTTGCCCTTACCGTTCTCCAACTCCGGCAACGCATATTCGGCGATGCGGGAGTTTGGATGTGCAGCGGTCGATGGTGGCGCCTCCCATATCCGAATAGTCTTGTCATCTGAGCATGACGCGAACATGCGTTCATTTCGAGGATTCCAGGCCACCGAGTTGACGCTGCCGGCACCGTGCCCGGTCAACGCTTCAAGTAGTGTTCCAGAGTCCCTGTGCCAGACGTATATGATGCCATCTGCGAAGGTTAAAAGTTAGAACGAATAAGTAGATTACGGGCGTAGCCTATCAGGCAATGCAGACCTTCACTGCCACTGGCGATAAAGGCGCCATCCACACCTCCAAAGCAGCTTCGGATGACATGGCGTGATTGTTTATGGCCAACGTACTTCTTCACCAACCGCTCCGTCTCGAGGTCCCATAGATGGATTTCCTAATAAAGTCTGTCAGCTTGGCACTTGCGTTGGTAAGTGGAAGATGCGTACAGATGGTGGCTCGCTGTCTGATGCAGGCGCACGATTGATCAATGCATATTTGGAGTCACCCGAGACCTTCACGCTCGACAGCTCGCCTTCGAGTGGAATGAACCTGGTATGCACACAATCATTACGTCACTCGGGGCTCATTCCGTCAATGCGGGACTCACATTTCCGGCTCCTTGGTTGCAAGGTCATATACAATAGCGCGGTTCTCAGAAGAGGGCTTGGCGTTCGCGGGAGGGCCACCCTCGGGTGGTGTCGTAGTCCCGACAGGCACTGTCGGCGATGTCTCGTACATACCGACAACAATGAGCCGCGTCATATCAGGCATGACGGCCAGGTCGGTGACACGGACAGGGCAAGGTGTCCAAGTATGGACTGACCGGCCGTTAGAGTCCTGCAAGTCATCGATGTGAGCAGACTCCAGTTTGGAAAATGGTGCACACCGACCCAGAATATGATCTTGCGGTCAAGCCCACCAGATATGAAGCCCGAGTTGTCGGGGAGCCATGTGAGAGCCGCCACAACATCGGTGTGCTGAGTAAGCGTTTCCTTGCACACACCCGTCTGCGACGCTATCAGTACTGCCTGGTGTTCTACTTAGAGCACCTCGACTTGCCTTCGAGTTCCACAACTTGATTATATTCTCAGATGCCGTAAGTAATATTGAGTCGTCCAGCGACCAAGCCACACAGCCGACCGAGAACATATGCTCCCTGAGGATGATTTGCGGCGACAACTCTCGAGTCGATGGATCTTTGTCGTACTGCGAATAGTTCGTTCAGGACCTCCGGTGACTAGAAAACACCCTTGGTGTACGGCCTGCATGAAGGCATGACTTACCTCGACCCGCCAGATGATCGCCGTCTTGTCCCTGCCCACGCTTGCGAGGTAATTCCCGCTATGACTCCATGCGATGTTCCAGACCTCGTCTGTATGAACCTCCAAGATAGCAGTCGTGACCTGAGGGAACGCATTCCTGTCGCAGATGTGGTCCGCGTACAGTGAAAATGTTCGCGAGTCCAGGGGCGCGTTGTGATATAAACATTGACTCTGCTGCCATGCGCGGGCTTGATCTAGTAGTGTAGCGAACCGTCGCTGTGGAATCATGACGGAGGAGGGAATATATCCTGCAAGAGAAGATATGAGTGATATGAGCAAGGAGTGGATTATAGCTCGCAGCTTGCTGACTTTGGAGGCTGAGGAGCAGTTGTCGCCGAGAGTTACCCGATGCCCCATCCCAGTTCGCACGTTGTCTTAAGTCCTCCGGATTCGAGCACATGATGAGACTGCGACGTAACGGATTAACGATGTGTGGTTTGCGGCGGTGGCACTTTGAATGCGCGCACAACTAGACACATACCTCGATAAAGCGTGCAGTTGATCTGGGTCCGTGCTCAAACGAGCAAGCTCGCGGCGGAGCACCTGTAGTGCTGTGGTTGTCCTGCCCGCCTCTAATAATTCTAGGTATTTCTGTTGGCTGATCAAGAATTTGGCATCCTACAAGCAAGAGAAATCAGCACAGCACGAGCGATTGTGTCAGAACCATAATCACCCAGAGTTCGTCCTCTTCGGTGGCACCGAGCCGCACCAACGCAGCATGAGCGTTGCTCCAATCTGCCTCCAATATGCATCTCCGGAATTCCGACACTTCCGGAGTCTCCATTGTATACCCTGACTCTGCCTCCAGCGTGGCTGCAGACTCGCTAACATTTGACAATGAGACAAATTCAACGAGGGATCGCTGATTACGCACATATACCCGACATCCCGCAAGCTCTGTATGACCAATCTGATGTACTCCTCCCTGTCGACATGTGAGTCGTCGTAGAGGGTCGACCCCGGCAGTGCGACCTGCCGGATAGATGTGTCGCGTTTCTTCAATTTAAGACCATCGACACCGTTCAGCACAGGCGACTTCGACGATCCGTTGACATGTGGTTTGCTATAGCCATTGGTTTTGCTCGCGATTCCGTTGTGTCCATTGGTAGGCCCCATTATATACGATGGGCCCGCCTCAGAAGTCGAGTCTGTCTCAGACGGGAAAGAGGAGTCATGGTCTGCATCTGAACGCCTCATGATTGCAGTATCGGCAATAAGAGAAAAGGACGAATCTCCGGGCAACAGAGCGCGTTCAATAGATGTCAGCGAGGTCGACGCGGAGGAGCTCTGGCTGCCAATCCTTTGCCGTTTACGAACACGACTGAGCTCCGGGTCAACTTCTGCAGAGTAGTCAGCCGCAGAGGACGTGCGCGGGATACCGGAGGACGGGTGAAGGTAAGACAAAGGGGTGGAACTTGAGGACGCGATGGGGGCCGGAGACTCGGGGTCGCCTTCCTCAAGTTCTGACCTGGAGCGGACGGCAGGGACTAAGCTAGGCGTCGAGAGCGATGGCCTCCCTGGCGTACTGCTCAATGTGTCGGACGTCAAAGAGGCAGGGGTGGTGAGACGAGTGTCCAGGGCTTGCGACTGGTGCGGCTCGGTAACCCGCGACGGACTGCGCTCGCTGAGTGAATCAATGGTGACGACGATTGTTGCAATGGGGGCTATACAATGGCGAGCAGTGCTGTTCTGCAAAGCAGAGCACCAGGAGTTAGAGATGAAAGGAGGCTCAGGGCAAGTGTGATTGCGGCATGTCAACACCAGGCTGCCGCTGAGTGCAGCTCTCGGTACTCTCTCTCCTCATTACGGCCACGCGCTCGGCAAGGTCACTTTTCCCAACCATTACATTTCCGTACACTCAGCTCTCAGAGCATTTGTCTCTCGCCGTCTGAACTTGCTAGCCATCACCCGCGATGCGGTGCAAGTCGCTCCAACTGAATTATCCAGCACTAGCCAGCGCCACGGCCACGGCCACAGGGACAGCGGGCGGGCATCAGTGCGAAGCTCGTCTCAGCCTGCCTCCATCGATTAATGCACAGGCCATATCTACGCCTTCCCCACATTATGCGGTCCGACCAGGGCATCTCACTGACATGAACCGTTATCTGGCCCCGGATTTCGCCTGACTTCAGCCTGGTCGTATGAGCAGTCTTCGCGTGTCTGACACGGTTCAGGCATGCCCACAGCAGCAGCAGTTGACACGCGTTTCAACATCGCGATTTATCACACATCACGGTAAGAGTTATAGGTGAGAATCGTCTTTTCCTATATGTATAGTCAAATGCGGTTTTGAGCAAGTCTCGCTGCGGATGTAGAATCTTACCGGTGAGTTCGTCCGATACGGCAGGAGCTACGTCTATCTGACAAACTGATCGGTGTCGTAGATGGTAATTGGAAGACATTTCCTGTGCTTTGGATCTACTTGTCTCATCTCCCAGTCAGAATTGCGCTATCAATATCAGATATGGGGGATAGCCATTGTATACATGATCTGCTGTCCGAACGTTGGATGCCAAGTCATGCGCATCAGCAGTTACGGCCTGTCTGTCTTCCCTTCTGAGTGCGTTCGCACTACCTCACAGCTTGCGGGACTGGAAGCACGAACACGAGAGCACGGGATGCAGTTCAAGACGCCCTGCTTTGCTTCTGACGCCCATGCATGCTGCCCTTTTGAACCTCGCTGGTTAAGCCCCTCACCGCCTGGTGAGCTACTATTGATACTCTTGTCACCCCTTTACACCGTGACGTCCAGCCGGCTGCTGCGTACTTATGCGAACAGTCTTGTCCGAGCATCATGGGATATGAGAGTTGTCTGTCTCTCACACGCGCTCCCAGAATAGGCATACTGTATTATATAGCTCGCCACATCTATGCAGCTTTATTCCCCTCCGAGCGTCTACTTACTGGTGCCCTCTCCTCCCCGACGTGGCCTACAGGTACCTTGCTCGTGGAATACCGAGCTGCTCCTCCGCGCTCCGTTATACCGGCACTCTATCGGCCGCGCACATTGCCCTGCACTCTCAGAGAGCCGCATCTCGGCCGGTGTCTCGTGCCCATGTCCGCGACTCGGCAGGTGCGCACTGATGATGTGGCGGTCACGCTGGATATTCACACTGGCCACCAAGTATTGAATTATATTTGGCTGATCCTGATCGCACACACCGCGCTGCGGAGATTATGAACCTCGTCACCTGTGCAATCGTGGCATACTCTGTGATGTGCCGCGCGAGCATGGGCAAGTCGCCACGATAAGGGTGGACACTGTTCAACGGGCGACGTCACAACAAGCTATTTACACATGCATGATTGTACGACATGACCCTTCTCACTTGAGTCATGTACGGCGCCGTTAGGGGCATCACGGCGGCGACGTTTGTCTCCTGCCTGACGCCGCACTCCTGTCCTCTAGCCGTTTTGCAAGGCCTCGTCTCAAGTCACGTAACCCGCAGCCGTGCCCCCTTTACAAACAGCTGAGCGTTGGATGGGCAGCCGTCAAGTTTACCCCCAATTTTCAGCACTCGGGCTCTGTCAGCTGCCGTATCCCCCAACCACTCCCCCAAGCTCCTTTACGGCGTGTTTTTCATTTCTCTCTGTACATCTCCAGGCCATCGCGTGCCAGGGCTAGCGTAAGCCGTGACCGTGCACGCTTCTGCCATCACTATCACTGCAAACGCCGTCGTGATGCTGCTTCCATTAATATTGCGTCAGTTCGCTGGCAGTATTTATATTATGCTATAGGCCCGCTCGTAGTATTTATGAATTAATTTGTGTCGGCAGGGCTGACGTGCTAGTTCCCAAATTGTACGAGTCCGGTATCTGATCGAGGATGGACCCGACCAACGTTCGCGGCGCACCGCGAACGAGTGAAGCCTGTGGAGCATCGTTCAGCAAGGTGTCCCGTGCGAGCCAAGGGCCCAGCAGAAAGATCTTTTGACCCCGCGAAGTCAGATGGCCAGACTAGACGTGCACGGCTCGCGCTACGGCCTGATCCGCGCACCCTCGAAGGACAGTACAATTGCTTCAATCAATGCAGCCCGCAACCTGCGGGCATCGACGCATCAGACGCGGACTCCAATATTTTAATGCTTTTCTTTTGATTACGGTGGCCCTAGATTGTACCTACTAACTACTACAGCGGAGTATGGTGGTTGCGACTTGATGATTGACAATGGAGTTAAAATGCGTGCGTATGGAGCGAGATGGGATCCCTAATGCGAATGTACCTACATGCTACGAAGAGAACCAACCCTTTTACTGGAATGAATTGCACGAAGAATTTTGGAGTGGGAACGCGTGCGCCCAACTGCAAGCGCGCCCGTCACAAGAATGAGTAGGTTTCGAACCGAAATGTGGTGTGTGGGCGCGGCGGAAAGGCAAGGATGGTATAGAAGACCCACTGTGTGAGGCCGTGCGCGGATAGTTACATAGATAAGACGTGACCGTGACCATGACCATGGCGGAGATAGGGCAGGTCATGTACGGGGTCGTGCGACGCGTCGCGATGCATTCGAAACAAATAGATGCACACTGCCCACCCTGGAAGTGCCGAGGGCGAGCGGCGACGGACGGCGTTTTGCGCGCATAGATATGTTGAAATATCAACGACAGATAGGTGCAGGCGGCGAGAAATGCGGGAACCGAGCATTTTGTGAGGCGTGATGCGTCTAGGATTCTGATGCCGAGTGGGGAGGCTGCGAGGCTGATGAAGGCCCTTCCGGTCGTGATTTTGTTTCGTGCGGTCGTGGATGACAAACTGAGGAACTAGGACAGTTTAGCGCGCAAGTGGCCGACCGCGCTCTCGCTCGCGCGCTCGTAGACCGCTGCGCCCGTTGCCAAAGCCAGGAGCGATCCGGCTGTCGACGCCCACAGGAGGCTCGTCGAGCTCATCAACTCGCCGTCGGCCCCTACTCAAGTCAGACTCTCGGCGACCAAGATGGGAGTGGTCATCCTCGCCAGGCGCCTCCCGGTGAATGTGGAGGCTCCGGGCCAGGACTTCACGGACGGCGTCAAGCTCGTCCTGCGAACCAGCGCCCACCATCATGCCAAATCGCGGCTTGGCCGGAGGTGAACTATTCCGGCGTGTCAGAGTGCGCCCCCGCGTCACGACCGGGCTGCTCGCGACCCAGCCCGACACTTTCTCGATGCTGTCGAGACGGGCACGGGACTGCGGTCCGACATGAGCGTGATGGTGGAGGCACGGAGGCGGTGAATCGCGAGGGCGAGCAGATTGACGCGGGGGAGAGCGCGCAGCAGAGCGGCGGCTTGAAGTCGAGCGCATCTCCGGGTCACGCTGCCGACCGCGACCCCTTGGGGTTGTCTCGACAAGCTGGGCCTTCGAGTGGTCATAGGAGTATGCTGTGATGGGGTTAACAACGGGGTTGGCAACACGGGGCGTGGGAGGTGACGACTGCAGCGACCGCGTGAAGGTAGTGAGCGTTTGTAACTGTGATGGGACACGGTGACTGCGGGGGGACGCCTGCGACGATGTAGCCGTAGTTAGCAGAGAGAAGTAGGCGGGGAGACTGGCTCGGTTCCGTCTCCTCTTCGCCGTAACAGTCTCTGGGTCAGCGTCCTGCTCGCTGGACGTACGACTCAGAGCATCACTCGGTGTCCTTCCGTGCTGTGGGCGCGTAGACGACGCGGGCGAGGGGGAGACAGAAGGATCGTCGGAGTAGTCGTCAGAGTAAGTGTCGTATGGAGCAGGGGCACTCCCAACGGAACCGGCCTCAGCGGGTGACGAGTTGTTAATGGACGAGACGCGACGATTGAGCGTAGTTATCGTGGACCGGTTGTTTGTCCCCGACGGTCGACGAGCATACGACAGGCCCGAGCCGCGGAGGTGATAGTACTGGCTGAATGAGCTCGCCTTGGGCATACTATCCACGCTGAGCATCTCGCGACTGAGGCTGAATTCCCCCTCAGACCCGATTGCGAGATTGGGATTGGCAAAGTCCTCTTCGTCCTCATCTGCGAAGACGGAACAGACGGCAGAGGAGGCGGACGACGAGGAGATGGAGTGCCGGTTCTTGTGAGTCTTGTATGGGCTGGTCGCTGTCAGAGAGCGGCCCATGGTAGATGCTACCAAGGCGGGGACGTCTGCGAGGCTTCCTGGACCATTGTTGGAATGCAAGTATGGGGACGGGTAGGCACTGCTCGTGGTCGAGATAGACGGCGAGTTAGCGTCAAGGCTCTCGCATTCGTCACTGCAGTATGCTCGTCTGATAAAAGGCATTGTCAGCAAGTCGGTGCAGACACAAGAGTGTATAGAACAGACCCCTCGACGCTAAGAGGCCCGCCGCAAAGGAGGCAGACTTCTTCGTACATGGCGTGCACAGCGGGGGGTCGACGACAGCGACGACGAAGGACTTGGCAATGGCGGCGTGGGGGACAGACGATGCTAGCGGGGAGGGGGGTATGGTACGGGAGGCATGGGCAAAGAGACAAAGGAATATATAAGGCTCTACGGTGAAAGGGTGTGAAGGCCGATTTCGAGGCACACTCAATTTCCACTTGACTCGGCGTGTGACTCCCCCGTGACGCGCGCGTTACAGCCGCCCAGGATGCCCTCGGTATCTTCCAAACTGAGCAGGCGCTCGTATCGGACTATGTCACACCATCATTACATCCCGTCACGCCGCCCAGATCCCAGATGGCAACCCAGACGCACGTTCTATTTCCTGGCGGTCGTTCATCGCGTTCTCATGCACGCAGAGGCACGCCTCCATCCGCGTACAAACGTGGATTCCAGACTGACTCGGTCCCGTTCAGCACGCTCTCGAGACCTCTGGGCTCGGCACAACGTATGCTACGACTGGGTACATGATACGAGACCTTCCGTCACCGAGTACCCTTCCGGTCCGTGGTCCTGAAGCTTGAGCTCTTAATGCTTCGCTCGATCTGCGACTGGTGACTGTCCTGTACGGGCGCCTCTCCGATTCCTGTGCGCCCCCTCCAGTCACGATGTCCGAGTCTCCGGTTGGTGTCGCGCCTTATCGCGGAGAACTGTCGGACGGTCGCAATTGGTATCATCTAGCGAACGGATGCGATTCGCGCTGTCGACACGTCAGTTACTGCTGGCAGTGATGCTTCTTGCGAGAATCTGAAAGACCCCATCGGCCCCGGCGCTTGCACTAATATGGCGCACCCAGTGCACGCGTCCTAACGCCATCCAGCGCATTCCTTGGCCATTACAGACAAGCACGTACATCAATGGCCACTGACGGACGTTTACTTTGATTGGCATGCAATACGTCTGTGCTTCTGCAATGTTCGGCTCTGTTCTTGCTCGCGCGCGCGCCTGCTCCGCATTAAATACACGTAGCAATCGGTCAGCTCATGTTCCACCTGTTTCCTTGCACGCCACCGTATGTTCTCCATATCTCCTCGATTATCACCGACGCGATACCACGCGCGCATCTTTCATTCTCGGCGACGGTGATCCCAGCCTGTCGACGTCTGTCACGCCTCTGACCCATGCCGCTGGCGCCTTGAGCGAGAAATACACGCTGGAGTGCTTGCGAAACAGACGCTCCTGCGCAAGTACCGTCGCTGACATCATGCCCGCCGCAATGATGCCCAGATATTCGCAGATGATCATGCCACCCGCGATCGGTCGCGCCATTCTCACCCGTGTGCCAGTCCCCTGGAACCTCAGCATCGCGGGCGCGTCATGCGCCTAGAACCCGTCGCGCGGGCGGAGGTGGGTCGATGCAAATCCTTCTCGCGCCATTCCCACTTTCGGCGGCATGACTCGGGAGGGAAGGGAGGGCGGCCACTCGCGCGAGGCACCCCCAAAATGTCGGCCGGCGTGCTCTTTTAGGCAGGCTGCCGCGTGACGTCATAGGACTCCGGTATGGTGTGAGCGTGAGCAGTGACGCCGACGCGTGCGTCACGCCGACTGCTGCGTCGCGCGTGCCGCCGAGGTCGTTTGCATGATTCATGACAACCGCTGACTGCTCCCCGCGTATTGGTAACAGACGCAGCACTGCGACCTGCACGGTGCATCCCCCGCGCGAACGGGCAGTTGGGGCTGAGTAACTCGATCGTGCTGTCAACAAGCCCATACGTCGACATGACGGAGAATGATGCATTTGTGTGATCTCTGACGTGCCGCCGGCGTGGACGCATCGTGGGATGCGCGAGAAAAATTCCCTTGTGGAGCCTACAATAGCGCATATACTCGGACTCAGTCACGACTGCGTACGAATAAGGCGGAAGCCGGAAAGCCTATTTCCAGGCTGCGGAACCGCTCTGCAGCCTACCCGCGCATTGGCAATAGGTGTGGATTACCACCGCAGCGTCTAGCCGTATGGTGTCTCCATCACCCTGGTACGGGGGTGCGTGACAGCGCTCTAGATGCTCTGCTGCAGAGGGATACACCGCCGGATGCGCCTCGAGCCTAGATCGCCTCGCAACGTCGTCGCAGTCGCCACAGCAACATATGTATACCCACATGCCGCGATCAATCGGTGTGCACGCCGATCGTGCGTTTGTTTGCTTCCTTCGCTTTCGGCCGGTGGTTGGGAGGACCCTCGCCGTAGCCACCGTGATGGGATACTCCCCCGTGTGTCTTGTTCGTCTCGCTCGAATCATGTCCACCTGTGTGCTCCAAGTAGCTACCCGGTGACACCAAGCCACACGCGTCCGTCGATTTCACTTCGAGTCCACGAGCCTGTCCCTTCTCGACGGGCACGCGCGCCGCGTCCCGCGCAGCTGCACTTCTGCCACAACACCGTCAGTTTATCCCGAATACGGGTTGAATATGGGCCCTCCCGACGTGTGTCGCGCGCTGATGCGGCGCCGCACGCGCCCACGCGGATCTGGCGTGCGTGATCTTCGTGCACGCCTGAAGCTATGACCGCCGCGGTTCTCTTCGATTCCAGGGCCCATTCGCGACCGACGGGGCGAACAATGGCCGCGCAGCCACCATTGTTGTCCTAAGGCGGGGGTCGCGCATGCCAGCTGCCGACGCTTCTTGCGCTGCATTTGGCGTTTCGGGGGCGGTCCTCCATAGCACGCGCACTGTGCGCTTCTCCCCACTGTGAAGGTGGGCCAACCGGCAGTGCGTGTGCGATCAACATTTCACCTATTGTTCCTTCGTTCTAAATAAAAAAGACGTGACGGCAGCGATGCTGTCACGCTCGTTTTCTTGTCCAGTCTTGTCTGCATTTATCGTGAACCCCGTTTGCTTGTGGTAAGAGTCACAAGGCGGCGCCCGCTGTACATGTGAGGCTTGGACGCCGCTGATATTCCCTTTTGATTCAATTGAAGGCTCATTACGGCTAGATGGGTGATGTTGGGTATGATGGTTTCCCTATACTAGCGGAAGCTCGCGAATCCATAACGACGTCCACAAGCTGCTAGTCCTATTGTTCGTATCTTTCTTAGAGATAGCCACGAAGTAACCAATTCTGTGTGTCTGGTTGTCCGACTTTACGCCGCGCTGCTCGGGTTTGTTGACACGCAAGCACGCAAGTGGGCGTGAGGCCCTGGTCTATGCCAAGGCGAGAACAAGATTCAGAACGTCGAGGTGAAAGGACCCCGACTCTGCTGTTCCCGTGGAGAAAGCCTGAATCCTCAAAGGCCACCCCACAACGGCGCGGGACCGGATATGTGCCTTCCTTGCCTTGTATGTCAGGTGGAGGTGTTTGTTGTCGACAGATCCAGGTCTGAATCGATCTTGGAGACAAGGCCGCTGAGTCTGATTCGTACTCAATACACATACACACGACGTTCTCGACGAGCCTGGTCATCGGTCTGGCTATGCAATTGCCTGGCCCGTGTCGAGCGTCTTCAAATCCCTCATAACGCGCGGGGACTCGCACGTTGCTGCCTATGACGCCGCTAACGGGGCAGTCACCGTCATGAGCGCTCGCCAGTCACAGGCGGAAGAAAAGCAGTGAACGCTGCACGCCCAGCACCGTGCACGCCGTGCAACTCGTAAAATACCCCGCGTGACGCGCGCAAACAGCTCACGCCTTGTCGACGATCCGATCACAGAGCGGTAACTGGACATGCGCACTTTCGCCGACCGAAAACATCTGTCCATCCAACAAGTGCAGTCCATTAATAGTAACAAGATCCACGCTAGAAATCCCCTAGAAGCCATTTGGCGGCGGGGGCAGCTCTGCACCGCCGCCAGCGTGACCGTTTGTGGCGTGATCTTTCTGTGGATCCGTCGCCTGCTCTTGCGTGGAAGACGACGTGACTGCTGGTGTCTGAGGGGTATTGGTTGCAGATTTGGGTGATGGGTGGGGCGGATCATCACCATGGTCCTCCTTGGTTTGTGCCATGCCGTTTACCACGCCTGTCGAAGGGGGCGCCGGAGAGACAGCGCGGGGTGCGGCGGGCGCGTTGTCGGCCATGGGGTCAACTGCTGGAACTTGAGGCAATGGTGTTTCGGAATCGGGGGTGGGCGTTGCAATGGCCGCCGGCGGAGGAGTGGGGGAGGGAAGGGCCTTCTCGAGATTGGAAAAGAGCCTGGACGACCGCTTGCTGTCGGAGCGGGAGAGGATGCCCTTGATTCTCTGGGTGGCCGGGGCGGGCGTTGGCGCGGGCGGGGGATCCGGCCGGGCGATGGGCTTCTCGGAGACGATGATCTCGAGCATGGCGGTGGGGGCGCCTACATTCTTTAGGCCGGTAAGCTTTTGGTGGAGGTAGCGCGCGTCGGCGAGTAGTCTGGATGCCGGGTGTCATCTAAGCAGTCAAGACGGACGGGCGGGTGCGGCGTACCTGTCCTTGGCCTCTGCGGACGGCAGCTCGATCTTGGTGTACTCGTCCGATAATCGATGGTTGATCCCAGCAAACACCTGTGTCATCACATACTGCCATGCCGCCATATTAGGCACGCGGGCGCCAAACACCGACAAGCAAGGCACTCACCTCCACCACAGACGGGGACAGATACCGCGACAGCACCTTGTGCAGCGTGACAGTGTCCTTGACTATTACTTCCATGTAGTCGTTGACCCCCCCGCCTTCCTTCGGAGCGTCCCACTTTACGTCCTAAAACACCCGACGAATCAGTCTCCGTATCAGCGACGTTTGTGACCACTATGAAGTAATCTAGAACCGTTAGAGGGGCATACAGCTCACCTGCAGACTCTTGATATGGGCACTGAGGCGATCGCCCATTATAGCAATCAGCTTCTGATGTATCTCGTTCTGGTGTTCTTGGTAGTCCTGCAACACGTGTGTATCCAACTCAGAACTCTTGTCGACAAGCAGTGGATGCGCCAGCTGACTTACCCGCTTGAGCTTGTCAAACTCTACGAGCATAACAGCCTGTCTTTGGCTCAGGTGTCGCCGGAACGTTTCTCGGATGTACGGAACGAGCGAGATCACGATCGACAGCGATTGGGACGCAAGCGCTACGGAGCGCATCAAGAATTAGACGGCTCATTTGCGGTAAACGGGAGAAGTACATGAACGTGCACCCACCCAGATGTCTCGCGGTAATGTTCTTCAGCCCTGCGGAGCGCATAGCGCCCGCGCCCAGCACGACCTGGCACGTTCGCGAGTTGAACGACTTGAGCAGCTCGATGACGCGGCTCATCGTCTCCGTCGTGAGCATCTCGAGGTTCGCGACGATCTTCAGGTAGTCCACCAGAAGCACGAGCACCTCCAGCGTGGCCGACACCGCGAAGTAGCTTCGGTCCTCGATGCGCAGATGCTTCGAGGGGCCAGCAGCCACTCTGCGTGGACTCTGGTGCGAAGACTGCGGGCGGGTAAGTGGGAATGCCGGAGAGGGGAGGGGAGATGAAGGACGGTGTGGGGGCGCGGTGATGCCATTCGGAGACAGTCCGGGGGATGGAGGGGCGGGGGAGTTCGGGAGAGGCGACATAGGGGGGCCGCGGTTGAGCAGCAGTTCTGGAGGGTCTGATATGGAAGCATCCACAAGCAGGTCGACTAGCCTCTGAACTGAGGGTGCCACCTCTGCTGCATTCCATTGCTCGTCTTCGACCAGCTTTGCGGAGTGGGAGATCTGCGCTTGATGGTAGGTCTGTAGGAAGCTCTTTGCCTACAAGCGGGTGCACTCATCAAACCTTGGACGGACGAACAATAGGCTCGAGCCTTACCTGGCTGACAACGGTGCCCCTTAGACCTACGATCATCCGTCGGCAAATCTTCTCCGTTTCAATCACGAAGGTCCACGATTCATTGAACAGGGCACAGAAGCTGGGAAGATCAAGCGCTGCATGCTGCTCAGCCCGCAGCGCGACCACCCTGGAAGCCCGAACATGCGCAAGTTCGGATGCTGAAGACAGGATTCCCGACAGTTCCTCTTGTAGGATTGGGCTATCGATGGCAGCTTTGGGAGATCTCGTAGTGACAAGCAGCGGAATAATCAGATGCATATCCCCCCACGAGAATCTGACGTTGCATACCGGATAGACTGCAGAACCTCCAGAATAATAGCGTTCTGCCAGTTGAGTCCCTCAATACACCGCATGAGGCTCCCATACATCACATGGGCCAGATCCATGAAGGCTGCGTGCGACATCGCTCGCAGTTCATTTACGACTTCCGACCTGTCCCGGCTGTTAGGACGCTACATTGGATTGTCGGATTGAACGCACCCTGACGACGATGCTTCATCGTCCTCCACGTTGGATGCCGGTATTCGCTGAGGTCCAGCCCAGGTCAAATTTAATGTGAAATCTACCAAAATGAGGAGCACTTACTCGCCTGAGCATACTGCGAACTTCCGCCATGACCACTTCTCGCCACGACGCTGCGGCTTCTCGCACCCCCTTTGTCCGTGCCAGAGACTGCAGAAGCGGCCGCAATCTGTCCTTCAAGGACATGTTGCGGTCTTTCTCCTTGTCCTGGTCACCAGAGCCATCCGCATCGATGCGCTCTACCAGGTCAAGGCGGAGGACGTTCACAAATTCGGATGTCAGGGATGATGTGATCTGCATTGTCAGCGTCCTCAGATGCTCTGGTAGCGACGCGAATGCTCTTAATGACGACAGAGGTACATTGAAAGATGGTTTCCGGGGTGTATCTGCAGACGTCAGACCGGGGCTTTCTGGCGGTGATTCGGGCACGGGTGGTAGAGGTGATCGACTTCGCTCTCGTGAGGGCACCGGCGGCGGTTGGGGCGTTGCGCGATCTTCCACCAGCTTGTTGGGCGCATCGGCCTCCCATAACCGATCTAGTTCGTCAATAACATCCAGAGCCTCACCCCACTGGCCTGCCGCAACCAAGCTCTTGGCGACTCCGGTCATCTCGACGACGCCGCCGACGAACCTCACGCCCTCGCGGACCGCTTCCATATTCCGCAGCCTAGCCTCCTTCCGCACGACCTCAAGACCGCGGTGTGCACCCTTCTCGTCTACCTCCTTGAGCAGCCCACGGAGCTTCGCGATGCGATCGAGGCACTGCTCAGACTCGGTCTGCAGGTCTTGCAGGTTCGAAAGGGCCGCAAAGAAAGACGTCGAGCGCACCGAGATCTCGCGAACCAAGTGTTGCTCGATTGTATCGGCATGATGCGAAAGCTTCTCGAGCAGCGGAAGAGAGTACGAGAGAGATGAGGGGTCAGACTCCGGAGACGCGTCGGTCCCATCGCCCTGCTCTGTGACGGCGTTGAAAGTTCGAGGGTCGCCAAGGTTGAATTCGGGCTCAAAAAACACGGATGGCACACTCTCCAGCGGAGGGATTGCGCGGCCGGCGGGTATTCTGGGTGTCAGCGGTGTCCCCGGAAGCTCAGAACTCGATGAAGACGCGAAGGCCGAAGGTATCTGTGCAGCGCCTTCGCGCCCCTGCTCCGCGTTCTTCTGAAATCGCTCCCATTCGGTGCCAACCGAACTGAGGTAGGGGTCGAAATCCTTCCGACGGACGCGCGGCAACTCTGCGGGGGGCACGGCGGGGAGGCTTGAATGCGCCTTGGGCGGTGCTGATCGCTTATGAGGACTGTTCACAACCGTGGATATTGCTTCACAGTGTTAGTACACGGTGGGTCGGTGGGCGCGCGTCCAAGTAGTCGACGTACCATGGAAACCATGCCTTGCGCTACTCCAGTCTGGGGGAAGGGCACCGAGAGGCAATGATGATAACGACGAGTGGTTGTACAGCTCATACGGAGATGCGTCCCCGAAGTAGTCTCCGCGACCCTCAGTGGTTCCTGACACACTCGCTGGTCCTGGTTTGCGCGTAGATGGATCCCAAGTGAATCGGTAAGGGCGTACATGGGAGAAGTTAGGGAGTTCTGCTACGGGTGAGGCTGGCCGTGAAGGAACTGAAGCATCATCTGACATGATAGGCTACAGCCCAACGAATGCAGACTTGTGGACTCTGTCAGGGAGTATCTTCGGTTTCGCGTCCCAAGTAGTATTTGTCCTAAAGAGGCTCACTTTACCAGCAGTACAGTTGTGCTACACCAGAGACCAGCATTAGAATGTTGGCAGGCAAGCGTGCAGACCTGAAATGTAGCCGGCGTCACGAAGATATTTGGCGGGAGTTGGTACTATGCTGTGCTGGACTTATTGACGGCGTAATTGCTTCGATCGAAGAAACATTACGTAATGTATATACTATTTAAACCGGATACTCAAAACTATACATTAGCGTTGTACATCTCTGCTGCTAGATGTGGCTGAGTAGTATTGCATCATTCGCTGCGAGTGAAAGTGCTGAATTGAGGTGCATAGAAAGCATTACGACGCGATTCGAGAATAAAATCCAGTAAAGTCCATTGACCGTGGGCCACTCGCGTTCTTTCATCTTAACAATTTGACGTCAACGTTCCTTGCCGTGTTCTCTGTCGTAAATAGCCTTGAAATATCCGCCCAACACGTTTGGGAACGCAGCCATAGACTTTCGCGCGCGGAATCTCTCCTCAACCTTGGAGATCTTCTCTTGCGCTGCTTGCAGGTCAAACGCACGCTTCTGCCACTTTTGAGATTATATAACAGCGGACCGATCGGTTTGCAGAAACTCACAGCTTCGGTAGCACGTTTAGCGCGTGCTTCCTCGCGCATCTTGTTCAGCTCTCGCCGCCTCTCCTCCTCCTTCTCCTTCCGATTCAAGCCAGCATTAGGCGTTGAGCCTGCAGGCTTGTGGCGCCGTATGAGCACAATCAATGGTTCTGGAGTGTCCAACATGGTTTCTCGATACGTACCTTACTGAACAGTTGCGCATAGACGCTCTTGTCGCGCAAGTCGAAGTCTGCATGGTTAGCAGTGGCGGCAACCTTTCTCACAGACGTATCCGTAGAGGGCGTCGCAGGCGGCGGAGGTGCAGGGGGCTCCTTCTTTGCAGCAGGGGCAGCAGGCCTTGCAGTAGAAGGCGTAGATGGTGTAGTGGTCTTGTTCTTCTTGATGGGCGGTAGTTTGCGTTTCTTCGGTGGTGGAGGGACGGGATCCTCCGCCGTAATTGAGGACTCAGGTTGCGCCTTCTCCGACGCATCTAGAGTAGCCGGTACTGCATGGTCTTCCTCTTTGGGTGCGGGTCGCTTGTTGCTTGTGCTAGGAAGTGGCTGTTTCTCCTTCGACATGGAGGCAGTAGGTGCGGGAAGCTTGCGTTCGTCCCTGATAGCGAACTCTTTCTCTTCCTTCTTGAGGGCGCCCCGATTGCTCTTCCCGCTTACCACCAGCTTCCCATTCCTTGGTTTTGTTGCGCTGGCAGCTTTCTTAGGCTGAGAGGGCACTGGGGCAAAGTCCTCGTCTTCCGGGTCCATGATCCTGCCAGCGTCCACGAACTCGCCATCCTCGTCTGATGAGTCTGACCACACGATGGGCGCGCGTCTTGTCTTGCGCTCAGGTCTGCTTGAACCTGATCTGCTATCTGACTTCGCTTTAGATCTGCTCGAGGTTTGCGGCTTGCGTTTGGATCGAGAATTGGGGTGAGGTGAGACAGAGACAGACTGTGAGGGGGGCAAGAAACGCGTCTCCTCTTCCTCTTCGGCTTCGATGTCGACGTCAACCTCGTCTTCTCCGTCATCATCCGGTTCGCCGCCTCTTTGTTTGTGCTCGTCTACCCTGCCTCGCTTTGTGGATGGCTGAGCAGCTCCGTAATCATGCATGGAGCTGGACGGGGAGACCTCCGCTTCATCGTCCGACTGGATGCGCCCGCGCTTCATGGGCTTGGATGGTCCCGCCTCAGAGTTCTGGAGCTATAGCGTCAACGTGGACGGACAAACCAGTGTAGTTGCGTGTACCTGGGCTGTTTGTTTTGGGAGTTTGATTCTGAGAGACATCGTTGAGGATGGATGACAGTCTCCGGACTTGAGTACTTGAGTGGCTGAATGTCGCAGAGAGAGTGGCGGAGGCCATTCCCAGAACGGCAATGTGGACGATCACTCGATCAAAAGATAGACGCCAGCATTTAACTGCCCTCCTGCAACTTGCTTCGATCACAATTGGCGAAGATACTGTCCGTTTGCATAAAATCTGGATACATGTAGATACATGTAATATCCGAATGTCCATTATAAATACTACTCGTGATCCCTCATGTATTGTCCGTGTTAAGTCGTCTGTTTTCTAGCTACAGCCTAATGATAGCAGCCATGTTCACAACCCCACTGCCGTCAGCAGCTTCGCGAAGTCGGGAGTGCCGAGACCAGAAACCTGCGAAGATGCATTGTCAGCGCATCAAAGGGAGTATTCAAACCGAGACGACGCACGGGGTCCCAACCAGGCGCCGTAAAGAAGCCCAGTGTGCCATTCGTGCCGCACGCGGTGTTGTTCCCCGACGTAATGTCATTGAACGCTGAAGCCCCAGTCGAGTACAGGAAGGGGTTCAGGAATCCAAGGGTGGGCTTTCCGGAAGCGAGCAGCCGGTCGTTGAGGAGGGCAACCACGCTAGCGAAGGTGGGCGCAGAGCAGCTTGTGCCACTGACCTGGAGGACCTCACCGGCATTCACCACCTCAAAGTCAACCCCTTGCGCAGAAACATCCGGGTATCCACGGCCCGAAGCATTGTACAGCCCGGTGTCATTGCTTCCAAGAAGCGTCAGATATGCAGAGACAGCAGCGTCTTGGTAGCTTGGGCGAGGGAAGATGTTAGAAAACCCGCCGCCCGAGAAGTCCACGGCGACCTCAGGGATCAGAGTGGTTGCACCGACGGTTGTGATGCTATAGGTATTATCATCAGCAAGAGAGACATTATGCTGACTACGGTCCTTGAGACATACTGGGGGCATACCGAAGGGAAGGTGGGGTTGAATGTCGTGCACTCTTCGAAGTGGTTTCCCGACACACCGCCATCGCCCGAAGAAAAGATCAGCGAGACTCCACGGGCGCCCAACTGTGCGTACGCATTGCAGAGGGTTCTACGCACACAAACGACATTAGATGAAATCATACATGGACAGAAAGTGTGCTTACGTCGCGAAAGAGGCCGATACATACTGCTCATCCTCACCGTAGCTAGTAGACACAACCTGCGGAGGCGAGTCCAGCGCAATGAGGGTATTTGCAGTGTCCAAGAGGTTGGTCAAGAAGTCGCCATTGTACCCAACGGTAATGAATGTCGTGTTGACGTTTGTTGCTATCCCTACGGTATACTGGAGGTCGAGACTCTGCAGAACTGTCAATTATCTGAATCATCCTTTGACAAAACGCCTTTACCGCTTCAAGACCAGCGTCATCAGGACTCTGAGGATTAGTGCCATTGTCTATGCTGAGGACGGTGAAATTGGTGTTGGGGTTCACGTCCGGACGATACGTCTGCAGGAATGTCTGGTCGAACGTTCCTGCGTCAGCAGACGCGGGCCAGCAGCTGTATCGCAGGGACATACATGCAGATCCGATTCCTCGGCGTATTCATATTCGTACTCGGCCACAGCGAGGCCATTCGAGGCAACGGTGGCAGGGGTAGCAGGAATGCCATAGAGTTCTTGCAGACATGCAGGAGTCATCGCGGTTCCGTTAAGCTTTACAATCGCGCATGGATCGGACAAGTCAGACGCGCTCGCGGCCGGAGTGCTGACTTCACGGGCAATAGGAGGCTTGATACCGCTCGGGTTAGGGAACCTGTACATCTCGTTCAGATGATGGCACAAATACAGGTTATCGTGGTGCAACATACGTGATAGTGGGGTGAACAAGGGCGACATGACCAATCAAGTTCGACGGGAGAGAGTACGACAGGGTGCGGATAGTCGTCGCGCCAGTGACCGAGGAGGTGAAGACCGAGAAATCAGTAGCGAGAATTTCATTCGCTTTACTGACTGGTACGTCGATACCAAGCCAATCGCCAGCGGGTGTGAGGACGGTCGCGTTGAGTCCATTCTCACTCAACCAGCTGTTGACCGCATCAACGGTCTCTGATTCTGGGGCTGTGTACGCCTCAACCTGTACGGTTCCCAACGTTCATCAGCCACAACCATGCGGACAGCAGATGGGATAGACGCACATCGGACTTGCTGAGCCATTTCCCATAGTTCGAGCTGGACGGCGTGCTGACGTCGTACAAGGCTTCAATCAGCCCGTCAATATTGTTCTGCACAAGAGCAACGCGCAGACTGAGGACAGTGTCGGGCGAGGCGGCTCCAGTCAAGGTGTAACCACTGGGTGTACTCTGAAGAGCCTCGTGTACTTGCATTGCCCGCCGCAGAGGAGTACCCATAACGAGAGGGGAGAGGAGTGCAAGCGCGACGCTGAAGTGAGAGAACATGGTGGGCCAACTCTGGTTGCGGGAGTAGGGACCTGAAGCCCTTCCATGTTCAACAAACGCGTTAAATACTCTGGCTTTGCCCAAGGGTTTCGGTCAAACCAAGCCGCCAGAGAAGCACGACGCGGCCACGAGAAGCACAAGAGAAAAACTGCCGGCATCGTGGACCAGAAATGAGTGCGACCGCATGGCCCTTTCAGCATCCGCAGGACACTGATGGCATGTGGTTTGCCCAGATATGACAAGACCGCTGATGGAGGCGGGAGATGTCGCGGCCATCACGACCGCAGGGCGCACACTGCGTGATCAAGTCCATCTCTAGACTCTCCACAAAGGCGACACCAAGCGGTAGCGTCGGCGACGTCATCGGGGTTGATCGAGACATTTGCGACGTCGCACGGACAACATGCTGTGCGGGTCTTGGCTTTACAGCCGAACTCCATCAAAGCTTGATAACCTCCGCGCAGAGCACGCGTTACCTTCATGGCCGCCGTAACCAGGAATCTGGAACCATCAAGATAATGCGCGAGACCGTCACGCAGATGATTAGCATCTCGCATCTTGAAAGCAGTAATACAGTCTTGAAAAAGCGATGTTGGTGGTATGCAATGGCCATCTGGGCACACATGCCACATATCGTCAGTAGGTGATGACAGCGGTAAGCAACGTTAGATCAAGGGCATCTCCGGCCATCGTGGTATTGCGCAATGTCCGCTGCTACCGTTGCACAAGATCAGGAAGCACTCACCAACGCCGGCTTACTATATGACTATACTCGCCCGAGGATGTGAAACTACTCGCCTCCGAGATTGATGAATGACCGGCAAGGTGCGGAGTCAGACAGATCCGTCCCCAGTGATTACTTCGAAGAGGGAAGAGCCAAATTCGTTGATCACCGAATGCTGAATACTTACTTAAATTTATATGGAGAATTGCCGATGCACAAGGAGTAAGCCCAGTCACTGACGCTCAAGTGGTATTCGCGGACTCTTGCGAGAACGCGTCTGTGAGGTTGCGCGACAATTTTTCAATCTGCTCGAAGCATGTATCGAGCCATCTCCTGACATCCTTCTCCTTGCCTCGACCACCGGCGGCTTCTGTTGCTACACTCATCGAAGCCATCCCATTGGTCAAGGTGTCCACGCCAGGTTCCGCTCTCCACGGCAGGAGATCGCCGTCCGAGATAACTGTACGTAGCCGTCGGATTGAGGTAGCTAGCGACGAGATCGCGGACGCGATATTTTGCAGGTCTTGAGGCGCATATAGTGATGCGACTACTTCTTCGAAAGCAATCAAGAGCTCATGCGAGCAGTCGGGAAGTGTATCGAGAGCTGAGACAGACGCAAGACTTGGCTCCGCTGGTAGCCTCGCCAACAGATCAAGCTGTATTCGTTTGTGAAGAAGAGTGCTGAACCGCAGTAAGGGCTGGACCTGACAACCCACCAGGTGTGGTTAGCGAAGAAATAGCAGACATAATGCATGAATCATGCCTTCTTCGCGCGATCAAGTTCTGCTGCTGACATATTCTTGTTCGAGCCTAAGCCAAGCTCATCCCATTCGTCATCGTCGAACCCCTCGTCATCGACGTCTTCCTCTCCGTCCTGGGTGCCCTCCTCGATCATGTCAGTCACTTCCGCGAATGAGTCGTCTAACATTGAGCGGTCAGATATCCATTTCTTGCGCACTGCACCACGGTTATCCGCGGGAAGTTCTCGCTTCGCCCTTTCAATCAGGTCGTGGACAGTGCCTGTGGGCACCAGGTAGTCCTCGCCCTCGCCCTCGAGAAGCACTCGTACCAGACTGCGGACAGCCTCAGGAATTTGCTTTGTGGATGAGCGAGCTTCTAGAGCGAGGGTAGCACCATGCGCGTCAAAAAGTGTTGCGCATGCGGTCAGACTGGTGAGGTATTTCGCAAGATCGCGAAGAGGCTCCAGAGCAGCAGTGTATGCAGGTTCCTGCGGACGTAGAGTCAAGGCAACCTTCGTGGTCGAGGCGTAGACAAGGGTGAGCAGGGACAAGTAGTCCTTGTGTAAAGTGGCGCATGTGGGTGTGGCAATGGTAGAGGACGTCGCTATTGGTGATGGAGATTGCTCGAGGGTCTGAATGGCGGTCGAGCATGTCTCAGAGAGAAGACGAAGGGCATTCTGTGCTATTCACTGATCATTGTTGGTTAGCGTTACGACACAATAAAGTAAGGTTTCTTGCCTCTATTTTGTGGTGTCTCGTCCATTTTCGCAGGCAGCATACAGCGGAGCGAAGGAGCAATGCTGCACTCAGCGACGTGCGGCAAAAGGGAGATGGATCAAGATTGCAGGCAAGGCTGCAGGTTGATCGGGCATGTGATGACCCGCGGAACGCACAAAATGCAAAAGTCACCCCGTGTGCATCCAACCCCTACGGCTTAGGTTGTCCCCTTCGGGGTGACATACGAAAAAATTGGAACGATACAGAGAAGATTAGCATGGCCCCTGCACAAGGATGACACGCTTTCCCGGAGTGGTAGACCTACGGGTCTCAATATTTATTTTCCTTTTTACTCTTACACTTTGACTGAGTAGTTATATCCACTACTTAAGCAGCTCATGTAAGGACCATGTTTTACATAACGAACCATTCTATGTCTTTATGTAACGCGTTTGCTAGTGGAAGGTAATTGCATTTGAGGACTAAGCAATACACTACAATACATGGCCAAGAAGATACCAGACTGTCAATCATGCGGCAATAACGGTCGCAGCAGCAGTGGCCGGCTTTGATTTCGCTACCGAACCCTTACTTCTGCCCCATTTAACGTTGACAGTTTCGCCATCCATATCGAGACCATTGGCCCATGCTTGCGCCGCCAACTCTGCGGACTGTCGGTCCTTGAAGTTGACAAATGCACATCTAGCAGTGATAACTCGGCGGTCAGACGAACCCCTTACTCAGTATCCAATACTACCTACCTTGACTTTGCGACATGGACGATCGACTTTATCAAGGCTGGGTCGAGTGCTGGAAGCGACTTGACGACCCTGGTGCGGACTGCTTCCTCAGTTGCATTGGCAGGTAGCGATGTGAGGAAGAGCGATGTCTAGGGATGATGGTTATGGGTTGAGCAGAGGCTGGTAAAGCAAGAGTACGCACTATTGACTGGTCCTCAGGAGGCTGCAGGCCCATGGTTGCAGCATGGTTCGATAGGATTTTCCGCGCGACGGGGTCATTCCGGCCATGGTAGCGATCCTGTATGTTTTGCTTCGACAGCTCATTATCGACGGGCAGCTCATGTCTATATGTTCAGTGTCAGATAACGTCGGACCAAATGCGTAATTGAGGGCGTACCGGTACGGACACTCCGATCCGCGGCTGCACTGACCCTTGGCATAGAAAGAGCATAGATGTGGCCTGTTGCGCTTGTAGTACGGGTCCGTCCGCGCGAGCTGCTTTAGCATCTCCTTGCCCGCAGACGACGCCCGGGTAGTGTCCATCAACGACTTGTTGCCCTCCAACTGACCCCATATCAACCTCCTGCCCCATACTACAAGACATACAACGTACCTTGCCCTCCAAATTCTGCGCATAGTACTCTCTGTTGATCTCGCTCGTCGGAGCCTCGTTCTCAACGCCCAACGCTGTGTCCCGGACTTGTGTTGGAAGGCCGTATTCGAGGTCGAGAAGGCACGTCTGGCACACGTTCTTGATTTTGGCGCAGGTCTGGCAGATCACAGTCGTCTTGTAGCGCATGCCGGTGCCAGGGTTCCAACGGAAGACGGTGAATGGCCGTGCGCAAGTACCACATGAACGGCCGTACTCTTGCTTGGACTGATAAGAGGGGAGTGAGTGTACAGTACACAACGCACAAGGAACCACATACCATGCGGACGAAAGCATTGTCACCGAGACCTAGTGAACACCCAGCAAACACCCAGTGAGTAAATGAACATGGCAAATAACGCTCCAGCATACATGTCTCGCATAGAATGGGAAACTCGCTCTGTTCCCAGCCAGCCTTGTTGATGTCTAATTTCGGCATACCGACGCGTAGAGGAAACAATCTCGGAGTAGGTGGCGGTAGTGAGTTAAGGGTGGCGGGAATTACCAAAAGTAGTATGTTTACTCAGGGGCGTTTGTTGTCCTGACTAATCCGATCTCCGTATGTCAGGCTGACCCAGACCAAGGTTCGGCATAAGTTGCTTGGTTATAATTAGTCGTGGATTACGGTGTAACCTGCTGATATGATACCAGTATACTATCGTGGAAGGTGTCTCTTATCAGCAGACTTTTTACTTTATTTTAAATTCGACTGGTTTAGACTCCATACAACGTAGGTACAAGTAGAGTGTAGATGAGCCTCCGATAGCTCTTAACAATGGGCTCCGCGCCCTCGGACGGAAGCACTCAAGACTGAGTCCAACGCTAGGTGTCAATGCCCTACAGGTTTCAGGCGGACTAAGTACTTATCAACAGACTTGAAGTATGCTTGTCGATATTTGCCTCGGAGTCGGCCATCCTTGGCAGCACAGCTAGCGATGAGGTCTGACGGTTTGTATTTATTGATCTCTCCGTGCGTTGCACTACACGTTCAAGTCTGATCCAGATAATGTTGTACACCGAGTATTAAGATTGCAGCACACTTCATCGTACAGTCCTCTCATCTAGGCAGCTGAGGTCCGCCTACTCTCAGACATACTTGATCCGCAACGTCAGGTTGAACGGGAGCGTTGACGCCGTTACCGTGATATGGTCGCCATCCTCGATCAGCTCTGATACCTTCTTCTCAAGATTTGGCCGCGTGAGCTCCTCAAGCTGCGGCGGCGCCTGGAAGTAGATTTGCTTCGTCGTAGTGGACAAAGACGGTTTCTTGATTTGGCTGTGCACAATGCAGTCAGCACGAAGAGTACTCGATTAAGCAGCGGATACGCACATGTCCTGCTTCTCGATGAGCATCTCGATGAGGCGGTCGACGGTCCACTCCTTGCTGATTGAAATATCCAGCGCCTCGCCACCGCACACGGGGCAGTCGTCCCGCTTCTCGTGCTCAAAGGTGTACGAATACACGCCGTCGACTCCGATCAGCATGAAGTAGTTGTTGAGGTATGCCGCAGAGCTCGTCGCAATCTTGAATGCTTCATTGCAACATGACGCTAGACATTCAGAATGAGACATCAGTATGTACAGTATCGGGAGAGTTGGGGAACATCACCTGCAATGATGGCATTTGTCGACGCGATCGCAGGAATGATATTTTTGACCACTCCTTGGGTTAACGACCATGTGACACCCTCGATCTTGAACTCCTTCGCGCGCGCCGAGGCTGTCGTATACAGCCAGCTGATGTGCTCCGGATCGTCCGTGTCGAGCTTCTTGTCTGCACAGAACAGTGAGTTCCTGTACGCGTTCGTCATGCTTATTCTCACCTCCGAACACACGCGGCCACTCCAGTACTGATGCCCATTCTATGCAATGTTCCGGCAGACGTGGTGTATTAGCGATGGTACAGATGGGGAAAGCGGTGGGCTTGTTGAGCATGTCTAGAGAGCATTCGTAGCACGATGAGACGGTCGGGAGTATCACACGTGCTTGGCCCTTGAAGCCTATGGGGCTCTCATTAGTTGCATTCATCGAGTGGCACACTACACTGTAGGCTTGCCTTCTGTGCCACCATCAATCAGAGGTTTCAAGCTTTCTGGGTTTTCCGGATCAACCAAGTTAACAAGGGTAGCGTTGATCCACCGTCGCGCCTCTACGGAATCAAGACCACAGATAACGAGGTTGAATTGCATGTAGTAGTCATCGTCCTTGTCCTGGATTTTGCCATAATATCTGAGGGACTCGTCAGAGAACCTGAAATATTGCTCGATTATACTTACGGAGAGACAATGACACCAGGAACACGCTTCATGATGAATTCTGCAGCGACGATCGCCTTGGGTTTGCCGACATCCTTTGGTCTACGTGTCCATAAAGAAACTGCTATCTAGCGAGGTCTAGTGCGCATACCTGAAGAGAAACTGTCTATTCAGGTTACTGATGTCGATGGTGTCCATATCAATGACATGAATATCCTTGAACCCAGACAGGGCGAGGTTCGCCAAGATCTCACAGCCCAGACCACCGGCACCAATGACCAGGATCTTGCATTTGTTCCGCAGAAAGTCTTTGACCTGGGGCACAAGAACGTGAGCTCAGTTGCGTCTCGTCGGTACCATGGACATGCCGACCTCATTACCAGCCAGGAAAGACGGATCTGTGCGGGGACCTGGCTTGTCGAGAATCTGGTCGACGTGATGATAGCGATCTGGCCAGTCAACGACAGCCGGGGTACCATCAAGCACAGCTGCAGCAGCCATGGCGAGGTCAGGGTTTGTGAGGGCGAGTGGCAGAGCCGCTACCGAGGACGCGTACCGGCGCGTACATGCACGCAAGCGCCCAGCCGATCTCGATCTCGATCGTGCTGCACTCAAAATTATGGACCCTTGGCAGGTCGCTTCTGCACAACACACACCCATGGCACAGTCCACCGCCGTCCTCCACTTCAGCGGCCACCAATGGCTCAGAAATCGTCTAGTCCTCTCAATCATCAGCGGCAAGCCCGTAAAGGTGGACAAAATCAGGCCAGACGACAAGAATCCGGGCTTGAGAGGTGAGCATAAGGAAGTTTGGCTCGAGGGTCCCTTCTGATTGCTCTCGCAGACTATGAAGTCAGCTTGCTGCGACTGCTGGAACGCATAACAAACGGGACCATTATTGAGATATCGGTCACAGGTAAGCTGAAGTCTGCTCTACGCTCTTGCAGGTTAACTCATCCTTTCCAGGTACCGCAATCCTTCTCAAACCCGGCGTGATCGCAGGAGGGCCGGTGCTGCACGACTGCCCCACTTCCCGCTCAATAGGGTACTTCCTGGAACCCGTAATCATGCTCGCACCGTTCTCCAAGAAGCCTCTCCAGCTCACGCTGCGCGGAATCACATCCGACGACCAGGACCTCTCAGTGTGTCCAGCCTTCCTCGTTCCTTGCCCTAACTAAGCCCAATATTCCTTCAGGTGGATCTCATCCGCACGGTGACTCTACCTCACCTACAACTCTTTGGCGTATCTGATGGGCTGGAGCTGCGGGTACGTGCTGTCTTCTTCCAGTCGAAACAGCCATTGAAGCGTGCTGACAGATCAAAAAACGCGGCAGTCCACCGCTCGGCGGTGGTGAGGTGCAGTTCCTATGCCCCGTCGTCAAGCAGGTCAAGACTCTCAACTTTGTTGAACGCGGCAAGGTCAAGCGGATACGAGGGATCTCGTAAGTCACCCGCTGCTCTACTCGTGTGCTACATGACATTGATTACTGCTGCAGGCATGCCGTGCGTGTCAACCCGCAGTTCTCTAACCGCATGATCGAGGCCTCGCGGTCAGTTCTCAACCGCTACATTCCCGACATCTATCTCTACTCCGACGTCTACAAAGGCGAGGACAGCGGAAAGTGCGTCTCCCACCCACCCACCTCTTAGTTAGTCCTCACTAACAGCCTCTCTCTCGCCAGGTCACCAGGTTACGGCCTTAGTATCCTCGCTGAGTCCACGACGGGCGCAATGCACTGCGCAGAGGCGCTCTCACAGCCGGGCGTCGCACCAGAGGATACCGCGCTCCTCGCATCACGCGCACTGCTCGCCGAGGTACGCCGCGGCGGCTGCATCGACCGTCAACATCAAGTGTTTGTACTGCTCATGATGGTGCTCGGGAGTGAGGACGTCGGGCGGTGCCTTATGGGCGAGCCCACGCCACGGACGTGAGTGTATTTTCGGTTTTGTCTCTGTGCACCGAGTGCAACAAACGTGTGGGAGCTAACGTGCTTACTCTGACGGATAGCATACAGTTCCTGCGGGATGTACAGACGTGCTTCGGGACGACGTTCAAGGTCACACCGGTCGAGTCGGACGATGCCTCGGGTCCGGAGCTGATATTCGCATGTCTGGGTATTGGCTACGTAAACGCCAACAGGTCGCTTGCATGAGATGGGGATATATCCATCTATGTGATCGAGCTCAGGAAAAGCCTGTCTAGTCTTGTCACAAGAGGGGCCACTGGGCATCTGTTTTATGGCAATACCGATACGGGCAGGCATCAAACCACCCCCCACCCCCGCCGTCCTCCGTACTAGAGGAGTATTGTACAATAATCTCCGTGTAATCAGTAGTGTAATATCAGCCCTGTTCCAGGAAGCCCATTGCCCAACAAAAATACGTAGCATCTACAAGTAGCAACACGCTATCGGTATATGATCGCAACCCGACCAAAGTCTCCATCTCCCCGCCCGCCGCCTGCGATGACCAGCCACTGCCGCACAATTGGCCAGCCAACCTTGAGATGCGTGCAGATCTCGTCTGTGTGATGCTCCCCGTCGAGCATATCCAGCAGCTCGCGCGGGAGTGTCGGCCCCAAGGGTACCTGCGCCGGCCCGTACACCTGCTGCATCGCGGGCGCGGACGGCGAGCGCTCGAGCTGCGGTCGCGAACGCGTCAGGCCTGTAGGCGGTGGCGGGCGTGCGGCGGGGTCGGACGAGGTCTTGGTCAGCGTGCGCGGGGTCGGGGTCGGCGATGGCGGCGGGACGCTCGGTTGCTCTGGCGGGCGGGGATTGAAGACGTCCTGGATGGAGCGCCGCACAGGTCTGCTGCGCAACTGTTCGAGTGAGGTCTCAGCCGCGCTCGTGCGGCGGCCTGGTGGTGCAAAGGCGGGCATCGCGGTTCCGTTCTGTGCTCCACCTGTGGTTGATGGGATCGAGAAGTCTGTGGTCATGATAGGTCTTGGCGTGAGGGAGCCATGCGAGCGCAAGCGTCCGCGCATGGTGTCTGGCTCGACTCGCAACGAGGATTGTGATGGCTGTGCTGAGGTCGCGATGCTCTTCCCGCGCTTGCGCCCAAACGATGATGGGTTTCCGAAACGTTCGTCCTGCAGAGTGGCAGTGTCGACCTCGGGGAGCAGGACAGGCCAGCGATGGACCCGACGTAGGAAGCCCTGCAGTAGCAGCTCGAATGAGCGATAGTAGCGATCTGATTATACGATTGTGTGACCTTAATCACGCCGAAGCTGGTGAAGCGGCGTACATCGATGCCGTAAGACGCGACGTCGTATTCCTCCATCCACTCACGTACTGTCTTTCCGGGCTTCAACCGAGAGTACAGGTGCAGGAGTTTCGGCCAGTCCGCGATGGCCATCCCTGAGAGACAATGTCTTAGCTTCGAGTTATCCGACGAATTCACAGTTCGCACCTGGTTTTGTAGCATATGGCCCGCATTCGTCTCTCACATGAGACTCGTCCGCCAGCCATTGGATGCTAGTACGAAGCGTGTACATATTTGAGTATTGAAAGATGTCAATCATCATGATTACTTGGTAGTATCTTTGGGAAACGTGTTTAATAACCCCGCGCAACGACAGAAGAGATATGCATACAGCAGATGCGCAATGGCTTGGCGAGTCAGGTCAAGATCGCAGTCCGCAAGGCGTGCAATGCGACTCACATGGTTCGTGCCATCAATATGTTGGCAGACCTGACGAGCTCTGGTTCAAGTACTAAGTGTAAACACCGCTTATAAGCTCACCTTGACCATGGTTAAGTCCCAATTCGGCTCGATCCTCTTCGTCAGATTGATGAGGGCAAGAGGCACCATGTAATCTTTGACTGGCGGAGGATTAGGATAGAAGGGGAAAATCTTCAACTCAATGGAGTTGAATCTGTCCATGGGGATGGACGTCTCTGAGTACGAGTTCAGGTCCTCGTACAGCTGCTCGAGGATGGCATGTATCGCCGGAGAATTCTCCGGAGATGAGAGGTACTTTGACTCTTTCTGTGCCCCATCTGTCACCTCAATACAAAAATGCGAAGAGAGCGACGAACCTCGCACGCCGTGAGGACGCGGCTTGCTTTCCTCACGATGGGCTCATAGCAGCTGAGGTCCGCCGAGCGCTCGAAAACGAAGCACAAATTGTACCGGAACTCGTTGCGGGGGTAAGCTCCCCACAGATTCATGGGGAACCCGATGATGCGGTGGTTGCGCGTCGCACACATGACGAGCCGGCCGCAGAGGGCGCTGGATGGCATAACATACTTCGAGATGTCATCGAAGTGGAAGAGCGAGCGGTTGGACGAGGCAGCTCGCTTGCGGGGGCTAGGCGTCTGCGTAGCGTTTAGGGAGCGCAGGGAAGCACTATTCGTGCCAGAGGGCTGTCCGGGAGAGACAGGGGACAGGGTGGTACTGGCGGAGACGGTGGTGGTGCTCGTGGATATGAGATCCTCAGGCACCTGGTGGACGATCTTCGGGCCTTGTTCAACATCGAAAACGGCGTAGAAGACAGATTCTATGTGCGGAAAGAAAGACCCTGTCGAGGCCATGGGGTACTTGAGATTACACAGATTTCGAGCAGGGACCTGCACGACCGGATATGATGATGGCTCAAATCAAGCTGAATTTGACGAGCAATTTCATATTCAAACTCGCGTCATAGATATCTCAATGTGGCAATCCTGCGTTGATCTCATAGGACTCGCTAAACTCTGTTTGAATGCTTCGCCGTGGTCTAGTCATACAGCTTTCACTATTATTTACTACAAAGTATACGCAGATCGCCTAATCATCCCAGAACTTTGCCTATGATCGGATGTCAGCACGGAATGAATGAATCATGTAGAACCGCGACGTACGAAAGCTCGGTGGTGAACCTTTGAGCCAGTCTCGTCGATTGTCTTCACTTCATCCGCAGTGAGGGCCGGCAAGGTCTCCGTCGCGAGGTATTCTTTGATACGCTCCTCCTTCGATGTCGTGCTGGTTTCAGATATCATCGTAAGTCGGCATCCTCTAGCTACGAAAAGCGATGTACACGTACGTGATAGCGGGTATCCCCTTGGCCTTAAGCCACAGCTGCAGTACTTGTCCTTCTGTAACAGGCTTTCCGGCAGCTTTGCTGACCCGTTTGGCAATGGACGGCAAAACCGAGTCCAACGGACCGCCCTTAAAGCGCACGATGGGGCCCAGTCCACCGTAAGACGTCGGAAGGATGTTGTGCTTCTTCAAGAGGTCGATCGCGGGCTGGTCTGCCTTGAAGACATACGGATGATACTCAATCTAGTTCTCGTTGTTAATACATGTCATGCATCAGCGCGTTTTGCCAAGCGTACCTGATTCACTGCAGGGATGACACTGGCATTGGGAAGGATTTCCTCCAGATCCTGCACACGAAAGTTGGAGACTCCGATGCTCTTAGCGAGGCCCTCCTTCTGCAGTGCCTCGACTTCCTTCCATACTGAGGACAGAGTTCCTGCCGGATGGTTCTTGGGCGAGTGGATGAGGAAGAGATCGACATAGTCAAGTTGCAGTTTCTTAAGTGACGTCACCAGCGTGTCGCGGACGGTCTGACCCTGGGGGACCTTGTCCAACTTGGTGGTAACGAAGAGCGACGAGCGAGCTTTACCCGCGGCGACAATACCTGCGCCGAGGGACTCTTCGTTATTGTATGCCTGCGCACCGTCTAGGTGAACGAAGCCGTTCGCGATGGCGGCCTGGACGGCATTCTCTGCATCCTTGCCAAAGAGCGCGGTACCAGTCCCAAAACCCAGCCAGGGAATCTTGTTCCCGTCGTTTAGCGTGATTGTCAAGGCTGACATAACGGAGCGTGTGCTAGTGGTGGATGAAATGTGTCGAAGGAGGGACAGGACGGACATGCTGAGGAGGGTACCCGCTATATATGTTCTCCAGGACGGCATGACGTCTCTTTATCGGCTACACGATATGTCGACGGGTGTCGAGCTCGCCGACTGCGCGCCGAATGAGCAAAATGTTGCAAGATGGTGACTTCATTTGAACGCCAGCTTTGGATGGTCTGACTAAGGCCACCCTGAACCGCTCCCACCGCTGCCGCGCCCGTCCGACGGCATGGCGAGGATACACATGTGACGAGGGGAAGGTACGGACGCGTACAATATGTAATATAGACTGCAGCGCTATGTATCGGCCCGCGAGAACAAGTCCATTTGTGTCTGCCCTAATGAAAGGTGGATATAGCCGCCAAACACGCCAGCTTGTCCTCCTCATCTTTTAACAACCACGCAGGCGCTCCACAAGAGGGTTCGTCGTTATTCCCCGATGAATCTTTATCTCTTAGCAGCCTCAGAGCAAAGGTTCGCTCTTTGGCCGGCCATCCTGGTGCATACCTGTGGATAGGACGGTCACCTGGTGTTTCCGACATCTCTGCTCTGCAGTGGCAAGCACTGATGACTGCTGCGCATTATCTACACCTCGTGTTGGTAGATTGGAGTAGGCACATTGTCTGTATGAATCGGTCGAATGGTGTACAGGATGCATGGCATTGTTCACACCAGAGTGGTCAATAGATGTTGATGCAGCATTGTTCCCATATTACCTGATTTGCACATTAATAAGCAATGAGGCAGTCAAAAAGCTGAGGGGGGCGTGCCCGCGGGGAATGCCACTGCCACTGGACGAGTCCCATAACAGAGTAATTGCTTCCGCAGCCATTTGCGCAAGAGACCAGCACTTAGGATCTAGAACTGTAGTATAGCTGCGATGTTGTGGAAGTACTGCACATTCCGACAGTCTGTACAGTAGAGAGACAGCAGAGACACGAACTGGAGCGAGTCTCTTTCCTCGAGCGACTTGAGAGATTTGATCCCCGATGCAGCGTACCGTGATGACGCTTCTTGTTCACGTGCCACGGCGCGTCGCGTCAAGCGCCCTCGTTAATTTCCATGCGTGGAGAGGCCTTGACCCCTGCTCTGCAAGTGCTTGTCGATACCAGACCCTCCAACGCTCTCGGATACGCGAAAAAGGTCACAACAAGCCTTCACGAACCTCTGTGCCCAGGATTACGCAACAAGTCCTACGGGACAGGCTCCGGTGTTGCTCCGGTGAGTGCAGTGGTCGGTGGTCCACGTTTTGGCATCCGCCTCCGTGCCGCCAATCCAGGAGACAATGTTCTTTGGACTGAGCAATTGCGTATAAAAGGACCCCACCCCTCGCGTGTCCTGCCTCACTCAACTATCCCCACACTCTCTTTAACACTTTCGTTACAACTATGATTCAACTCTTGGGCTTCTCTGCATGGATCACCTGTCCGGACGGGGAGATCGTCGAATACGATACAATGGTTAACACTCAAGGTGACGTGATGTATTGCTGGATTCCAAGTGAAATAGATAAGGTGCGCTGTTCAGCCCATTCTCAATTGTATCTTTCCTCAAACACTGCGGCAAGCCGTTCTCCGTCCACTGGCGGGACCATGGCGGAGGCATTGATACTGCTACCTACATCAAACTCGACGGGGAGACAGCACCCGGACAATTCCTCATGGGCGAAGGAGAAGCGGAACGCTCTGCTATCCGAGTCGCGGAAAATGCGGAGAGGCCGTTTCTGTTCTCTGAGGTCAAAGGTGTGGCAGTATCTATTCCCTTCTACAACTTAATCGTGCTGAACGTCGTCGCAGAGCCTAAGCAACAAGACTCGTCTCAACCTCAGGAGCGTCTGCCACGCGAAGCTGAAGTCGGAACAATCGTCGTGAAGATCAAACGGGTCAAACGGATGCAAAGGCGGGCAGCCAACAAGCCCTTGATCCCACCGAGCGAGGTTAGGGGGCGCCCTGGTCAACCTTGTATAACGTAGGTGGCAGATGATGTCATCTCAACTCCTACTGAAGGTACTTCTCACAGGTATGGACCTCCGCGGCCGATTGCTGGTCATCATAGCTCAACATGGGACATTCAGCCGTATGATCCGGAGAAAGCAGGTTCCTTCGTGAAATTCGTGTTCCGGTACAGGTCCAAGGGTGAGCTACCCATTTCTCCGCCTCTTCTCCATGGTCTCATCTTGTGCACGTCAGAGTTCCTCATTTCCCAAGGTATCATGCGTCGGGGCGCACCTCTGTATCGACCACTCAGCCCTCCTCGCGTTTTGATCCCGGCCCATTATGCCAGCCCGCCAACTACACCGTCGGTGTATTCTACACCTTCGCCTGCGTTCAGCGTAAGCAAGCTCAGGCCAGAGGCCGACGTCGCAGGCAGCCAGCGTGTGGCTGGTGGACGAGTAGGTTCTATGATTATAATAGGCCGTGCTGTCCTGACCACCTGGCCGTCATTGCAGAGTGTCAGTAATCCAGTTATGCGCGTCCAGGGTCCTATCACTGCGGAGAACTTCCCTCCTTGCCAAATCCGGAGGTTCAGTGCAACCCTGATCGTGCGAGATGAAACACAGAATGTCATTGACCGCCATCAACGCCGTGGGTAAGAGAGAGCTCGCTGAACCCACTCTCGTTGCTGTCATCGCTGTCTGGAATCGACCGTTGTCTCGTCATCTTTGCTATCGGCCTCGTATCGTGTTCGCTTTGTCCATTGCTATCGTAGTCAGTATCGCACCCTCCACTCCCTATTTGCTTTGTGTCGCTGGTCGCACCTCTCATCGCTATTGCTGTCGTCATTGCTGTCGTGTTATCCTTGTTTTGTACGAACGTACCAGTTGGATTCTTGGATCTGAGTAGGTACACCTGTCGTTGTTATCGTAGGTTATGTCAATGCAATGCTTGCAAATTGACCGCAATTCTGACGTCGCTGATCCTTTACTGTAATAATCCCTTGATAATCCTCAGCAACGCGCCAATACGCGGTGCACGTGATCGACCCCATTGTCGTGTGCCGCGCGTAGTCGTCTTCGGAAGACGGAGCCGCCACCAGCCGTCACAACTGTGTCTGTGTCCTCACGAATCTTCATGTCACCATTATCTACGACCCAGCTTTCCAGTCTGCCGACATACTCTTCTACTTCTGCTCAACGACTGAAGGCCCTGTACTCTGATTTCTCCTTGCAAAAGCAGTCAAATCCTACCTCATATTCCTCATATGTCGAGTGGTGGCGACGAACCTTGGAAGCTGTTGTTCTTAAAGGATGCTTACATCACGGAGATGAGAATCTCACCAAGCCAGAGAGACTTGTTCTACATGCAAATGGGTCAACCCTAGCGGACGACTTCAGATTCGAAGGAGTTGGCAAGCCCCTTGGCTTGCCCACCGTAATAGTAAGGGAGACATTCGGTTCTCGTAGTAAATATCTTTCTGACTATGTGTCCCACTAGTACAGTCTGAGCTTTGCGAGACAAAATCTTACTTCCGACTCTCTGACTTCCTGACTTCCTCAAAGTCAATATACGATCCTGGCTGGCTTCCCTATCGAGTAGCCTCCTACGTAGTGGGAAAGCCGCTCTGGTGGGCACTGCAGCAGCTCAGCATCGTTAGCCCGGATGATACACTAGGGCATTCGAACTACACCGAGCGCTGGAAGAAGGTCAAAGGCGACTACGTCGTCATCAGCCTCTTGGAAAGAGCAGCAGATAGTGTCATTGCGAGGCAGCGAGAGCGGTCCGGCTACAATCTTGCAGACTCGCTGTACAACTTCGATGGGTTCCGTAAGGCGTTCGCAGATCATGCGCTTGAAGGGGTGGTCTTGTCTGACCTAGACCTGAGAGTGCTTATCCGATATCTCCAGCGCGACAAGAAAGTGCTAGCAGTACAGAAGGATGTGCGCCGCCTTTTTTTAGTTGATATGCTGACTTGCTGATGCACCCGGGCAGATGATCAAGTTCGTCGAGACAGACGAATCCCCATCATTCGAGTTTAGTGCTGTCGACATTGGTATCCTGGAACTCAAGTCGGCTGTTGAAAATCTACAAGGGCAAGTAGACAGCCTGCAAAGCAAGATTTCCGAGTTCAGTTCGCCCTAACATTCAATGCCTTATGCACGCTAATTGAGCCCCCTGCACTTCTGTAGGCGGTTGGAGCTAATATCGGCGGCGCTCCGCCATAAGCGGAAGGAAGTCGCTATGAGCCATTTGCGTGCTCGAAAGCAGCTTGAGGATCTGCTCGGAAAACGACTGAATTCATTGGATACCCTGCAGTCCACGCTCCTCCGTGTGGAGGCATCGGCAGGAGATGTTGAGGTACGTGCTTATTAGAATGTTCCTCTCTTGATATCCTGTCTAAATCTCCGTGGCGCATAGATCATGAAGTCATACGAGTCATCAACTGCGACCCTACGTGCTATACTGGCACACCCATCTCTGCAACGCGAGAAAATCGACGAGACCATGGATGCAATGGCATCTGCCAACGCAGATGCGAAAGAGACAGACGATGCAATTCGCATGGGTATGGAGATGGCCCAGGCTGATGCTGGTATAGATGAAGCAGAGCTAGAAGACGAACTGAAGGCTCTGCTGGCGGAATCCGAACGCGAGACCGCAGAGAAGGCCAGGCACGAAGAAGAGCTCAAGGTCAAGCAGAGACTAGCAGATAGTACTATCCGAGTACCTTCTTCGATACCAGCAGTGGAGATCGCAGATAAGACAACGGCCCCGGTCGAGAGGGACGACGCGGTGGCGGAGTGAAGGACTCTGTTCATGCTTATGATTCGTGCATAGACGTTGATTCATCCTACGGACCTCTGGACTTCATTTTGGCGTCTGTAGCCGCACGCAAGGAATATATAAATCTAAACGGGATTCCCTTCGACACCTGAACATGTTGGCCGTGACCCTTGAGCGTTTGACGTCAAACGGAGGTCTCAATAGAGCGATCAAATCAATGGTGTTATCGTCATATGGAGGCACACAATCTAATGGTGGCAGCCTCGCGAATCCACGTCTACATGGAAACAAAAACTACAGTCTGTGATGCTAAGGCTACAAATCTATCCCAAGAGTCCATGTGTGCAAACTTGTCCAGTCAGTATCCGCCCTCTCCAGGAGCACGGCTTTTCCGGTCCGCCTCGTAGAGCCCATAGATACTGTAGGTCGGGCTCCTGTAGTCTGTGTAAGCATCCGGGTTCGTATGCGACAGGGCCATCTGCGCTAGCGAGGGCAACGGTGGCGGCGAGGGCACCCGGGGCGGCTTGTCCTCCGCCCGTTTCTTCGAGCTCGTCTTCCGCAACACACCCACTGTACCGTCCCCGCTTGCACGGGCGGACGGCAGCGACTGCATGCTCGAGAACTCTGCCAGCATGAGGTTCCCAAGCCGCGCGCTTGCTTCCATGCCCGGACTCAGCGACTGACTCTGGGGGCGTGGCTTGCTCGCTGGATGATTCTCGCTGCGCCCGCCGGCGAGAGTGATCGAGTCATCGGGATATAGTGTTGGTTGGGGAGACGGTGGTACGGGACTTGCAAGGCCAAGAGCGGTGGTCAGCGCGCGGGTATCGCGCTCGCGTAAGGCGTCCGACTTCAACGCTGGAGAGAAGGCAGGCAAGACGTACTGCGAGTCATCGAAGGGATTGGAAACACCGCTGTATGCCGCAGCCGATGTCGAAGTGCGTAGCAAAGCGGCAGGAGCGTAGGGAGCCTTGACACGCGCACGGCCCTGCACGGAACTAGATTTTTTGTGCACCGTGGCAGGACTCGCTGTCACAGGCGAGGTAATCCTCAGACCATCATAAACATCTACATCGCCGCTATCGATGCCAGGCCTTTTCCCCTGGACACTGTAACGCACACTTCTTCTGGTCGATACCCGGCGGGTGGACGCCTTTGACACATTGCGTTGCAGGACAGGCATGCCATCTGCAGTCAGAGGCGAGGCTCCTCCAATCGCGATGCCGATACCTTGAGTTGACTGAGGCGATCCCGGATAAATTGACATAGACATGGCAGAGACCCGCCTTGCACCACGCGGGATGGTGCCCGTGGCTTCCTGGACAGAGGGCACAGACCGAGGAGGGACTCTTGATCCCATGTTGGCTTGCATAGTTTTCTCGTTAGCACCCATGGGCGGCTCCTTCAATTGCTGCCAGCCTCTCTCGGACGTGTTGGTGAATGCATAATTCTGTCCTTCAGGAGCGGCTAGCTCAGGTTTGGCAGAAGCCGGCCGAGAGTACGTCGTCCAAGTCCAGAGACCGTTGTTACCCGAAAGTCTCTCCTTGCCCCCGAAAAGCGATTCCTCATCGTCTTTGGGATTGCGTGCTGGGAAGACGTCCTGAAGGATGGGCAGAGACGGTGTAGGAAAGGTGCGCCTGCGAGGCTGACAGCAGCACCTGAGCAGGATAATTAGGATGGCCATTGAGCACGCTATTCCAATCACAATCAACACTACGATGGCTGCGGACAAATGCTTCGTTGGTTGCGCCTGCTGGCTCTGATTTGCGTCGGCAGAAAGAGAAGTGGCGCCACTAGACGGTACTGACGACGAGACTACAGAGAGCGAGGATATCACAGTGCTAGCAGCAAAGGAGGCAAAAGGGGGTAGGGGCGAAAAGCCAGGTGTTGGAGTGGGTGTCCCACGAAGCGTTGAAGGCGGGATCTCAGGTAATAGACCAGAATATACCGAGATGACACTAGCAGATGGATTTGCCGCAGACAGGCCAGTGCCCAATGCAGCGTCAGCGTTGACATCGGCTACAATCGCAGACTGGGGCTTGTGAGATGGTTCTGCATCTTTCTGCTTCGCGCTAGTGCTTTTGGTGCCGTGCTTCTCGCTACTGCTGTCTTCCTTTTCAGGCTGAGCCTCATAATTGTTTGAGGCTAACGTCGGCTGGGGATTTAGTTTGTTCGACTTGTGAGCACTCTTCGAGTTCGTACTACCCATGGCGGAAACGAGAGTGGTCAGAAAAGAGCGGCGGCGCGTAGTAAGGAAAGCCAGGGTGACGCGATGGAGACAGTTAGCTGGCCAGCGACCAGCACTGCACACAGCGAGAATGACGATGAGAGGCGGAACAGACAACGACTGGCCCGAGAGTCAAGTTGAAGTGTACCAGACCCCGTGACCCGTGTCGGCGGGTGTGGCTTCGCGTCGCGACTCGTCGCGGTCTCGCGCCTGGACGCGCTCCCGGGTCTTGTATTTCTTGCGTATGCTGTGATTCTCCTCTCGCGAAGGCGGTGATACCATTCACAACAATATCCGTGTCCATTCGTATAGAGTGGCTCGTTGAAGGGCATGGACATTTCTGACGACTCTAGGTCCGTCCTCTACAGGCTGCCTTGCAAATCCGAGGCTGTTTTGCATCACAGAGTTGACACTGTCTTCACAGCCGTGGAGAGTCCCAAGCAAGCCAGCTCCTGCGAGCCGTCCTGCCTCACGGTCTTCCATTTCCCATAGCCAACGTTGGGCGCGCCACCAATCGTACTCAGGGCGGCATTTGCGAACTTTCCGTCAGCCAAGGAACCAGAGATTCTGTGTCACAATATAGCTTCCACGAACTTGCTGCTACCCAGCTAGATTTGCAAGCTCAAGACCAACACCGTGTAGGAAGTCTGGGGGGAGAGCGAGAGAAAGCTGGTGTATTAGAGCGTGCCACTGGCAAGTCTGCCTGGCCAACTGAAGCACTGAGTGAAGTGCGCGCTCCCATCTTGGTATGCCACTTCGCCATGTGTCTGTCCGCAGTGGCTGAACACTTGGCTCATTGTTCCGTACAAAGAACGATCGAATCCTCTTTGCCGATCGCGTTGTAACTTCGGCTTTCAAGAGTTCCAAGGCGGTCTCGTTTCACTCTCCATTGCTCGCCCCTCCGGCTGGCGTAGTGAATACATCTGTGGCACCCACTCGAACGATGCACCGGGCGCGGAGACAAAGATCGCCCTCTCCCGCGTCCCAAGACTCGTTCGCCGGCCCTTTGTCCTGTCAGGATCCTCAGAAGCTCTTCCTACAGAATGCAAGAAACTTTAACATGCCCTTGGAAGAGCTCGCCCGTCCTCGCTTACTTGTCGATGATGTGTCCGACGCCACTGCTGAGACGTCATCTTCTCTCTACGCCTCTGCCAATCCACATGCGTTGTCTCCTAGAAGTTGTCGCGTGGCTCCACCTCTGACAGCGCTTCCTCGACATGGTGAAGTCCTCGTTGTTTCGACTCCATCGATTTCCTCGCAATCTGGTAGCTCTCAGATCCTGTCGCAGGCGTTTGGGTCCCGGCAGCCCGATAATTATTCTCAGCTTTCAGAACAGTATATTTCGGGCCAAGCGCGACACGTGGACTTAAGCGATGACCACCACGATAGACAAGACGGACAGAACTTCGGTGCTGCTACAATACCTTCATCGCCTCAGGATGACATTTCCACCGAGCCATCGTCCTCCTACGAACGCCTGCTCGGGCAAGATCCATTTCAGCCAATCCCAGAATCCCTAGTGGCAACACAGCCTGCTACGCAGCAAGGCGAAACAGAGCCCACCCAACCACTGGATCCGTCTATATATGCTGGCCCCTCGACGTCCGGAAATACCCATGGCGTCACATACATTGACCGCCAATATCCTGTGCCGTCGACCCCAATGGTGTCGGAAGCCGCGTCCAAGATGTCGGTACCCATAGGCATGCTGAGCCTGATACCCGCGCACAAAAGACACAGATACCAAGGCGTGCCTGTTGATCAGTCGGACACCTCCGGTACACAAGGTGTCCCCGGTCCAAGTACCAATGAGCCTACGCAGGTCACTGCTCCTCAGGATACTCAGGCTTCGGATGCGTTCGCGGTACATGGAAGCGCGGAGACACAGTTTCGTGACCCCGAAATGATGCCTCCACCTCCACCTCCGCCTCGCCGTCGGCAGCTCCCCTCAAGACCCCGGCCCCGCGATGACAATGAAGTTGTGCCCGACTCAGAACCTACTGAGGTTAGGGAAGGATCACCATCGAAACCGTCCGCCACACACGCCCAAACACCCTCACTCGCTGATATCAATGGCGAGGACGCTGCCTCAGGTTCCGCTGTCAACCGTGAGGACTCTCTGGACGAGGAAGACGATATCCCTTTGGCTGCTGCTCTTCAGACGAATGTGCAGGGAAAGGGCAAGCAGAAGGCAGACAGCATTGTGATGTCTAGAGTCCCCTCAACGCTGAGCCCTCGAACGGATACTACGCCCAGGAAGCTAATCTTCGAGCAAAGTGCTCCTTCAGCGGGTACGTCGAGGGGTATCAAGCGCCACGGCTTACCGAAGCCGGTGAAACGACGTACTACGCGAGGTCGTTCTCCTGAAATCGACGAGATCCCTTCGTCCGAGCCTGTGCAAGACACTTTCAAAACCATAGCCGCACGCATCAGCAAGCCAGCGGCCACGAAGAAAGAGAAAGATGTCATTCTGGCCCGGTCGCTCAAGAAGGAGGTAAAATCACGTTCTGCCACACCGGTGGCCCCTAAGCGATTGAGACGAGCCGTACCTGAGGAGGAGGAGGAATCGTCCGACGATGAGACTGCCGTCAGCAAGGATGTCGCTGCCATGGTTCTAGACGAGGATGCGGAAGTGGATACGGAGCTAGCTGACGACGACTACATGGATGTCGACGAGACGGAGGAAATCCTACCGAGACCTGTTCCTCCCCGCAAGAGGAAGCGTGCGGCTTCTGTGACATTGACCAAGTCGGCCAGTAAGGCCAACAGAGCACAGGCACAGGCACCGACACCGCTCAATCGTGCGGCGAAGAAGCTGAAGATGTCTTCCACTCTGGGTGACGATGTGCCACCTACGCGCGTGTACGCGCTATGGAAGCAGGATGGTCATTATTACGCTGGCACCGTTCATTCCCTCGTATCCACTTCCCCCGCGCGGTACCTCATCCAGTTCGATGACGGCACGGAGGATGTCATAGATCTGTCAAGGCTACGTCTTTGCCAGTTGACCATCGGAGACAATGTCTTACTGGTCGCAGATGGTCAAAGAGCGAAGGTAGTCGACAATGCCCATCTTGACACGGAACGTATCGTGACAGTAGAAATTGACAACGGAGACGAACTCGACCGCATGGAGGTCGAGGTGCAATATATTCGCATCGCCTCGAGAACGCTCATCAGCGCGTGGAGGGACCGGACTCTGACCACTGGTGACATCGTCCCCATCGTCAGGCCCAAGCAGGCCAAGGTCACCCCGTCGCTCTCGAAGTCTACCATTGCCAGTGCAGGCTCTGTGAAGGGGTCGCGCAGGTTGCTCGCGAAGACAGGACTGGTCGTCACCTTGAGCCCAGGCAATCACAACTGGTCGAAAGACAAGGACCGTCTCATGAGCTCGATCAAGAGCACCGGTGGCACCGTCATTGACGACTGGCTGGACATATTCTCGATGGAAGGCACGCATAGCCAGGGCAATAAGCGATGGGTAATCCGCCAGGATGACATTCAATGGCGTGAGCGCGACGATGTTGAGCGGGTCTTCCTCTTGTCAGACGACTCCAATCAAAAGCCCAAGTTCTTGATCGCTCTTGCCCTCGGAATCCCTTGCCTGTCTATTGAGTGGCTGCAGCAGACTGTGGGCGCAGTGAGTCATCCTCCGTCACTGCTTTTATCCCATGCTCATTCAGCTTTGTCTTAGAGAGCCGAGCAAGATTGGTCCAAGTTTCTATTGCCTGCCGGTTTCTCTGATCCACTCAATGCTCGAGTGTCTCAAATGGTCGATCTTGATTGGGGAAACAGCACCGAGCATCTCACCGACATCTTGTCCAATACGGTGGCTTCCAAGCTGTTCACCGACAAATCTATACTCTGCATCGCCCCGGATTTTCTCCCCGCCCCGATGAAGACCTCCAGGAGGGTGCGTATATTTCGTCCGATTTATGCATGACATCAACTCACTGTTCTTATAGAACGGTGATTCTGATAAAGCGAAGGAGTCCACTCGTATGGTCCCTCGCATCATCTTGTGTATGGGTGCAGCTCGTGTGGAGGCCATTCCAGACCTTAAGTATGCATCCACCGAGCTATCAAAATTCGACTATGTGGTAGTCAAGGAGTGTGCCGACGTCGATCGCGTGTCTGCCCATGCCAATTGCGTGCACTTTGGCTGGGTCAAGGACTGCCTGATCGCAGGGAGACTGCTACCCTTGCCTGAGTATTAGACTGGCGGAAGTGTACGATAAATTGTGCATTACCCGTCTTGCTTATGATATCGCTCCTGACTAGTGCATCTCAATCGCTGACCCTCCTCATGCCTACCATATGTCCTCGATCTCGTCCTTGTATCATGTACGTCTGTTTATTATCACGACCGGATCTATGTACATAGTGTTGTATCTTGCTAAATTGGTATCTTATGTGCTTATAACACATGCATTGGTATAACAATCATTACAAACATACAGCGAGAACTGCGCGCAGCTGAACGCGCCTATGAAGGCGCTTCTGGGTGCGCCGAACGCGAGTTCAATGCGACGCGGTGTGGGCGTCTACGCGAGATCGCGCTTCTGAGCTGCCGTGACCGCTTCGCCCTGTTTCCTCACTACCAGGTCCCGCCCTTTGAATACAGCAGACCTCAGTCCGGCCGGACGCTAAAAGCCAAACTGGACGATTTGAGGTTATTCCCACGTGTGCTTCGAGAGAGTTATGGCCGAAGAAAATGAATATACAGTAGGTTAGTCGCCTGGAGACAAGGTCCGACATTGCTATGGCGGCATTACTGAAGCTCTGTTACAGAGTGCATACAGAGAGCGAAACTGATCTCAAAAAGAGGTAGGGGAACGAAGAAAGGCTGGGTGAGTCTCGTGTCTTGGGTCCTCGGGCAGGCGCTGACTTCACTTCAATGTTAGTTATACTACGTGAAGGTACAGAACCGTGTGCATTTCGAAACTAGTCGCCTAACTATCGCTCTGAGCAGTGGAAAGGCTACGATCTTGATGACAATACGTACGTTGATAGAGCCTTCGTATATGATAGTACTAAGGCTGACCGTTGGACGCCCCATTGATTCACCAGGTGGGAGCCCCCGGAATCGTTCGACTCTGGCTCTCAACATTTTATAGACCGTTTCTGGGATCGCATCGATCTTGGTGATAGAGACTGGCGGGATGCATTGCAGTTCAAAGTAGACGAAGAGTTCTTCCCGCAAGGGCCTCCTCGTACGCGTGATGACATTCGCTCCCTATCTACATACACTTAACCACCTTTCACAATAGGTCGTCGGACAAAAGTAGAGAAACGTGTCTCCAATGAGCATGAAGAAGCAATTGCGGCTCGCGGAGACTCCGAGAATGAAGTCAGATCTATCATCGGTTCACCAGAAAGACCAGTATCAAAGATAACCAAGCGGAAGCGTGGTCGACCCTCCCAGGCTGAGCCCGAGGAAGACGCACGGGAACTTACCCGCCAGCGCAAGGTCAGCAGGAGGCACTCCATTTCTCAAGCATCTCGGGCACTCCGCGAATCGAAGGTCTCAGCAACGCCGCCGAGAGGCAAATCGAGAGCATTGCGCAGGGCATCTGCGCAAAATCCACTGCTGAAGTCGGTTTCACGCTCGAAAACGCCCGCATCTCATGCGTCCTCCGACGAGATGCTGTTGCGGCCCAATGATACCAGGAAACCCGATAGCCGGAAACACGAAATGTCTTCGGATGCTGCAGCCGCAGCCGTAGTCGAGAGGGCTTTGGGAGCCGTGGCAGAACCCTCATCCTCGGATGGATCACTGTTCGGAGATGGTCAGCAAGAGGAGGAACAGTCGTCTGTAGGCCACAACTCTGAATCGATGGACGGTGACGCCTCGAACTCCTTCGGTGTCCCTCTATTACTGACTCCTAATGCTTTCGTTGACGGAGGAACAAGACTTTCGTCTGCACTCCCGGCACATCGTGCTCGCGCTGCAAATCCCAAAGTAAAGATGATCGAAGGCCCTAAACTGACTGAGCCAACAAACTCGAGCAGACGGCTCTCTGTAAAGGCGAAGCTCACGAGACGCAGCGAATCGGCTGATCACAATTCTCAGTCGGCTGCTGGTCCTAGCCGTACCGCTAACGCGTCGCCCTCCAAGGCTGGGCCAGGGATGTCCTCCCGCAGATTGCAGACCTCTGGGAGCAGCTCGCTCTTGACGGCAAGGAAAGGCGCGCTAACCACAGTCAGGCCAAGAGCTAAAAGTAAACGCCGCGACACTGCAACAAGCATTGTATCGATGGAGGATCCTGCTAGCTATGCAATGTCCCTTGGCGATGGCTACGTCTTTGAGGTCAGTGAGCGGACCTCAAGGTCGCACGGGATAGATGCCGGCCAAGCAGTCCTCCTTTCTGCTCCACCACCACCTCCCACTAGCGAAGAGCTACTACGGATGGCTGGGCTGAACAATGCGGACGCTGACGCGTTGCCTGACTTCGAGGATGATCTCGATGCGCACGGAGAGCCGGACCCTGATGTTCACTCGGAAACTGTCATCCGCACGTACGTCCCATTCTAGACCTGATGTACTTCGCCTAAGTGACCGTGATTTCCAGTGTCCCTGTAATCCCAAACGGCGACGTTCTCGAGCCCAGACAAGCTACCAACGTGTCATCGCTAAGCCTTTCTCAAGAAGAGCAAGTAGCCAGGCCAAATGTGGAGCAACGAGTAAAGGACAATGCTACATCAGGCCGCCTAGCGGTAAAGACGGGAGGCCTGTTCAGTCAACAGGCCCAGGGCTCAGATTTGGTGTCGCCGGGTGAAAGGCGAGCCTCTGCTCCACAAATTCCGGGCTGGAAAGTCTCAACGATTTTTGGACCTCTGTAAGTGATTTGCAAAACCTCGCTGAGAGGGTGTCGCGTTAAGCGGGTGATTGCCTTGACAGTGGAGTCGGTCGAGAAGCAGTGAAGACATCCGGGCGGGACAAGGTTTCAACGCCGTGCGTGTGTACTCAACAGCACTCATATCCGACTGACAAGCAATTCAGGTCTTCCGAAGTGTCTCGCCCTACATTGTTCCTTAGCCTCGATAGCGCTGTATCCTTGCAAGTTCAGCTCAAAGATGTTCACCCTCACGGGGCTTCCCTCGCAGTCTTAGGCGAAAAGCCCGTTGTAGGCCCATCCGGGAAGTTCTATAGAGCGGAAAACGCGCTCACGTTGCTCGATGCGATGCGAGTGGGGGGATTCTCTGCCAGGATTGTCCTGGACCCCGGAGCCGATGAAACGCATCGCTGTCATTTCGACCGCTTCCGTTCGCGGATGCAAGCAGGGGATCTTGTGAGTCGTACTTATCGAACCATCAGCGTGTTCTCATGTATATATCATCAGTTCGTTGAGATGGTTGGCGTCGTACCATTGGCTATATGCTCATCTGAAAACCGCAGCCTTGGCCAAAAGCTGCAGATATCACCCGATCTCATTGGGCTAGGCGATAGCATTGTCGTCGCTCAGGTCACCATCGGAGATTATTCAGCCTACGCGGATGCTGTGATGTGTGCAGATGACACCCGATGGTGCGCAGACGCCATGTAGCATAAACATTGCTCTCAATACCAGGACCTTCGTCATCATATTGCACTTCGAGTTTGTGCTCGATCTACGTGTATTCAATGCATAATCGAATTATTTCTCTACTTGGGTCCATCCGTAGTACACAACAATTGTTTTGCAGGCTTCGTGAGCCATGAAACCGATGTTGTCGAAATCTGAGTGGGCTGGAAGTAGGTCACGGTCACGAGCGCGACGCGGTGTCGCGTGCTATTATGGCCACACGCTATGGGCGCCTATCTATCGCATCGCTTTTGTCGGTCACTATCGTCTCGTTCTTGGTTAATATCGGCTGCCCAAGATGCTGAAACGTATGCCTGTTACGAAAGATGGGAAGGTAGTTGACCGCCTTCAAGAAAGCACTCGCATCAATAAGCCTTTCAAGCCACCTACCAGTATTGTTCAACGAGAGCAGCCACAGCGCAAAAGGAAGCGGGTCTCCTACAAGGATGCGCAGGCTGACTCAGACGCGTCCGAGTCTGATCGCGATGGTCCCCATAAAAAGAAGAAAAAGGTAGACAAGAACGGTTTTGCGGAACGTCCACGGGACAGTAACATCAAGGAATACCCTGTATTCAAAGTGAAGCCGTTCATCCAGATCTCCCGCAGATTCTCTATACCTCAGATGCGAGACAAAGATGGAGGTATTGTCACTGTCATTCCGTCCAATGCATCCTTAGGGCTTCGTCCTGTCGCGAATCTTATTCCTCGACCACTTCATGACCCAATGGAGGACCATGCGATCGTGCTGTATGATCCCACCATTGACGACAAAGAGACAGACGAAGAAAGGAAAGAACGTGAGAAAGATGAGGAGAAGGAGAGGCAGGCCCAGGAAGCCCGAGAGAAGAGCATTGGCCTCTACAACCCTCATAAGAGTCTAAAGGAGCTCCTGGGCGGTGGGAAAGAGAAGAAAAAGAAGAATGACAAGGTGGCAGTCGTCATAGATCCCCGCTTGACTAAAGTGCTCAGGCCTCACCAAGTGGAAGGCGTGAAGGTGAGCATAATCAATATAAATGACTGGCGTTGAGATAACCGCGTCACAGTTCTTGTATAAATGCACCACAGCGATGGTGGTGGAGAACCAGTATGGGTGTATCATGGCGGACGAGATGGGTCTCGGCAAGACCTTGCAGTGCATAGCCCTCCTCTGGACATTGCTCAAGCAGTCCCCCCATGCGAACAAGCCGACTATCGAGAAGTGTATCATTGCGTGTCCATCAAGTCTCGTCAAGAATTGGGCGAATGAGCTGGGTACGTATTGCAGGCTTCATATCTGGGCAGAGTCTGACAGTATGTGGTAGTAAAATGGTTAGGGAAGGATACCATTTCGGCTCTGGCTATCGATGGCAAAGGGGGCAAAGCAGAGATGCTTGAGAGAGTGGCTAGGTGGGTGGCAGCCGGCGGACGCAATGTCTCACAGCCAGGTCTGCAAGTCCCACCATACACTTGCGGTAAACAACGTTGAACAAGGATGCTTTACAGTGATGATCGTCTCTTATGAAACACTACGTACACTATCAGTTCATCTTGCAAACTGCTCTATCGGCTTGTTGCTGTGCGATGAGGGCCATCGACTCAAGAACTCTGGTAAGTGTGCTCCTCTGCAATTTCACTTCTGCGATTTACCCATGTTCTTTAGAATCCCAGACCTTCCAAGCATTGAACGGGCTTAACGTCAGGCGTCGAGTGATTCTATCAGGCACGCCTATCCAGGTTTGTCCCTAGCCCTCGCCACACATTCAAACTTGCTATATGATAACATCTGGGCCATTCAGAACGACCTCTCGGAGTATTTCTCGTTGCTGAACTTCGCTAATCCGAACTTCCTTGGCTCGAAGAACGACTTCCGCAAGAACTTCGAAAATGCAATCATCCGAGGGCGCGACGCGGACGCAAGCGATGCTAACAAGGCTGAGAGTGAAAAGAAGCTCAAAGAACTTGGAGGACTGGTAGCCAAGTTCATCATTCGGCGAACAAATGACCTCTTGTCGAAATATCGTGAGTCCCGCTGTTGACTAGGCTAGTCACATTTTGATATATCGGGCTAGTACCCGTCAAATACGAGCAGGTGGTATTCTGCGGACTTTCTCAGTTCCAGCTGTCCTTGTATCGCCTCTTCATTTCTTCACCAGAAATCCAGGCTCTTCTCCGTGGCGTCGACTCTCAACCATTGAAGGCTATCAACATCTTGAAGAAACTCTGCAACCACCCTGAACTTCTTGACTTACCGGGCGACTTGCGAGGCTCCGATAAGTTGCTTCCAGAAGATTTCAACGGCGCAGGTGCCAGCACTAGGGACCGCAATCGCAACCAAACCGTTCACTGCGAATGGGGTGGCAAGTTCATAGTCCTGGAACGGTATGCCAATCTTCCATGTGACCTCGTCATAACAACTTACCTCTTCCCGCAGCTTTCTGCATCGCATACATACAGAGACAAATGACAAGATCGTCTTGATCAGTAATTACACACAGACGCTTGATCTCTTCGAGAAACTGCTACGCAGCAAGAAGTGAGGCGCAATGCGACGTATCTCAGATCGCTACTGACTTGCTGACCAAGATACGGATTCTTCCGCTTGGACGGTACAATGACTATCAATAAGCGGCAGAAGCTAGTTGATCAGTTTAACGATCCCAACGGCAAGGAATTCGTGTTCCTACTTAGTAGCAAGGCTGGAGGGTGTGGTATTAACCTGATCGGCGCGAACCGACTGATTCTCTTCGATCCTGGTGCGCACCTTGAACCGCAGCTTGAAAGCGACTCTCACTGTATATGATGAGCAGATTGGAACCCGGCTGCGGATCAGCAAGCCCTCGCTCGTGTCTGGCGTGATGGTCAGAAAAAAGAATGTATGTCGTTGGCTTCTAAGATTATCTGGGGATTCATAACCACTTTGACAGGCTTCGTCTATCGCTTCATATCCACAGGAACGATCGAGGAAAAAATATTCCAGCGTCAGGCGAATAAGCAGGCGCTGTCGTCTGCAGTTGTAGATGAGAAAGAGGATGCTGAACGTCACTTCTCTCTGGATTCCCTGAGGAAATTATTCCTCTTCAACGAGAACACGCTCTGCGAAACGCATGAGACATTCAAGTGCAAGCGTTGCAAAAATGGCCGGCAAGTAATGAAGGCTCAAGCATTGTTGTACGGTGATGCTAGCACGTACGCAAATTCTGGTGAATGTCCCGATGCCACAAACTGAAAAGTCACTAGATGGAATCATTTCACAAACGAGGAGCTCAAGAATAATCACGATGATTTGCTGAGGGCCGAGGTGGGCTTGCCTGATGTTTCGTTCGTCTTCCAGTACATCAGCCATTGAGGTTCATGTCCTTGTGCCATTTTGCGGGGTATACTGTGTCGAACGTGTAATTTGTATGTATAGATCAGATGGAGGTACTGCAGAAGATATCCAATGTAAAATACGGGGACACTCATCGACTAGAGATACAGATAATAATACACGTCGCAGCATCGTTGGTGCATCGCGTTAATAATATCACGAAGAAATGACTCGAAACCAAGGTCATGTCACGACGTCGCTCCAGCCACCCCAATCCCTTCCCATCTTTCGTACTACGACCTTTTCTCCTGATGGACCGAAATATCCTGCTTTATACCAAGCTTGTATCTCGTCCTCGCTGTACGGCCCAAATATTTGTCCCTCTTGAGCGGAGGCGTCGGGTACCGCCCACTTGTATTCGTACTTGACGTCCGCAGATGGTGGTACCCATGACTGGTCGACTTTTCCTGCGGACCTAATAGAACGTACAAGTTCCTCGTAGGTGCGCGAATAGATGTCAGTGTCACCCAACGACATCAGGGTCGACGCGAGATGAGTGATGTGGTCGATTTCTGAAGGAGTTTTTGTGGCAGCGACGTCTCTTGATGCGTCATCTACCTGCATTGCATTCCCGTTCAGATCGCCCTTGCGGCGATTGTTCGGCTTCATGCTAGTATAGTTGTGAGTATGACCTCATAAGCAGAAGAGAAAGCGACACACTTCTTAGCCCCTCCCGCCTTCTTCGACTGGGCTCCCAGCCGCTGGAGAGCTTCCAGGACAGTTTCGCCTTTCTTCAGCATTCCTACGAGCTCCCTCTCAACCTCATCTTTTCCGCCTAGCCTCTTCATCTCTTGCTCCTCAGCCTTCTGCTTCGCCTTCTGCTCCTTCTCCCTCTGCCGATGGCTCCGTCTCGCTTTCTTGATCTCCTTCTCATCAAGACCCTCCATCCACTTATCGTGCGCCGCATGAGGGTCGAATGTCCGTATATATGTCCCGTCTGCGGCGAACTTGCCCTCTTCCATCTCCTCCCGCATGTTGAATGATGAGAGCTCGTACCCCATGCCCGCCTTCTTCCGCCGCTCCGCATCGTCCTCGTCCTCCGCCTCCCCTTCACTCTCCGACTTCTCCGAGCCTGATTGGTCCTCGAATTCTTGCCCCTCGATATCACCCAGCCGCAAGAACTCCTCTTTCTTCTTCCCACTCTCCTCTGCCTTGACTGCCTCCTTCTCCCCCATGGCGAACATGTCGTCATCTTCATCCTCAACAGCACCATCTACACCTGGTTTTCGGCTTTTCACAACGCTTTCTCCATCGTCGCTCGAGTCCGAATCGTAGCCCTCAGTCTTGACGCGACCTCGATGATTGCGCGTCTCGAGTTGTGCATCTACTTCCTCCGCGAAGTTGACGGGGTCGTTGGCAGGCTCTACAAATCGCGTCTTTTTAGTGGAAGCACGAGGCGGAACGTCGTCCGTCGAGCCTGCGGCCCGTTTACGAGTTGGTCGTGCCTCCATGAGGGGTGAGTGTGGATGCTCAAGGAGCGCGTGAGGTGCAGCCACCGCTCACGAGCGCCATATTTGCATATGTTTGGACCTCGATTACACCCACAAGGTCCCACAACTTTGGGATTCGAGCTGCTGTGATCGTAAGATATCGGAACTCTTGAGACTGCGATTCCAAAATACATTCAACGTAGCGGCACTTATAGGGTAGTATGCATCACATGGAAGTTCATGAGATATTGGCCAAGGAGGAACTCCGGACGCGAATGCCAGTCAATGGGATAAGGAAGTCAGCGTACTTCTGATACACATAGGAATGAGTCTTGTTCAGTTTGCCTGAAGAATGGCTTATCGCATATCATCAGGCACAGAGACAGATCTAGAGAAGAGACTCACCCTACCTTAAGAACGATTAATGTATTTAAAGGCAGCGTGCCAGGGTTCGTTCTCATAGCTCGGTGTCATAGTATGTGGTGCATATATGTACCGCTTCGAGTCCTTGGTACCGTTATCCGCTCTTGTCATCACAAACCGAGCACAAAACAGACACCGCTGGATTTCTTCGTGCGTCGACCTATGGCGGACGGATAGCGTGTCAGGATCCAATAACGTCACAGTGCGGCTGGTGAGGATAGCAGAGCTGAGAGTGTCGTTCCGACTTATACTGGATGTCATCAAGCCGGAAGTGGCCGACTTGAAGTGAATGGCAGTCAGTCAGGTGGGTTCCACATGGACGTGCTGGCCGGGTATTCCGGCTTCCGCACAATGTTGGGCTTCATCTCACTAGTCGTCATTACTTTGGGATTGAGAGCATTCGTGGCTAGACGATTAGACTAAATACTACTATACACAATGCACAGCGTCGATGCGTGGTGTATATTACACGTCTAGCATCGCTCGAGATATGCTGGCGCCGACCGCGACGAGGACAAGAACAGATATGCAAGAGCGCCACGGGGCTTCTATCCGTTGGTGGAGTCGGGATCCGCGGACATCCCTGTTCGCCGACGGGAAGGTGTACCAGAGTCGAGAGCGCCTGTAACGCCAGCACTCAGGAGGCCTTCTTCCTCCTCGGTAATCGAGCGAGAGGCTCTCCGCCCGCGGCCGTGTGCCTTCGGTCGGTACAAGAAGGTTTGTGTGACGATTGTTATGTCGAACATGAGGGTCCCTCCGCTTCCAAGTAGGTACCTGGCGAAGACAGTAAACATTGGGACCGGATTAGAATAGAAAACCGAGCGTACGGAATGCTCTCTTTAATAAAAGCGGTTGCTTCTGCTTCAGGAAGTCCGAGTTTTGGCGACGTGAGAATCGACGCGACGTAGAAGAGATTGCCAAGGAATGCGAAAATGAATAAATATACTGATAGACCCTGAAATTCACAGGCTGTCAATAAGAGCAATATCCCTCCGCATGCGATGCGTCCTACCTCGACGGATTTTCTAATGAACTGGAATAGAGTCAGCCAATCGTGCAATATACTCAGACTTGCATACTCACATTCTTCCAGATCTGGGGTAATCGTGACGTGAGGTATAGAGTAGTACAGACCCAGGCGGATACACGACCGATGATAAATTCGGTCGACCGTTCGGGTTGATCAGAAGCACCAAAGTCCTCGGGCAGTTCGGCGCGTACGAGAAGAGGGATGACCATACCCTCGTTTAATTGGGGGGACTGGTTGTCGGAGTAGCCCGCGGACTCTATGCCTGCTAAGCTTGGTACCGTCATGTCCGCGCTGGTCAACACTCGCCCGACGCTCCATTCCATGCTAGGCACAAGACCTCGTTGGCCACCCGCCAGTGACCCAATGCCGAAGAGCGCCCATACACCCAGGAAGACCATCCCGGCACCCTTTCGACTCGCGCGAGAGCTTCGCCTATTCGAGGCGAGCCAATCCGCATTGCCGCTTGCGTCACGCGACTGCGACCTCCCCCGCACCAGCGCATCGAGTTCCTCCGCGGCGCCTGGCGGGACGGTCATCGTGAGTGAGGCGTGCATGCGGCTCGGCGGGGACGTTGTGGACTGACGACTGCGACCGAGGCTCTCCGCGCGCCGCTCTTGGCTCCACGACACTTTCTTTCCCCGCCCGCGTCCGCCCTCTGAGTGGAAGCTTTCCGTCAAGCGCGCTAAGCCTTCCTCGTCGACTGTGTCGTCTGCGTCGAGCATTTCACGCGATTCGATGGCGGAGTATGAGCCGCGTTCGAGGCTGTGACGGTGCCATCGCGCCTGCTCCTCTTGTTCCGCGGCTAGAGCAGCTGCAGCTGCGACGTTGGCTGCTACGCTGGACAGGGCGCGATAGTGCGTTACTTCTCGCTCGGAAGAGAGATGGCGAGTTGCTGTTGATGCTGCGCGTGACCGCCCTGATGGGAATGACGCTGACTTTGCAGGATATCGCAGGCGGTAGTAGAAGAATTGAAGGAGCAGCGTAAAGTCGACAAAGCAGAAGTAAGCAGCAAGATATGTCTGCACAGTACGTGGCGTTAGCAGAGAGAGACGACGTAGATCAAGAAGGCGTACTTGGAATGGGAGCTGGTGTGTGAGTATGCAGCCAATGAGGTTGGTCGCGTCCCCTGTGAGAGAGCAGGAGTCAGACGACCTGCAGCACGAGGAATAGGGAGGAACGAGGACATGCCTAATGCCCAGTTGAGGAGAAACGGGAGAGCGAGGCCGTCAGCGGACTGTCTCCGGATATTCTCGATGACCTGGCTATGGCGTCCCAACGTCAGATGGAGGTGAGATGATGCGATCGGTGGCGAGCTAGACGGCAGGGTACTCACGGAAACTGGGCGCCGAGCCAGCTCCCTATGGAGGCATACCCGAGGACATCACTGAGCGTCGCGGGCCCGAGCATAATCGCGGTCGCATGCAGCGCGGACGACGGAAACAATAGCGAGGTGGTATGGGGTCAATGGCGGGGTGAGAGTGGTCGGACGACCGCCTGTCCGTCCTGCCAAATCCGGACCGCATGGGCGATGTTGGCCGCTGCACGGCTTCCCCATCCAGTTTCACCCACATCGTCAGCGCTACCACTGTCGCTGGCAGACGTGTTCGGCTGTGTTGAACATGATGATGATGCGGAGGCCCGCCCAGTTCCAGGCATCGGAGGGTTCTGCGGTGGGAGTGTGCATGGCACTGGCATTGCAAGTCACGCGTTGAACTACCTCCGAGTGCGAGCACTTCCCCGCCACTCAAGCCCGTACCCGTCTCCTCCACTGCCTCCCAGCTGGCGGTAGACCATGCTGTCGTCTTCGTCCTCCAGCAAGCCTCTCTCTGGTCCTCGTTTGCTCGAGCCTGCCCCACATGACCTCGTATGTCCGGTTGCAGGTTGCGCATATGCAGAGATACTGACCTCTTGAAGCGAATGCTCGTTCTTGACTACCTGAGCCACAATACGTACTCAAGCACAGCCAGGATCTTCATGAGAGACAGCGCGGCCCGAAATCTTGATACAGATGGTGACGAGACAATGTCGTCCGACCAAGATACAGATGCACTCGAGGAGAGGCTTGCGGGGGCGCTGCCTCGCAAAGGTGAGCCAACATCACACCTTTGTTCAAACGTTGCTCAATGAGTATCACTATTCTAGAGATACGAACTCGCATTCTCTCCGGCCAGGTTGATGCGGCAACGGAGCTTCTCAACAAGTACTTCCCCTCTGTCCTTGCAGAGAGCACAGAGAATGGTTCCACACGCGATTGCCCAGACAGGCTAGAATACGTACCCCCTGCGTCCGTGAAACCCTCCCATCTTTCTCTCAACCTCCGCATCCTCGCCTTCATCGAAGCCGCCCGCACGATCCCCCTTCCATATTATCCACCGAATACCGAGTCGCCGCCCGCCTCCGAGACACCGGACGAAGATGTGGACATGTCGCGAGAGGACTCAGAACAAGCCAATGTGGAGCTGCTCCACCGTGCACAGAGCCTTTACTCGGAGGCGAACCGTCTGCCCGTTGCCGAAGACCGCGAGCGGTACCGAGACGAGCTGCTCAAGGTGGGCGGGCTACTCGCGTACGCTGTTCCTGAACGCAGTCCTATGCGCGCGTACATGACGCAGGCGGGGAGGGAGGCGGTTGCAGACCAGATTGATGGCGCCATCCTTTGTTCGTCAACAGCTCTGATCCTCGCTTCGCAATCACAGCTGACGTTTGACTCTTACACAGATCGCACGGGCCAGCCAGTCGTATCGAGATTGGAGCTGGCTGCACGACAGATGTCCGTCGTCTGGCCAATGATGCATGAACTCGGCGTGGAGCTACCGCCCGTCTCAACCTGGCCTGCTGCCGTTGTGCTGCCTGGCGTCCCGAAGGCCTCCTCTGCGGCTGGCAAGAGTAGCAGCGTGGCTGCCCCCCAGGCAGCCATCAAGAAAGCTGCTGCAGAACCCGGCACTGCGGAGGTATGTCACCTTGCCCGTTTTCGAATGTGCTGAAATTGAGCGGGGGACAGATTGCTCCCAGTTTCGATTTGCACGCATTCCTGGACGGATCTGTTTAAACTTGACGCGTACCCATTCATGACATCAACCGCGAAACCTCATTGTACCACTTCAGTCAGTCATTCATTATACCTACATTCACACTGTACAGTATCCACACTACCGTATGCACTTGCCCCCCGTCGCTCAATGGAACTTAGAAGTGCTGTTACCCATTCAACCGGAGTCTGCTCATTGCCGCTTCTAAGCTAGGGGCCCCTAAATCTACACCAACAACCTCGACATCTGTCCAACGACCCTTGTTCACGCGATCAGCAACGCTGCCGTCTACATTGCAATCTCGCAAACCTAGTACCCGGAGCCTACGCCAGCGTTCCCACTCTACTCTTTCTAGAATGGTATCATCCCCAGCTTCCTGCTTGAGCCAGGTATTGAACGAGAGGTCAAGCACTTCAATAAGGGGACATAATCGAGGCAAACGATGGATGGGAGCCGCACTGGGCAATGCGATGAGGGCGAGATGTGTGAGTGTTGGAGGGAAGCTTAGGAGTGTGTTAACTGAAACGGGAGTAGTGAGGAGTATAAGCGCATATAACGGTGGCCGTGTATACACGTCGGACGAAGGCGAGTCCCACGACCAATCGGGATCGCTCGAGCTGTCGTTGAGGTACACATCTGGAGGCATGCGAGTAGCGCGTCTTCTCGCTACATCCGGCCTAAGGAGATCGCGTGACGGCGACGCCTGTGGACCAACAACGATGAGTTCGCCCTCGGCGTGTCCATCTGGTGAGCAAAGGGAAGAGAGCCGTGAGCTCGAGAGAGGCTTGTGTATCGCCGTCCAGCGTAGGAGATCGCGTCGCAGGTGAGCTGGCACGTATGGTACGATATCTTCCCCGAACATGTCCGCGCTTCCGGATTCGGGGAACAAAGACAATAGATACCGCAAACAGAGAGTTGTAAGTGGTAGCGGGGGCATCGAGCGCTCTGTGCTTGCGGTCGGAGGCAGATGGGAGAGAATAAGCGAGAGCGCCTCCGCTCTCTTGGAGCACTCATCGACTTCCTTCTCCTTCCCCTTGTCGAAAAGTCCACTCCAGCTTCTCGGTGGGAGCGGACCAGGAACCGGACCGCGCGGGTATGCGTACTCCAGAATCCCTTCGGGTCCGAGTTGCATGACAGCATAATTACGGCGGGAATTAGGTTGTTCGGTAGTGGGCCTCTTCTCTGCATATATCTGGTCGAAGGGCAGGCTCGGGTTGGTGTATGAATGCATATTCGGCGTACGCGCTATTGCACGCTGGAGATTCTGAGTATGGCGAAAGTGTTCTCCCCTAGGCGTTGTGCAAAGTTTATGATGAGCTGAATGAAAGATTTGAGCTTGCGAAGTCATTTACCTGAGCGTGTGCAGGAGGTTGTTCACCTCACGCGACGTCTCGCTTGTCTGTGCTTGCTTGTTGGGGGCCATGGCCAACCAGCGAACTTAGAGCTTCTAGGATGTGTCAAACGGGCCAGGAGCTGGCGAACGAAGTGCGATCTGAATGTCTGAGTCAGCTGCAGTTGTCGGAGTCTAGTCGAACCGACCTCCTGGAGTCAAGTGGCGCCGAATTCAGGAAGACACAGGCCTACAGATGGAATCACAGGAGCCTTCAGCGTACACATACAGTAGTTTCGGGTTCCGGTGCCATGAGCTGTTGCGATATTTCATGCAAGAGGTCCGTGGCGATGAGATTTAGTATGGCGGCACACGGTCAGAGAAATAGCAAACACGTTTTCCGCAGTTCATTTACACAATGCTTCGGCAGCGGCATAAAAAATAAGAAAACAGAACAGGTAGCTTGCGTCACGGTCAAGAAAACATTGCAGGAGTTCCACAGGCGCTTACTGATGAGACTCCAGCTGCCTCATTCGGTACGTGAGAACGCGCTGATGGAACTGCACAGTAGACCCAGCCACCGCGCTACCGCCAGGCTCCGTGCTACCGCCCAAAACTACGTCCGTCCTCAAGATCCCTAATGGCCCCCTCAACTACGTGCGTACGCCCTCTTGATTGAGTCTCACCCTCTGGATTGACCGCCATTATGCTCTTCCAGGGTTCCGAGTGTCGCGGTTCGTAGATCACGATTTCTGGGGGAGGATTAGATGTGATACTGATCGTCTTGCATAGGACGTCGAGGTCCCCGAGACTCTTCTCAAGAAGCGCAAGCAAAACGAAAAGGCCCGCGAGGAGCGTCTCGCTGCCGCGACTGCTGCCCGTAAGGTGAGCGGCCCAGTCAATTTATGCGTCCTCATTCAGGAGCTATTATGATGCATAATATACTTGACTTCGGCTAGTGGGAGCTTTACTTCTGCCATGTTGTCTGAAACATACCATCTTTCGGGACTGATTCTACACGTTCATGTTTTGCTCAGTTGCATGTTCTGAACATTGAAAGAAGCTGACGCTCGACTTTCTGTGTAGGCAGCCAAGGCCAAGCGCAAAGTTATTTTCAAGCGTGCCGAGGCCTATGTAAAGGAGTACCTCTCTCAGGAGAAGGAGGAGATCCGCTTGAAGCGGGCAGCTCGCTCGACGGGCGACTTTTACGTCCCCGCGCAGGCGAAGGTGTACTTCGTCATCCGTATTCGGGGGTAAGATGCACGACCTTGACTCTCACGCAGCAGTCACTCAACTGCGTTTGGCACAACTTTCCAGTATCAACGAGATTGCTCCCAAGCCTCGCAAGATCCTCCAGCTGCTCCGCCTGCTCCAGATCAACAATGGTGTCTTCGTCAAGGTTACGAAGGCAACTGAGCAGATGCTGCGTCTTGTGGAGCCCTACGTTGCATACGGGTAGGTTTATTATTGCTCGGTAAAGATTAATGTACCTAACTCCATCTGTCTAGCGAGCCGAACCTGAAGTCCGTCCGCGAGCTTATTTACAAGCGTGGATACGGCAAGGTCGACAAACAACGCATTCCCCTGACCAACAACGGTGTGATCGAGGAGACGCTTAGCAAGTACGACATCCTGTCAGTGGAGGACCTCGTACACGAGATCTTCACCGCTGGTCCCAACTTTAAGCAGGTACGCATTTTACATGTCTCTGCTGTCGACTTCGTCTCACTCGTTTCTATACAGGCGTCGAACTTCCTGTGGCCATTCAAGCTGTCCAACCCCACCGGTGGCTGGAGGATACGCAAGTTCAAGCATTTCGTTCAGGGCGGTGATTTCGGTAACCGGGAAGAGAACATCAACAAGCTCATTCGCCAGATGAACTGAGCGGCACTCACTCTTCCAGAGCGGTCGATGCTATGAGGGTACGCGCGGCCGTAGGATGTATGAGGGGGCGGACGTAGCATACGCCCAGTTATCTGATGCCCATGTCCTTTACTTGTATGCTATGACTATGATCATCCTCCCTTGTCATGCCCGCGCGAAGATAGTTCTCCTGTATGCGACCTGCACGGATATCATTGCTGAGGCCTCCCTACATATGAATGTACAGCACGCTGAAATTTAACGACTAGGTGTGCATCCGATCTCGTGACTGTCGCGTCGTGTGTGGGTCCAACGCGTTGATCGGACGTGCCTCCACCGCGAACGTACTTAGTGCCTGCTCATTCTTCAATACGAGCGCCTGACGCGTTTGTTATGTCGCATCGAAAGCGACCCACCGCTTACGAAGTGTCCTTTCCTGAGGAGGTCGCTCAGGAGGCCGATCCTCCGGCGCGATCGTCCTCTGACGTCGTAAGTCAGGCCAACGCATCCCGGCTGCCTGCATACACAGTCAAAAGAAAGGAGCGAGACGAACTAGGGGTGGTAAGCATACATAGACCTCCACTCAAATGGGATGGAACTCAGCCCAAGTATCAGACGAGAAAGTCGAAGAAGCGTCAGAAGACGGAGGAACAAGACTCTCATGCCACTAGTGACAACTCTCAGTTTGGTAGACTGTACAATGTACCAATAATTGTTTTCCCAGAGATCAGATACCAACCCCATCCTACTGATATTCAAGAACATGCAGGGATGCTCATACGCGGCGAAGATCAAGACGAAGGAGGAGACATTGAGGATGTCCCTGTGCGCGTACTGTCGGATTTTTGTATCTTCCACCCGAAGAGTCACCAGATACAATCTCTTAGGGTGTTCGACGACGAAACCCAAGATCATAATCTGATAGCGGCTGGATGGGTGCAGCCTGTGTACGCGAATGAGGAGGACGCCGGGCAAGAAGACGAGGACCCGGAGAACAGCACGGTGCAGCGCCTGCGCACCAGCGCAATATTCCGATATACCATCGATTACGAGAAGATAGACGAGTAAGTTCCTTCAAAGCGGGGTTCGTTGTATGTATACTGATAATAATAGCCCGGTATATATACAGACTCAGTACGGCTGGTATATGCTCAAGAAGCCCTCGAAGACCTACAGCCGCTGCTTCCTCGACTTCTATACGACACACCGGATCTTGCAAGTCTTGATATCGGCCGCGAAGGAGAACCCACGTTGGACTTATGCGGATTTCCATAAGTCATATATCGGCATGTGGGATCATCTTTTGCAGCGCAGGCTTCAGCCAGCAGATATCGATGACGTTGTGAGCACATCGGAGTGCATATACTGCGGTCTCTGATTGAGAGCCTTTCAGGTCCCCCACGTGCAATCGATATTGCAAGAGCTCGGAGACGGAGACCAACTTTGGACGGTCCCGATGATTCGAGACGTGCTTCAGCGGGCCCGCGGCCCAGGTAGACACCGCTTTCTGCGCCCTGTGCTCGCCCCGAGCACCCATCGTGCACCCGCACCGACAAATCGGCGCACGCAACGGGCACTCACCGGTAACATTGACCTCGCCGTGCTCCATCCGGAAAATCAAAGTCGGACGCATGTTACGCCGCTCATCGACAAGCTCGCCGTGGGGCTCTTCCAAGAGCACCTCGAGGTCGTCGGTGCGAAGCAGCCAGACAAGCGCGACATGGCGCAGGTCGAGAAGACGGGCCGAGCATGGTTCATCAAGCTACTAGAGAGGTGGCAGAAATACGAGATCAAGCCACCGAAAGTCGAGTTCCGCCCTAGCGCACGCATTGCCGGCGACTATTGGAAGAGTATGAAGATTGACGGGACCGAATATTCGGTGAGTAGAAGTTGCATGTGGAGGTCTGAATTTCTGCTTGAATCAGACGCGTTCGATACTGCAAGTCCCCTTTTGTCGCGTTGTCTGTCGTCTGAATCTACCTCCCATATTATTCAACAGCGTCGCTGACGACTGCCTTCGTCGTCATCCGCTTATGGGTTCGTGACGTGCGGCGGCGTAAAAACCCGTCCATGTACAAACGAGTCTTACTACCCTTCTCAGATGTGTGCGCGACACGTTGGAGCTGCGAGCCCATCTGTGTTGTTGCTGTTGCACATCAGCCCGCCCCTGGGAACGAGCGCGAGCTTGCGGCTACGCGGGATCGAAGATTAACACGTACGCGGGCGCGCGAGATAGAGCATACTGTTCATATGGCACTAGGTCCATGAAGTACGTGCCCGTACTCATGTTTGCTCGGAAGCCAGAGGCTATCTGTTCTTGTCGCAATGATGGATCCTAGCATTGTCGTCAAGTCTGAATTGCACTACTTCGATAGCATTTCCCTAACACGGTGTTATCTTAGGTGGGCGACGTCATCATAGTTCCCGCGGGTCCGGACGAGGAGAGACATCGCAAGAAAGCCGTTTTGCCGTCTGACCTCGGTGCTGTCAGTTCGACGGCAACGTTTGCAGACTACTTCTGGTCAGTCGCTTCTGCTTCTCGTCCATCAATGGTGTAGCTGACCTCTATGCAGGTTCGGCAAGATCATATACATCGACCGAGCAGAAGAACGGGTTCATTGCCAATGGCTTGAACATTCTTCGATGACGATGCTAGGGGTGATCGGTGACCCCGAGGAACTCTTCTTGTGCAATTCATGTAGCGCGGACAATATCCACATACAGGCTATCGTCGGGAAAGCACCTGTCCACTGGGGTGTCTCACCAATGGATCTCGTCGACCCAGATGACTTCTGTTGTCGGTAAGTCTGCATATGCTTGATAGCGAAACATGGTCTCATATCAAGTGCTCTCCGAGATTTGTCTACAATGAGCTCGACGCGTCATTCATTTCCGTTGATGATGTATACGGGTTTGCTGCGGAGTCAAGTGCACTGCCACAAAACTGCCCAGTCTGCTTGCTCAGTCAAGCACATGCAGACGAAGATGACTGTCGTTCTGTCAAAGATGGCATTGCATATCATGGAGCTACTTACCACGTTCATGACTTCGCTCTACTTGCAAATGGAAGTCATGAGGGCCCTGCCATAGTTGTGCAGATTTTGGATATCGGCAGTGGGTCTAGAGGCTCAGAGGTGCTGACAGTACGTCTACTGGGGCGCATTAGCGGCATTATTAGCATCTGCCCTAATAACATGATCAAGGATGAGGTAAGTGATGATTCAAGTTAGTATGAATTATGCTGACGACGAAGGCCAGCAACATCTATTTCTCACTGATGAGGAAAAAACCATCCATCCTGAACAGCTCATTCGGCACTGCAGTGTCCTCCATCCAGATGCTGTACCTGTGGAGCTATCAGACTGGCTGTCTTCCTCTCCTTATCATTTCTACATCAAGTATCATTTCCCAGTGATGAACCCTATCAAGTGGCACACACACACTGTTGTTCAAGCTAGGGACATATTGGTTTGCTCATCTTGTTATGAGGACAACAAGGCTAAGGTTCTTAGTATGAAGAACTTCCTTCAGTCTAATCCTCCTTTAAAAGCCTTTGATCCCTTTGGTGGTGTAGGAGCCTTTGGCCTGGGCTTAGAGGAATCAGGTTGCCTGAAGGTAGTGCAAACAATTGAAATCTCACCTAGTGCAGCACAAGCTCTACAGTAGGCATTTTTCTTGTACTCTGACTAATAATACTGATGATAGGTCTGCAGAGAGAATTGTCCTCACACAACGGTTTATAACCAGTGTTCCAACGTTGTACTACAGTATGCCATCAAGAATCATGCAGGACACAAGCCTCAGGTTCCTCGTGCAATTGGAAATGGTCAAAGAGCACTGCCAGATCCTCCAACTCCAGGGCAGATTGATTGTATTATAGCTGGATTTCCATGGTACGGTTTCGGGTTTTCTCATAATTCACCTGACATGTTCGAAATCTTAGTCAACCACACTCACAACTCAACATGTTCCAGCGAGCAGATGATCGCAAGAGCCATCTTATTCTCAACCTTCTCTCATGGGTCAACTTCTTGCAACCTCGGTTTTGCCTTTTTGAAAATGTCCGTGGCTTTCTCAGTTATAATCTGAATGCCACACAGGCCGGTCGTTACCGTGTTGAAGGTGGGATCAAAATGGGAGGGCTGAAATTCCTAGTTCACTCATTGCTTGCGATGAAGTATGTATACAATCCACTTGTCAAGCTGGTACTAATGGTTTTCCAATCAGCTATCAAGTGCGTTTTGCACTTTTGCAAGCGGCTCATTATGGAACACCACAATCCCGAATCCGCTTTTTCTTGATTGCTGCAAGAAGTGGACATCCTCTTCCAGCATTCCCACAACCTACACATGATTTTCCACTCAAGGACTCCCTCAAGCTTGAGTTCACCAACAAAGGCATTGCGAGGCCGATTTGGACCCAAAATGGAACTGTGCCTCATAATTATGTATCTGTGGATGATGCAATTTCCGATCTGCCACGCTTTCATTGGTGAGTATGACTAATGACTTGTAAACATACCATTCATATTTTTGTCAGGTCTAACCCACGCAAACTCTTCAAGAATCACCCACAACAGGATAATGATGGCATACCTGAAGTTGCATGTGATGCTTCAAGATCATACTGTCGTCCACCAGGAGCCCTTGATAGTTATCATACGCCACCAAAGACCAGCTTTCAGGTCAAGTGTCGGCAGAGAAAGCCAACTGATTTGCAACAATTCACCCGGGTGTTCAAGGAAGAGACGGTGGAGAGGTATGTATAACCAGGCCGTTGTTAATGCTAGCTTGAGCTTCTCATTTTAGGGTCGTCAATATTCCTCTTCAGCCCAAAGCGGACTACAAGAGTATCATACATGATTAAAATACTTTACTCGTGTGCTAATATCTCAGCACAGGTCTTCATCCGGATATGTGGGAATGGCTATTTGCAAATCCTGCATCTGCGACCGCGCGAGATGGCTTTCACTCAGGTACGCTCTGCTTGGTTTCATATCTCCCTTGAGGATCATATCTCATTGTGCTGAAAGGCCTGTATGGACGCATTGATGCGAGTAGATGGTTCCAGACAACTGTCACAAAGGTTGAACCAACAGCAAAGCAATCGTGGGTCTTAAATCCATATGTAAGTGCGCTCCCTCCGTCCACCGTTGTCAGCAGCATGATTGACGAAGTGATGGTTCAGTGCAAACGTATGGTAACAGTTCGCGAACTTGCAAGGTCTCAGGGGTTTCCCGATCACTTCCGCTTCTACTCATACAATGACGACGTTAAAACAGTAAGTATACGTCTTCTTTCCTACCCGTACTACTGATGTTGTCCGTCTTTGTAGATGCATCGCCAGATTGGTAACGCAGTACCATTCCCAGTGTCGTCTGCCTTGGGGCGCGAACTAAGGGAAGCCGCGTTCAAGTACTGGCTAGCAAGTCGTGCGCAGGCGATTGTTGTTGAATAGATTTGGAACCGGATACCGCCCATCTCGTGTAGTGCGCTTCGCCTGTCTCTCATCGACATATCAACACCGAGCGATCTCATGTGTATGAACATTAAATGCAGTGGATTTTCAGCCTCACGTGGACGCATGTCCGTCGAATTGTGAGCAATCATCCACTTGCTACAGATATTATCAATTGCGAGACCGCCGCCGCCGAGTTCGATTCACTGATAATACAATTAACTCAACTTCGGGAATGACTGATCCATGCGCCACCACAAATACATATTCTGACCCAGTCATGCTCCAAATTTCGCCATCGAGTCGAATCCCCGCGTTCCATCTTGACTCCATGGCCAACTTCGGACACGCCTTCACACCGTACACAAATGACGCCGGGGATGCCACGGAGCGGCCCCTTCGAGACGACGTCCCGTTTCATTTTGACGTAGTCATCAGTCACGGAGAGACGAGATACTCCGTCGATAAGGTCTGCTGGCTTGACAAAAAGGCGGGGCCGATTGATGCTATCTGAATTGATGACTCTATCGATTGCTTTGCGTAAATGAGAGCCAAGAGCCGGCGCTGGATGACATGCTATGAGGCTTCTGTGAAGCATGTCCGCTGGACAAGAATTTGAGACTATGTTAATAGGAGAAAGGATGGACATACCGTCAAGCCCCTGCATATCCTGCAGAATGTCGTTGAGTACCCTGCCTAGCCGATCAAGATCAAATCCAGAACTGTCAACGACATCCGTTAAGACGGCCCTGACGATCTGCGCATGCTCCTGCCTCGTTGGCAGGCCTGCGACATGATCACGGAATGCCTTGACATCGACAAGCGAGTCTCTTAGTCTTCGCAGGGAATACGGGTGCCATAGGTGCACGAATATCGGAGATGCAAGCGGTGAGGTGCTCGTAATTGCAGCATCAGAGATCGTACTCTCCGCAGCGAGAACACACTCTTTTAGGAGTTCTTCTGTAAACTCGATGACCCATCCAGATAGGCTGACCAATTGCCAGACTGCATCTACGAGATGCATTGATATCAATAGCGCGATTGTGGATGAGAAGCAAACTTACCTAAGTCGAAGACGGAGCCTTCTCGACATCGGCCAAAAGCCCTGCGACATACCACCAAAGAACGTATATCCAGTGCAGCATTCCGACGAGCGACCAAGTTGGCCTTGTCTGCGTCTGTCGTCGCTTTGCGATGAATGTCGCTGCCCGATATTTTAGTACAGGTGCACCCGAGACCGATTGACATCACATACGAGTAAACCTCAATGGCGAGCCCGAGAACTTCAAAAATCCATCTCTCACTTTCGGCACTGAAAGTCCTGAAGAGCAACTGCAGTGTCCGATACAGCGTATCAGAGACTAGTTCAATCGAAACGGAAGGCATCTTCAGCGTATGGATGACGTCTGATGGCGGGATCCTTTCCAAGACGGCCAGGGCCGCTAGGAATGGCACGCTTGTTATTTGCGGAGATGATGGTAACAGTGCTGCCGCCGATGTGGATGGGCCTCGCCGGTGTGGAAGTACATGGATGGCAATGTGGGTATTAAGAGAGGCAGTAGGGGAGACGCTACAGAGAAGACTGCGGTTAGGCGAATAGGCGATATTGGCGAGCACTGGAGAGGTAATTGAGCGTCAACCCATAGTCGACTGATGAAAGTAGAATGCCTACCGTCACGTCCAACGTTCGAGAAACTGGACATGATGGGGACCTCCTCCCATGAATCGTCGGGAGATAGGTCATGTCTGTATTGGAATATAGAGCGATCAATGAATCGCCTCGTGTGCACAAACGCAGTACTTACAACTTCAGCACCTGAAGCCGGCCGATAGAGGCTTGAACCTCTTTACCCTTTGTAGCAGCATTGCCACTCAGATCCATGAGACCCGCTAGTAGAGACGCTCTAGTAGGGGACGGCAGAACAAACTCGATGACTTTGTCCTCGAACTTCCGCCTCGCAGTGTGTTGCAAAACCTATAACGCGCCGTGAGTACTTTCACGCGATATATACAAGCACACGTACCCATGTTGATTCGCCGGTGCCAGGGTTTACTGACTTCTTGAACGCATACAGCGCTACCTCCGACTTAGGCGTCGAAGTATCTAGTAAAACAAGAATTGTCAGAGTTATTTGACGAGCTAAAATTATGTAGCGTACAGTCGCCAAAATCGAGGAAAGTGGCGGCAAGGCATGAAACCGTCGGCGTAATTCGACTCCCCTCCGCACCGGGATTCTCATTAGGTATTTTTGTTGGAGCGACAGGCATAAAGACCAAGTTCGTGAGGTGGTGGCTGGCATCCGTTATAGGTGACAGGGTCCGAGTAGTGACAACTGCGAGATTATAAATTAAATCCCTGCGTTACTGCTATAGGGAGAAGTTGCTTTCGGCTTACCCGGATTTATGTTTCTGAGGTGCAGGGAGACCTCACATACTTGAATTGTTGACTCTTCTCCCCAGGAGTCCCATTCCGGGTTGAGTGAAGTCTCTCCATCCAACTGTGCCACATCCATGGATAGATCAAGGCTCATGGCGTTCTGAGAGCTGCCTGCCATGCTAGGAGAAGGCAGGATATGGGACCGCATAGCAACCAGTATGCTCGACTCTAGTCGTTTAAAATGAGGGATTACACGCGCAGAGCAGGTTGATGCATACCGTTATAACTCAAGCAGATGGCGGCATTCACGCATACGTGATGCCCGCCAATTCCGTTTACGGTGTCGTCGTAGGAGGGTGGCTCTCCCTCAAAGCTTCTGGACAACTGTACAAGTGACGCTCGGATGACCTTAAGCGAAGGGGTATGTGGAGGTGGAGGCACATAGTAGACGTTGATTTGGTGGTTCTGCGTCACTAAGAGTAACACTGAACTCAGAAGGTGATGAGTGGGACCTCGTGGTGGCAATCGAGTAGCGGACGTCTCGGTCATAATCCACTGCACAGATTGAGTAAAGGCGGAGACTGCGTAGACGGTTCACTAACCTCTCGCGGTGCAGCTGTCCAAGCTGCAGCGACCGCACCCGCTCCTTGAGGGAGCGGCCAGTATTCCCAAACATGCCAACTATCAAGTGGCGCCTTTCGCTTCCACAAACAGCCTGCGCCGTCGCCCCCGCGGCCAGGAAAGTATGCGAATAACCGGTCATCTACCGGAGACACACATATAACTGTAGGAGGTCCGTAAGAGGCGGGCTTGTCCAGTACTAGTTTCGGAGGAGGTATCGTGAAATTTCTGGAAGTTGGGAAATGACGAGCAAGAACCAAGGGTTCCGTTGGGTGGGCCGTGAATATCACAGAGTATCTTGACCAAACGAGCGGTCTATTACAAGCCCACCAACTGTCAGTGAGTCCTTCTGTCCATGGCACAATTTGTCAGACCTTCGGGTGCCCCCAAGTAAGTGAGACAGATCCCACCATCCTAACTGCCAGTGCGATTCTTCCTTCATCCTGCCCTTCGAGGGATGAGGGATCTTCGCGTCCTGAATATCGCGTCGTAAATCCAGTCCAAGTCCAAACCTTGCATATATGCGTGTCGAATTTCAAAGAGTAACAAAAGCACACGGTGGAGGCGACACAACGTGACGAGGTCGAATCTAGAGAAGCTGTGCCGTCGAGCCCTCAATGTATTGAGGATGGATTAAGAACACACAAGCGCCAAGCGGTGGCGACTTCCTTCTGACTTCACTTGTCTCGCGTTCGCCACCATTACCATGCTACCTTCCGCACAAATCTCCAGGGAGATAGATGGTGCCCAGACCGAGGTGTTACTGCAAGCTTTCGCAGATCGCATCCTCGTCCTTGTCTCCCAGATAGGAAAAGTGGGCAACCTAGTACGTCGATTAAACATATGATTTCATGCAACATATTCGAGCCCTTCCAGATACAAGCCACGATTCCTGCGACTACACCGCTAGATCCACCGCCGCCTCCTGATCCTTCCGAACCGAACCTCACACCACTCCCTGTCCCTCCGCCTGCGATACAACTCACGCCACTACTTGGACATGGCCCTTCAGAGAACATGCAGACACTGCATGCACTTTATGCTTCGCAAATCGCAACACTCGTGTGGATCGCGGAAGCTGAGGAAGCATTAGAGGCCGAACGACGGGGTGTGGTGGTCGGACTAGCGCTACGTAAATCAGAGGCTACAACGGGTAGCACGCTCAGCGAACATGAGAGGAGAGTATTTCATGGTGTGATGGAGATAGTGAGAGAGCTTCTGCAGCGCAAATAGATATAGATGGCCGTAGCGGCAGGAGTCGAAGGACGGCATACCTGCAGTCTACTACCACCCATTCTCATTCCTTCTCCACTTCGGCCTTGATCGCGGTGAGAACGTCTGTATCATTTGGACTGGTCAGTCGTTTCTCCCGTTCACTTTTCCATTTTGCAAGCTTCCATTGCACCAGCTCTGAAAGTCTATCTTCTCGCTGTATGCCAGAACGAGGATTATTCTCGTAAAGGTAATATGCAAGAGCCCCAGTGAAGACACCGAGGATGGGATCAAGGGTACTATGGAGGCCTCGTCAGGATTGAAAGTGCGGGTTTCGACAGTCCACTGACCGCGAGAGCAGAACGGGCGCCATGAGGGAAGACGGATAGCGGTTCCCGCAGAACTTCAATTTGGTGAAATGAGCACGCGCGCTAGCTTCATATTGCAACGATTGTGGGGTACTGACCACGAGACCGGCCCTTCGCGGAAAGCAAAGCACAAGTACTTGTTCTGTCTGCGACGTCGTCTGGGATGTCTCGTATGCCTCAGCGCAAATGCCGTTGGCGAGAAGGCGCCCTCGGACACCGGCAGTGGTGATGCCTGGATCGCCGTACCCTCGGAGTGGGACGGGAACGTGACTGCACACGCCCGTCTGCCGCGGTGGCTGGACTTGTTCTCTTTCAAATCCAAAATTTCCGACACGTTACACAACGTGTTACTGCTGCGAGCTGCGCTGTCCATTCTTGCTAGCTTCTGAGAGTGCATTGCCTGGATGTCCGCTGCGTTCGAGCGTCAGATTCGCCCGGTCTATGGTTTGTCTTCCGTACAATGTGGCAGCAGCATATCACTCAGGTTTGTGTCCTCCAGAGGCTCTCGACACGGGCTCGAACAAGTCGGCCGTTCTAGCATGCAACAAGTTGCTCAAGAAGCATCCCAAGAATGAGCTAGTCAAGGTACGTGTGTCCGTTGCGTCATTTCGTGTGTATGTGCTGACCAGCAAGGATCTCAGGCACTGAAAGCCCTTGCGCTAATTCGCTCGCAGAAGGTAGAAGAGTCCCTGGTGCTATGCGACGAGGTGCTTGCCTCCAGACCAACGGACGAATCTACCCTCTCGGCTATGATGCATGTACTTCGGGGTCTTGGCCGGCGTACGTCTTTCCTGCGCTATATATGCCCACTTTAAGCCGTTTACCCTAAATGACAGACACGGACATGGTCACGATGTACGAGGACGCGTTCAAGCACCAGCCAGGAAATGAGGAGCTTGGGTCGCAGACCTTCATGGCAAATGTCAGGATCGGCAATTGGAAAGCGGCGCAGCAGGTACGAAGCTTCACCTTTGAAGGACCCCATTGCGGAAATACATACCGCGGATACTGACTCATTGTGCGCAGATTGCGACAAAGATGCACAAGCAATTCCACGACGACCATTACTTGTACTGGAGTGTGATGAGTGCAGTGCTTCAGGTCAGTGGAAGACGTTCTACTCCTTATTTGCGTAGCTGACATTCGTCTGACGTTATTTTCAGGCCAATGACCCAACCACACCGCCGAATATGCGGCCTATCCTGTACAAGCTCGCGCATCGACTCGTCACGTCGTCCGGCACCCCTTCCTACTTCAGCGCCGACCGGTTCTACCTGCACCTTACGATTCTGCGCGAGCTACAGCTGTATGACGAAGCCTTCGAGCTCCTAGAACACGAGGTTGGCAAAGCTATATGCGCAGCAAGTCTCGCTTGTGACGAGCTCAGGCGCGAGATTTGGAAGGCGAAGGGCTTGTGCAAGGAAGAGGGAGCCCGGGCGCGCGAGCGGATCACGGCAGAGAAGTGCGTCAGGTTGACCAGAGTTGACAGTCGCACCTTGCTTACACCACATGCATGGGCATGGATTGCGAATGTGTCAATAGAGACCGGAATTGGCTCGAATTCCTGTCCGTTGTGGACGCTGCGTTCCACGATCTCGGCTCATCCCCTACGTCTGCATCTGATGAAGTGAAAACAACGTGCGCAGAGTCGATCGCAGCAGCACGGGAACTCTTCAACCAAGTGGCTGAAGAGGACGGTACAAGGGACAGGACAGGTCGTTTGGCCCTCCTTGAACTCGAGAAACGAGCCTGGGCAAGTGGTCTTTCAGATGGTTGGCTTTAGTGGGCTTTTGGTGTGACATGGGGAATGACGCTAGTGTTCTTTTTCTAGACCCTGCTGAGATGCGCCGGCTACTCGAGAGCTACTTCAACAGATTCGGCGACAAGGCGGTCTGCTTTGAAGATCTGAGACCATATATCTCGCTCGAAGGCGATGTGTTGACGGCGTGGACATCCTTCCTCAAGGCAGTTCCCTCGACGCCTGTAAGTTGGATAGAACTACTTGACAGACTGCCTCATCAATCATCTTGCGCACAGGAAACTAGAGATGATCTCTCCAGGTACATGAACGCTCAAAAGCTGCTGCGCTACAATCTCTCGACATCTGAAGTCACTTCGGAAGCTGAAGCTGCCTGCGCACTGCAGTATTTCTCCAGCTATCTGGATGCGCTCAAGTTCGGCAAGGAGCTCCCGGACACTGAATTGCAGCCAGCCGATGATCTCGCTCTTCTAAGCGGTCAGGCGTTCGTCGGTGCTTGGAAGGCCGGCGGTGAAGCGGTGCATCTCTACCAAGCCGCCGCTGTGTTGGAATATGCATCGTCTAGGAGCAAGCAGTCGTACCTCATCCGGCTATTACTCATCCGTGTATATCGCTTGCTAGGTACGTTCATGTTCGGCAGCATTGACATGTTCAATAGGGTTGATAGGTGATTGATAGGCGCGTCATCATTGGCTTTGGAGCACTACCGGGCGATGAGCGTGAAGCAAGTGCAGACCGACACGTTGTCCCACCTGATCCTGACCCGAGCATCGACGTTCTCCTTATCATCGATCGGCGACTTGACGTACTCATCCGAGTGTTTGGAGTCGAGTCAAATCTACCTCACGAACTCGCAAGAGGTTTGCAATCTATCCTTGAACTAGGATATTTCTGTTGACGTTCAGCGCTGCAGACGGCAGAGTTTACCGTCCGTGCATTTGGCTCTGAGAAGTACACACAAGTACGTCACATATAATCTGGTGATCTATTGACCGGAATTGCTCATTGTTCTAGGTCCCAGAGTTCATCTCCTTCGAAGAGCGGTTGGACAACTCATTGCAGCGCGATCTCACCAAGATCGAACATGTGCGCATGAGGATCTCACACGAGCCTGTCAGCTCAGATCTTGTCGACATGGAGCTCATTGAGCTGAAATTCATCTTCGACCGGTGTATGTGTGAACTCCAAACACGCAGGTTGCTATCTGATTCCTAATGCCAGTCTGCCTAGTTCACCATGACAATCGCGATTTCGATGTTATCCCGAACTACCAGCCTCGTTGTGGGCCAACGTTCAACGAACAGACGACTTTGTTCGACAAGTCGCCGGGGGTATGTGCTGAAGGATCTTCGGGATGACCTGTGGCCTGACAAGCAGTCGATGTTTCAGTCAGGGTGGCTCTCGATCTTCTTGAAGATCTACATCAAGATTTTCCAATGCGCAAGTGACCTCGATGACACGGTTGAGGATAAGCTCCTCATTGGTGACCGACCAAAACCAAGCCTCGATCCGGAGAACAAGGCCCCCCTGAAAGAGCGGCTCGCCAAGCGAAAACAGGAGGAGTTCGACGAGGTATGCCAAGTCCCGAGACAAAATCGGTTTCCGGCTAACGTCTTTCTCGCTGTCAGCTGACTGCCGACGAGCTCGCGTTCTTTGACTATGCCATGGCATTATCAGACTGGCTTGCGCCCTACCACGACTACATTCGACCACCGCCATCCGCTGTCCTCGCCGAGGCGGCGAAGCAGACAGAGCTCAAGACCGGCTTCCCTTTGAAAGGCGTCGAGCTCCCGAAGAATGGCAGTGCAACGAATGGGCACGCGAAGAAAGATAAAGACGAGGAACCTCCTGCGGTGTCCGCACCCCCTGACAGCCTCTCGAAATACTTCGACGGTACGGCATATTAATCATTTTTCTTGCTGTGCATGGTCACTCAAGTAGATTTTAGATATGAGCTTACGATTCAAAGAGGCTTTAGAGAGCGATCGCTTGCCATCGGAGCTCCTGCATCTTGTAACTCTCACACAAGAGGCACGTTAATTGCTATCGCAAAATGTTCAACCTCTGACCACTTTTTAGGCATTGATTCTGCTATCCATCGAAACTTGGAGGTTCAAGCCCAACTCTGTGATTAAGCAGCACAAACTTGGAGCTGTAGGTTGATTATGTTGTCCCGGTGTCGTAACTCATTCCGTGCTGCTCACAGATGGTGCAAAGCTTCAAGGAGCTACGCACAAAAGCCAGCGCAGTTCTCAATGACATGTCTGCATCCCTGGTCAAGCTTGGCGAAGAGGGTGCAACAATAGACTCGCGGAAGGCCTTCGTTGAAGCCTGCAAGCCTGTCTGGGCCGAGTCAGGGGTGCGTCTCAGTCCCGGTCTGTTTGCCACGCAACTTATTTCTCTCGATAGCTGGACCACGACTTCGTGTCAACCATTTCGAAGAAGGTTACTGAGTCCCGAAAACAGGTCCTGGAGGGTGTTGGGAAGGGTATCCTCCGTGTCCTCAAAAATCATGCATGATAGTAGACGTTCTACTCTTTGTTCCGTATAGAGGGACTCTGCATTGCCCCACCTTCACCACTCAGTGCACTCATTTCGCGTTCGAGCTGTCTGTAATACAAGCATACTACTAGTTTATGGACCCGTGGCGTTGCGGGCATGTCTAAATCAGTGAACGAGGGAGCATTGGCAGGCAAGATGCCTTGAACGGCCAATCTAACACGTGATGTGACCAGACGCGTCAGGTGTCATCAACGCGGTGTCACGTCGCGTCGCGTCGCGTTTTCTACCTGACACTACAATCCCTGTAGCTCAATTTGAGATCTTCAGATTTACACAAAAAAAAACATGAGTCAATGTCAGTGCCTCGTCTGAGTTTGCACGTATAAGACTCACGGAACTCCTAGATGATAGCAACCCATACTATGGTAACGCAGGCGGTGGCGGATATCTAGCGGGAGGTTCGCCGTTTGGCAGCGCGGGCGGGAGTCCGGGCGGTCAATTTCGCGTGTGTACTACCGTCAGCTATACAGATGTACAACTCATAGGCAGGTCTAACAGAGGGGAGCCGCTCTACACTCGCTACGCCCGGTGATGATTGGGCAGCTTCTCAATGCGACACAAGCACACTCGGACGCAGAGTGGATGATCGAGGATGCAGAGATTGGCCAGGTGAGTCTCTCCGCCTATATGCTTCGGAAGGATCACTGAGAGACGGAATAGGTAACAGTCGTTGCCTCGGTTATCACAATTAAGAATCAAGCCACAAATTGTGTATACTGGATCGACGACGGCAGTGGCCGCGTTGAAGCGCGCCACTGGGTCGATTCTGCAAACGAGGAGGATAGCGAGCGATGGGGATCCATCACGTATGTCTGCTGTTGCTACGCATTCCGAGTGGCGTTCGCTCATGCCAGATAGTGAGGGTGCTTACATCCGCGTAATGGGCGGGTTGAAGATGTTTGGGAACAAGCGATACATTAACGCGCAGCACATTCGGCCAGTCAAAGATCACCATGAGTTCCTCTTCCATACATTAGAGGCCATGACAGTGACGAGGATCTTCGAAAAAGGACCGGTACGAAGTTCTCGTCCTTGGCACTTCCACATGACTTACAGTGCGTCAGCCTCCACGACCAAGTGATGCGGGAAAAGACCCAAGAGCAGTTGCTGGCGGTAGTGTGACGGGTCCTTCGGCGTATACTGCGCAATCAAATACAGCGAGCTCTACTGACCAATACGCTCACCTCCCGCCCCTGCAGCGCCGGATCGCCGAGTTCATGCTTAGCCGGCCACCAGCGGATGAGGGCATTCACGTTGGGGCGATTGCAAGATCCGTTGGCGGTGACGCGCGAGCTATTAGGTACGTAAAGCTGCTACTCACTTTGCTCTGGGATTGACAATCTTGCATAAAGCGAGGCGCTGGACAAGCTCATGGACGACGGCTATGTGTTCACTACGATCGACGATTCACATTTCCAGCTCTCGGTGTGAGCGGGGCAGGTGTTAGTTGTGGCTGGACCTTTCTTGTTGCTTTCCGTGCTGTGTGTATCATGAATTATGCTAAGAACGTAGAACATACATTGACAATACTTGATACTCTCGGCGATGGACGAACCAGCCGGACGAGCGGCCCGGTGCCAGCCTGGACTAGTGCCTGATCGACTGCTGTTACTTGTTTGCCATTATATTACTTTTGCTTTGCACGACGAACACTGGCATATATTCGGAATGACCCAACTTGTAAACACGACAACTTGAAAGAGTACTGTTTATCGATGTATGCCCTGCCGAAGTCGCAGTCGGATTCCCAGGCTGAGTCGTTCGCGGTGGTCAGCAGACAAAGACGTGACTCCTTCTATCCGACTTCAATATAAGAACTGATGCAATATGGCGTAATCCGACTTGTTCGCTCGAGGGTACTGCTCTCACACTCTGCTGTCTCCGTTCTAAGGCCATGTCGAGCTTGTGGAATCGACGGGCTTTGGCACAGCGCTGGCACGGGCTTCTCACTAACAGAGCGAGCGTACGTACTCACAGGCTCTATCTTGACCCGCCTGTAGAGGTCCCTCGTGGGGCTGTTCGTCACAGCAGCCAGACGTCGGCTGGGCTGAGTCGAACAAAATCAAGAGTTCCTAAGTCATACTTGGCGGCAGCCCTCAGCTCCATTCTCGGCGCTTCTCTCGGGTACTATGCCGCTACAAGCAATACAGCCAAGTCGCCAGAAGTCTCCACTTCGGGATTGAACGACAATTATGGCACACCCGAGGACTTCCAGAAAGCCATCGAGGAGCTGCGGACAACTTTCCCCAAAGAGGGTACTGTGACCACCGATTCCGAGGACCTCCGGATACATGGCCATTCTGAGAATGACTACCATCCAGGTGAGCTTCTGAGAACAGTAATTACATCGCCCCATTTGCTAAAAATCATCCCTCAGGGTCCTGCCCGTCAGTCGTCGTCTACCCGGATTCTACAGATGATGTCGTGAAGATAGTCAAGATTGCAAACAAGTACAAAATACCTGTCATTCCTTACAGCGGCGCGACGAGCTTGGAAGGAAACTACAGAGCTGTATGTCCGAAATCAGTGTACGGGTATTGGGTGTGTTCATTGAAGCGCGTCTGGTCTCGCAATGCAAGCCGAAAATCGGCGGCATATGTGTCGATGTATCTGGAATGGACCGGATTATTGAGATACACGGTACACTCTACGACCCTAAGGGGCATGCACCTCTTAATTTGGAAATCCCACAGAGGCCGATTCCGATATTGTATGTCAGCCGGGGGCGCAGTGGATGCACATCAATGACACATTAAAGAAAATGGGTGGGTGAGCTGTTCTGGAAGGTCTAAATGCTACTGAACAACTTTCCACCCAACCAAAGGCATCCCACTCTTCTTCCCCGTGAGTGACCATGGGTGACGTCAGACAAAGTCACCTCATGGCGTCCAGCTTGATCCAGGGCCTGGGGCTACAATCGGCGGAATGGTTAGCACGGGTTGTTCCGGCAGTACGCACTAGCGATATTAAGATTCATCGTGTGCCCCTAACAAGCAAGTATCATAGCCAACGCGGTTCGCTATGGAACGGCGAAGAGCGAATGGTTCCTTAACGTCGTCAGTCGATCTCTTACTGCCTGTTGCTGTTCACTAAGTTCCAGGGCTGTTCAATCGATACGCTTAGACAGTTGTGCTTCCTAATGGTGAGGTGGTCAAAACACGTCGCCGCTCGCGCAAATCCTCCGCCGGATTTGACACGACTAAGCTATTTATCGGCGCGGAAGGAACCCTGGGGATCATCACTGAAGGTCGGTCCCCACGCAGGAAAGCCGTTCGCAATCATTGAACCTCGCATTCAGTTACGGTTCGTCTAACACCGCTGCTTCCAACGACAGTCGCGGTCTGCCAGTTCCCGGATGTACGCAAAGCGGCTGAGGCCGTGATCGAGATCATGAACAATGGTGTCGGGATTCGTGAGTTAGGACACTCTTGTGCGTATGATTTACCCTGACCCCTGGCGCGATCGCGGCAGAATGCGTCGAGCTCTGCGACGATGACTTTATGCGCGCGACGAACCTGTACGGCCAGTCTGCACGCAAGTACCCAGAGAAGGACAGCCTCTTCTTCAAGTTCCAAGGGCCCACGCCGCGCGCAATCCAGGAGTCGGCAGACATCGTGAAGGCTATCGCGAAGAAGCACGGAGGGACTGGGTTCGAGCTCGCCCGGAATGAAAAGCAGGCGGCGGACCTCTGGATGGACCGCAAGAACGCGCTATACTCCGGCTTAGCGTTAGTAGACGGCGCTCGAGGGTGGAGCACGGATGTATGGTATGTAATTATACAGCAGGCTTTATGTGATGTATCTGATTGAGATTGACTTTCAGTGTTCCGGTGTCTCGGCTCCCAGATCTTGTCTATGAGACCAAGAAGGATATCAAGGATCATGGTCTGGTGTCAACGATTGTCGGACATGTCGGTGATGGTGCGTTATAGTCATTGGGCTGGCCCTCGCAGGTTCATATGTGCTCTGCATCAGGAAACTTCCACTCGCTTTTGCTATTCAAGACGGATGAGGAACAGGAAATCTGCCGACACGTCGTACACAGGATGGTGGAACGCGCGATCGCAATGGACGGGACATGTACGCCGTCGACCAGCTAACCTTGCCATATCCTCTCATAGTTTATTGCAGGCACTGGAGAGCATGGCGTCGGGATCGGGAAGCGGAGATACCTTATTGACGAGCTTGGTGAGAGTACTGTCGAGCTGATGAAGACCATCAAACGCGCCATCGATCCACACAACCTGCTCAACCCCGGCAAGGTACGTCTCCCTGAGATTCCTTGTAAGATATATGTTAATGAACTGTTTTGACAGCTGTACCCAGATGCGAGCAGAGAATCTAGCTTGGAGTATAGACCTCAACCAAGTGTAACGCCTTCTGCCGATTAGTGGTCGAGATTGTCTATCGTGTAGGCTCGGAGCTATCTGCTACTTTGTGTTGCTGCTGTTGCTATCAAGTTGATTGTATGAGAGTACACGATATCGGCTTCGCTGTCGCTTTATCGCTGCGATGAGCCTATGTTTATATGTGCATTTTTGGCGATCAATATCATGCTGTGCTAGTGGGTCGATCGCAAACATCAAATTGCGAGGGCATCATGACGGTCTGAATTTGAAGGGCGCCATTATACCGTTGGCCTTCCGCTATCATCGCACCCAGGATCGCAGGCTCTGTGGCTTGGACGATGCGTCGAGACCAATCAGTCGGTAGCAATGATGATGCAGAAGGGTCAGATGCCCCCAGAGCGGTGCGCTCTCCTCTTGCGTACTAATAAGCCAATCTCCGTGGTGACATCCGCTGTTGATCACTAGCGAATACCGGACATTGAAGCCCTCCGTCCGGTCACAATAAGGCAACTTCTGGATGCCGAGCAGGCTCACACGACTGCTCCGTTCACGATCGATGGTGTTGAAGTGCACCAGGCGAGTCATTTTCCTTCTTCGACACCTCTCGCGTCTAATTTCAGAGTCCTCGACCATGGCCACAACTTCACATGTTAGGTCACCCTTGTCGCACATGTTACCCGAATATTTGTGACCGAGAATAAGATCGACTATCGACTGGAAGACGGAACGAGCACTCCCGGGATTACAGCCTCGCAGTGGCTTTCCGACACTTACGAAGAATCTCGCCTAGACTTCCTAGAACAGGGAAAGATCTACGCCAGGATTCGAGGACGGCTATCACGATGGGGTCGTGATGGGAAGAATGAAGTCAAGGTAATCTCGATCCGCAAGTCGACAGATCCTCACGAAATATACTTCCACATTTTGGAGACCTTTTTTGCAACCAAGTATATTGAATGCGGCCCACCAGTATGTCGATTTACTACTCATTCCTGGAAAGTTGATACTCATCAATGCACACCACAGCTCATATCTGTGTTGCCACATCCGCAGAACTCGCATGTGATGGTTGGAGCAGAGCCGCCCGAAAGTGACCCACAAATCACAACTACAGGCGATATACCGCCTGTCGGCCGCCCGATCAATGATTGTTCTACTACGACTTCGAAACGAGACAAACCCCCAGAATCCGACTTCACTAGTAGCACGTCGTCCAGTCGCTCGAGGGACCCTTTGTCTCATCTGGATGTTCTCCAGCGAGGTATCATACTCCAGATACTTGACGCTCCCCCTCACCCGGATGGCGTTCACGTCGGGAGCATCGCAAGGGGAATTGCACATATGGGCGTGAATACAGAGCAAGTTATGTATGTTTTATTTTGCGTCTGCCAGATTGTTCACATAGTGACCAGAATTGCAGTGCAGCGTTGGACTTTCTTCTGGATGAGCGATACATTGAAATGGGCTGTACAGAGTCATACTATAAAGTTACCTCTAAAGTTCATACTGATCATGGGATTTATGGTGATGTATCTTTTGATTAACCGCAGGTGCCATGTTCTTGAATACGCACACTCTCCACTCCTGTAGTAATATACACAGCTTGATTTTGACTCAATTGATGGAAAGAGCGTAGATTCTGACAGCATGCACCAGTACACTGGCGAGAAAATCTGCAGGATCGCGGGCTATCGCGCTGAGTATAAAATGTAAAGTGCAAGCGGCCATGCCAGATCCTGCCGCCGGCCTTCTGAACAGCATGATTATCCGGTGCGTGTAAACGTGTCCCATGACGAGAATATTAAAACGGTCGTTGATTTGTGAAACTCGACAAATCGCGCTTCTATAAGAGAGACATTCCGCGGCGGGTTGGGCGCCACATATAATCGCGAGGCTTTGCGACGAAATGAGTGCTTATAATATATTCCAAAAGAATGAGTTACTTGAAGGGGATTTGCGGAGAGGCAGGAGGTTGATGACAAGGGGCTTCCGAACCCCTGCTGCGTAGATTGTCCTCCTAGCTTGAAGAGGATGCGAAGCTTTGAGCGCAACGCGTCGTTATAATAACATCCGCATGCTGTGCTACACTGGTGGAGGTACTTACGTACAGTCATTGATCCTGACCCATGTTACCAGGCGAGGGCTTAGTGAGGGTGTAGTGAGGACATAGTCCAGTGGTTTCGAGAGAAGTTGACGCACCGAAGAAGGAATCCGCCTCTGACCATGGTGCCTACTCGGACTTCGTGGCTTTGTACCGCATAAATTCTCGATCATGTAAAGCCCTGACGCCGCTCAGTGTCCGCCTCGCGCATATATCAGAAGGCGGTGGACTTGACGAGGTGGTCGACCCAGTTCGTGAGTCCAGGTCAATTCGAGGTAATCCCAGGGAATTCCACGCCCAGGGTATTGTCGCAAGCAGGGCGGGGTGTCGTGAAATCGTGGCCAAATCGACAACAGGCGGCTCCACTACTTCAGTGAGGTTAGAGATGGGACTGCAGCGCGTGTCGATGCAAGACAGCCAGTTGTCTTATTCCTACGACCCTATGCCAATACTTCTCTATCCGAACTGCGACCGACATCGGTGTCCTGTGGCGCTGAATAAAAACCAGATTGAGGCGAGCGTTATTGCTCAAGGTTGCCTTAGACAAGTATCCTTCTTGCGTAGATACCAATTATGTTCGCAAGCAGTGGGTAGACTGCCGAATTCGTGGTCAAATGTAATTGGAACTGAATCGCCGCGGTAGGATGTGGCGTCCCCGAGAGCAAGGCCTGTAAGACCCAAAGGAAGTATGATTGACACAGCGAGAAGTAGTGGTGAGATATCGAAGCTCTTTCTCCAAAAATCAGAGGAAGTGAAGACGAGCACTGGGACAAGACATGGTGCGAGGGATGGCTGGATGATATGGTTGCAAGCGGCCGGCTTGACGGCGGAAAATGCCAAGAGCGGACTTCATCCAGCCGGGCACCACGTTTCCCGATCGACTCGCTCGTCCTTCAGACGTCCTCTTCCGTGGCACACAGACGACTCACCCGTATTCCTTGACAACTTGCTTTGACCGGATGTTTGCTCGTCTCGCTAGCTCACCAACACATTGCTTCAGTCTGGTTGCTGCGTTCATTGAGTAGTTGGGCGGATTGCTCTCAAACGATCAAGGGCTTCTGGCTCGTCTCAAAAATTCAACGTTCGACGATATTGTCTCTTTTGGAGAGGTTGCTGGCGGAGTGTATCGAGAAATCTCTGCCTGATCTCTTCTGGTGCGGACATATGCAAATTCTCAGCGGGTACGGTCATCTCACCATGGCTTCACCTTGGGATGGCTGGCAATGCAGACCCCGGGCCCGAAGCATCTGTCGCCTCAACGTCTGGCGGCTCTTGTCTTGCTTGACTTGAAGAGGGCTATGGTGATGGCCCGACCTACTTGACGGTGTTTCGACAGCCCATACGTTTTCGCGTAAAGCTTGGACGCTTGTGGTGCTTGGGTCCCTTGCTCTCACCTTATTGTTGCTATCGCTGGACGCGATTTCGCTGCTCAGGACATGTCACAATGCAACAGAAATTCACGCGTTTCCTTCGCATCCGTAGGTCGATGTACGGATGAGTTCGACAAGGTGCGTGTTGTATTTTCGTGGGCGTACGGCTTTCTTTGAGGAGGACGACCTCGCTCCCTCACTCGACTTCCAGGACTCATCTTGGGTCCAAACCTGTCTTTGGCTCCTCGTTTTATCCGGGTCTTGACATCTTCGCATTGGTACTGCTGCTTGACGCACACAAACTCAGCAGGATGTTGAATTTGAAAGGTGGCGACTCGCCTTCGATGTCACGCTTGTCCTTGTCATCAGGCAAGTGTTACATGTGACCGGTCGTGACGTCGCGCTCCCTCGCAGGAGCAGTCCCGCCAGGTTCCTACAGTATGAAGCGGTATTAAGGGTTGTTTACTAAACTGAAACAGGATGCATCTATCTTGTATACCAAGTATGCGTGTGCACTGCAGGTCTAATGGTTGCATTGAGTAATCGGTCGGTGGGATGACCTACAATTTGCTCCTGTCGCCCGTTTTGTTGTAGGAAGCACCATTGGCCCGATACCCTTTGTGAACGCGTTATATGAACGATTACTCACTGCAGTGTCTAGGGGGTTCGAGTTTCTAGTGTTGAAGACATCGGCATATGAAGATGCCACTGCCCAGAGGTGGTCCTGCAAGCTACCGAGCTCAAAGTCTGTGTGTCTGTATTCTTAGTGCTTTATCCAGATTGGCTGGTCTTGAGCAGGACTTCGAGCCGCTTGTACAGCCAGTGAAGCTTGAATGCCAAAGACAGTCCGGAGAATGGTCTAGTATAACGATCGCGGAAGCAAAATGTGTATCTCGCAGCGCTGGAGCTAGTCCCGAGAACGCGGGGATGCTCGCGTTCAAGCGACTCCAATAGGAAACGCGCCCTCTTGATGCGACACGACTCTTACGAGAAACATGATTCTCGCGTATCCTCCTATATTATGGATGGCTTTTCGGTCACCCCCCACTTTCTCTTTCCTTTCTTCTACCATTCCCTCTCCTGGCGTGTATCATCGCTCACACCTGTATACTGCCTATTACCGATTTCTCTCGATACCGCTGCACGAGGATGACGCCCTCTGGCGCGCAATTCGCTGTCGTTGCCAACCATGAAGCGACAGACACCAGTCGCCTCCCGGCTTATCGGGAGAATCGTTTCTGCAGGCATCACCCCTACCCCAGGCGTCATCGTCGTCAGACTCCCGACTATCTACAGGTGAGTTGCGAGGGCCACGTCATGTTCTGCCCTGGGTTGTCTACGTTGATTGCTGACGCTCGACGGTGTGATCCAGAGTTCGGTCGACTTTTGTTACTTGGGAAAAGAGATCTTTACCGTGCCGAGGGGCACGGAAAACAACGTGAGTCGTGGTTCTTGACTATCACTTATCATCATCGAGAACATGGTGCCAGGCCGTCAGCCAAGACGACCCCGAACGCGATCTCGCACACCTAGATGAGGCGCTGCATGGCCACGATACTCAAAATGCCCGTGTCCGCCGGCTCTCGACGTTGGTTCTTGTGCGTGTTCTGCTGTTTCATCTGAGTATCTTCACGCCTACGTTGGCTTCTTCTTTCAGGATCTTGCGTTTGCGGTTCGCCGCCATCGTCGCAGCATTGCAATTGTGAAGCCCACAAAAGAAACGGACGTATCTCAATATACTGCTGAGCGCTTTGCTGCATGGGCGAACGGTCGGGATGTTGTATTTTTCTGACCTGAACGCGCCTTTGCGTCGCTCAAAACGACTTTGGTGGATCACACATCCATTCTTGTCTATATGACGTCTCTTGGGTATTCTGAAACCATGGCGATCTGGTCCCCTTGTAGCAGCTGTCGCTTAATCTTGGAATAGCCGTGCCATGCAGTATGTCATAGGATTTAGTCGTGTTGAATACATTGCTCTCATTGCGTTTTCGTGTGATCTATTGCTCTTGAGAGGCGTGCTGTCAGAGTTCTAGAGCAAATCCTTCGAATTCTGCGAGACAAAATGTATTCCCTAAATCCCGGCCTTTCACCGCAAAAAAAATCCACATCCGTGTATTTGACACCTATACCTCCGAGCAATGTGTGAGGAACCTATTGATGCAATCTTACTCACCCTCCTTGTTCTTGTGTGGGGGCTGTGCGTACAAGAATTCTGCCATGTCGCGAGCGATCCAGTCGTGCATCTGACTTGTCGGGTGCAGGTGGTCGACCCATATCTGGCCATCTCTCTTGGACACATCTTCAAAGGAGAAGCCGTGTGAGATAGGATTGTGTAGAACACGCTTGAATGTATCCCAGGACGAGAATATGAAGATGGAGACTTCTGGATGAGAAGCAGAGAACTGCGCCACACTTTCTTGCAGCTGAGTGTTCCAAGCTCGGTATGTGAGGCCATCTGCTGAGACGGCACGACCTGCACCCCTCGCTCAATTCGCAAGGTTCAATATGAAAGTGGTATGCTTACCGACGGGTGAAAGATGGACGGGCGGAACATCAACTAAGAGAAAATTGCGCGCGCCTGCTTCGTAGATAAGCTCTTGTTCCTCGAAAAGCTGCTTCACAGCCTCTCTTGCTACATCCTCTTCCGGCCATCTGTATACGTTGAAAACGGATCGCAAGATATGTACCGCTCTGCACTCACCCACAATCGTTGATGCCCACCCATGTCACTGAGCATTGTCAGGACGAGACTGCACAGAATCAAGCAATCGGCGCACCAAATAAAGTATCTGTGGGGGACCATGGAGCCCATTCGGGTCTCTTGCCTACTTCCGGCAGGAATCCGATACGGATTTGGTCATGGACGCCAGCGACCGTATCGCCTCCTACGGCGTAGTCGTATACCAGCACAGGTCCGTGGGTGATATACTCTGTGATCAGAGATCCGACCCAATTAGAGGCATCAGGCCCAGACCAAGTCACGCCCGGAAATTCGACACCGAGGGGCTGATCTTCTGTAGGATGAGGGGAAGTTCGCGGTCGATAGCCTACATCTGAATACGAGTCACCGCTTCCCGCGCCACGTATGAGTTCGGAGGTGTTATACCAGACGCGCTACATACAATATTATCAAATTGTTTATGTTCGAGAGGCCCCGCCACGACGGCTTGAGGATGGAGAGGTTCGGCATAGCAGCTAATTGGCAATGGTGCACAAATGGCCATTCGGCGCGCGTCGCTTCTCGTGAATAAATGAGTCACGTGGGACCCTCCTAATGCTGCTTCTCGCAGCGGCTGCTCGCGCTCTCAACCGTGCTCCTGCTCCTGAGCTCGCTCAGCGGTAGTAGGATATTATTTCCCCTCCCATCTCTCCCCCTCCATTGTGCACGCATATTGGACTCATACTCACGACATAAGACGGTGTAACATTATCATCACGACATGTCTTGGTGGAGCTCATCTTGGCTGCCCTCACTTCCGTCTATCGACTTCTCGTTGCCAACGGGAATCCAACGGCGGTTTATTTCGTTTGCTTTAAGACGCACTCTTGGACGCTTTCTTAGACCTGGACAACTTGATATACCTCAGATCGACACCCAGATTGGGTCAGGGTATGTACAAGTCAGAGACCTGGAGCTGGACAATGATGTACGTCCAACATAACCGCGTAAGCCTCACATCCCTCACCTTGTGTCTAGGCGGTCAATGCTCTTCTCCATGGTCTACCGCTTCGACTCCACGATGGGTCCGTCGGGAAAGTTACAGCCCGCATCCCATGGCCGAATCCCCTCACCTCCACCATCGGCCTTTCTTTGGAATCACTTCATTTGACCTTCAGTCTCATAACTGAACCGTCAGATGCGCGAGAGCCTATTGATATCAATCTAGAGGACTCAGTAACATCTCTTGCGGAGTCATTCGTGAACGAGGAGCTTGCCTCTGGAGAAGAAGCCTCCCTCCGCGAGTCCCTCCATCCTGACCCGTCTGGATCTCATGTTGAGGACAATATCCCTGGAGGTCTTGATCCTTTTGTGTCTGACGAGGACATCAATTCTTTTGAAACGGAGCCGCAGGGCGTGTCGCTCTTTGCTACGCTCATTGAACGCTTGCTTGCACGCTTCGCATTCGATGCCACTGACATTAAGATCACCATAGTGCACTCCCAGCACGCCAGCATCACTCTAGTGGTTCCGAATATTCAATATGGTACTGATGCGAAGGTCGAGGCCCCTGCAGCTAGCGTCGGTAACACTGCAGGTGAAGTGCGAACTGTAACCATGTCTGGATTCCACGTTACTACACGCTGCCTGATCCCTTCCAGCCCAGCGGTACAAACACCTTCCGCTCCCACTCATACATCTCAGCCAACCCCCTCGTCACAGTGGATGACATCGTCGCAGTTGACTGCGTCACCACTTGATGATCGGTCCCCTCCCTCTCCCTACTCTGACTCCTCGGACCTTGATGAGGAAACGCAGATGCTAATGTCACAATCAATCGCTGTTCTCCCCCCTCCACGGCCTGCGTCTCCTACTAGCTCTGTTGCGAGCAGCATGTACCAGAGCGCAATATCTGGCAACTCGGCTTCGCGGTACGAGCAGCCGGTTCCTACAATCCTGGAAGTTATTTCAGACGCTCCCGCTACGTCCGCAGGAGATCAAGGAAACACCAGTGAGGTTAAGGCGACAGCCCAGATTCCGACAAGACTAGGGATATGCACGGACGATATCGAGGACGAGACAATCATCTCACATACTTCTGAGCCAATTGTGCTCCAGCTCTCAACGCCCTCACGTCAGAACAGTGGAATGCCAGGACAGGGCTCGTCTACATCGGCAACCATCAAAGTTCAGATGCAGGACAGGCCACGGGCTTCCCGTAGAACAACTGAAGGGCATGCCAATGAAGAGAAGCTGAGGATCAGCGTGCGTGTTGGTGTGATCGCATGCGCCTTGAGAGCTCGGCACATTCGAAGCATTCTGGATATTGCACAAATATGGAGTTCCCACCATCCGTCTGCGGCCTCGCAGCGCAGTCCGAGCACTTTGCAACAAGGACCTTCCTCTCTCTTTGACAGTCTCGAGGCGGATCTCCGCATACGTGGTGCAGTTTTGTTGCTGCTGCCGGCATCCTTACGGGAGAGAAGGCTTGCGGACGACAGGGCACGACTTGCAGAGTTCTTCAGTCATCCTGTGGTGCCACCCAAGCTGCCATACGGATTCGTACGCGTTCACATTGACGAACTGTCTGCATCTTTCTCAATGTCACCGGAGTCCAAGAGAGCAGCTAGCTCACCCACGGCTACTCGCAGGCGCATGTCCACTGCCTCTCACTCCTCAGGCGCGACGTCCGTGACAGTCACACTCTCCGAATTATCTGTTTTTGCATTCACAGCTTCTACTGAATCCGCCATCCCTGGAGGGGGTGCAGATGTCGTTGATCTACACGCATCTCCGATTCTCATTACGGACCCTCATTTACCCTCACAATATCCTTCACAACACATCCATCCGAGCACGGAACCGGCGACCACACACCACTCTTCTTTACCCACTTTCGATGTTATTGACTGGACAGTGCTGGCGCGGCAGAGTAATACTGCCAAGCTGTCGCTGTGGCGGACTCGAGCTCCGCAATACTCATCCCGGCATGTCTCGTCCTCCGTATCGCATACCAGTGGCCATTCACCGCCGGTGATGTCCCCCCTTCGTAGCCCGCGACGAGACGTGTCAGACCTTCCGGTCTCATCCAGCCCACCTTCTCTGCGTTCTCCGCCAATAATTGTGTCTTCGTCTCCGGGTAAATCACCACCTGCGCTCTCAAGCTCTCCTAGCCGGGCGGCGGAATTAAGTTTACGCCCACGAGGGTCAGCGGTGACAGTCAAGATCTATCTGTCGCAGCTTCCACAGTCCGATCATTCCAGACCTGCAGATGAAGGGAAAGCTACAGTGGAGATCGACTTCGCTCCGCTGCACGCCTTCGTGGACTCGGGCCTCATTCTTGCTCGGTATGCTCATAATGATCGCAGTGAAACTCTGGCCTTTATTGATGAGATCACGGAGTCATCGGGTGCTGGCCCAGAGACTCAGCCTCACAAAGAGGAATCGGAAGGGGGTGCGGATTCCGAAGAGGAGGACGATACGCCGCCTGGCACTCCTCGTGCTGCGGTGGCGGGTTTCGATGTCCGGGAGTTCCAGAAAGAGCAGGAACGAGAGCGGCGCAGGCTCGAACGGCTAGTCCTGGAAGATCTCGAGCTCGGCTTTGACTACCGCCAGGAGCAGAACGGAGAAGCCGCAACGAAGGTCCAGTCATGGCGGAAGGTATGTGGTGATGTTTCTCAATCCACTTGTTTACCGACTGTCTGCCAGAGACAGAAACGATCCAAGAGAAGGTCGAAAGTCAGCATCATGGTCAAATTCCCCATGGTTCGCGTACAGTTACGCTGTCCGCCACCCTCCTCTCAACTCCCACGATCTGGGGCCATGATCGTCGACGTGCACGACATTAGGCTTTCTCCGGGTGGATCTCTCGATCAAACTAGAGTACCCTCTGCCCGATTTGCCGGGGATAACTTTTACTCCGCTACTGGATATAGTGGAGGACGCGGCGTACAACAGACCCTGCTTTCAGCGGACTGGAGCCGTATTGTGCTTGCATACGCTCCCGTCGGAGAAGGCAAAGCTTCAGGAATTTTGTCCCTGGGACCTTACTTGACGGAAGAAAGAAAGGGAGAGTCGTTGCATTTTGGAGCAAGCTCGTCGTCAAACATACGGGATATGGAAGCGCCGTCGCGACCTCAATTGCTCATTATGAAGAAGGCCTCTGATGTTCCATCTTTGGTTCTAACCCTGGACATTCCTTCAGTCTACATAGAGCTCACCAAGCCGATCTTGGATGGCCTGCAGCTATGGGGTGACGACCTTGCACAATTAATGGCAGATGCTCTAAGCGACTCAGTGATATTAGACTCAGACACGGAGAGAATGGCCAGCAGGGATCCGAGCCTTATTGGTAGCCGTTACTTCGCGCGACGAGCGGGCAGTCAGGCAAGCGGGACCGAGAGCGCTGTTGAGAGTATATCAAGTAGTAAGCTGTCGAAGTCAAGCAACGAGACTGCTGTGAAGCTTGCGGTGACCAGAGGTATGGCCGTTCCCCAAGTCTTACTGTACTTGATCTGTGACATACTCCATGACAGTTGTGCTCAGACTTCTTCTGCCGCGACAAGCTGAAGGCCCTAAGGCCTTCCGACCATTTTACGTCTCGGCCTCTGACGTAGACGTGCTCGTCGAACTCAAACCAGAAGGAAGGGTATGTTCTGCCTTTCTCGTAGCCCCTGAAATGCAACTCAGATATAGCCATGACTAGGACGAAACGGTAGTAACGTTGGGCGTCATGGATGTCACTGTCAAGGAAGTAGCAACATCCGGAGCAACCACCATTCTACTCAGTCGTACACCGGTATTCAACTTAGTAAGGGTCAAGTAACTTACTTGATCCTGAGATGCTGACTAGGGTGCGGATCTAGCTATCTACATCCCGCGTGGCTTTGAAGCTACGGTTCACCTCTCTCATTGTCCCAGAGACCACGGCCAAGGAGTCCAGATTAAGGCTCACATTGTGTGGAATCACTCACAATCTCTATCCCGACTTGGAATGGACGGCTGACCTTGGCAGATTCGTGAAGGCACCTCCAGGCGTAGGTTATGTTAACTCTCTTTGATCTTTCTCAACCAGCATGTCTTATAGGCCTTCGAGTCCGTCGTGCCCAGCGAGCGAACCAAAGTCGCAGTCACCATCATCGACAGCTCCCTACGTTTACTATCACCTTCGCACCCTGGCGCTCTAGTTGCACACATAGGCGAAATGGATTTCTCGACAACGCTTGTAGGCAATTCTGCAGAAACCTCCTTTCATCTCGAAGTGCCCGCTCTCTCGATCTTCCTAGTCGATGATCTATCCGCTGTGTCCGAGCACCTGGATTCTACGCGAAAGGGTCAATCTCATACAACTCCGATTGGTATTGCGTATTGGAAGGTTCGTCCGATGGTCAACCAGAACCGCTTGAGGCTCATGGACGGTCACAGGGTGCAGGCTACGCCCTTCTCGCTGATATTGCAGATTTGGACCTAAAGTTTCTGCAAGTGGACGGCGGTCCTTTGCCGAACACCAGGGTATGTGATTTTTTTATTAGGTATAATCTGTGTGCAAATCCATATCAGGTCACTGTCAGCAGAGGTCGATTGCAAGTGCATTTCTGTGCGGACACGCTGACGGCCTTGACCGGGTTCATCAGCGATCTGACCACTGCATTCCGCCCTAAGCGAGAAGTCGAGTGAGTGATACGAATACATTTTTTGCATCCGAATCTTACGCATAACAGGCAACTTCTGCCGAGGACGAGGAACGAACCCACCAGACTTTCAGAGTCCTCCAGCGAAGGACGAGGCCTCCTAAGTGAATCCGATACTTCATATGTCCTCATTGCGGACCCTAACGAAAACCCTACAGCATCCCTCGATGAAGAGGCTTTCCGACAGCTGCCAGAGGTCGGCTCAGCACCCGATATGATACCTGATGACTTGCCTTCCAACCTAGACTATCTTGACGAGTCATTCGGTGCCGCTGCAGGTCTGCGCGAGTTGGACGACGAATTCGATGAATTCGCCGTTAATGACCCAGCGAGCTCCTCGAGTGCTCGCGCAGACCAGCCAGGCGTCATTTCATCCTATGGCGGAGAAACTATCAAGATGCTGAGTCCTGAAGGATTGCGCATTAATTATGCACATTTCCTGACGATAACTCCAGATTCCGTGGATGGCTCGTCAAGGTGAGCGCTGCCCTGTTAGTTCGTCACCTCCACCCATTGAATGGCGATTTCAGTTATGGCGACACCACATTACGCGTTAGGCTGCATGACTGCGATGTGACGCTCTTTCTGTACGACGGCTATGATTGGGCTCGTACGCGGAGAATCATACAAGACGAGCAGAAGGAGATGAGGAGGAAGCTGGCCAAGATACGCCAGTTGGTCGCTAGCGGCCAGACTCCGGACCCGAGCGTCGAAGAGACGAACACGCTTCTCTTCAACTCCGTGTACATCGGTCTAGAGCACAACGTCGATGAACTCGAGCCCAGCGCGCTCATAGCCGCCATTGACGAGGAGCTCAACGAGGACCAGGATACGGCTAGCCAGAGTTCATGGCAGTCTCTGAAACCGCAACCGCAGTTCACCAACTCTCCAGGAAAGTCACCCGCCCAATCGCATCGAACTCGTCGCAAGCGCCTGAGTCGCTCGAGAGGCCCCAGCATTGAGTTCCGTCTGTTGGGGCTGGACGTCGAGGTCGACAACTACAAGCCTGACGCAGAGCTGGTATCGCGCACACTAGCGACTGTGCGAGACGTGGAGATTTTGGATCATATCAAGACGTCAACATGGCGAAAGTTCTTAACGGCTTTGCGTGAAGACTCACGCGGAAATATCCGCGAAACAGACTCGAACATGGTTCGCGTGGAGCTTCGGTCTGTTCATCCAGTCCCTGGACATCCATCAGAAGAGGCGAGATTGCGTGTATGTAATATCGAGGCTGTCCATCCTCAGGATACTAATGTTTTCCAGGCCAAGATTCTGCCACTAAGGTTGCATGTAGATCAAGACGCACTAGATTTTTTGAAGAAGTTCTTCAGCTTCAGAGATCCGTATAGTGCACCTGCGCAAAGCTCAGAGCCGTCGGATGAGATTTACTTCCGTGAGTTGCTTCTATAAAATGAGCGACATGACATTCCTCATAGACCTTGACGCTCAGAACAAGCGGAAGTCTTTCCGGTCGATATTAAGCTTGACTATAAGCCTCGTCGTGTCGACTACAGAGCTCTGCGCGACGGCAAGACTATCGAGCTTATGAACTTCTTCCACTTCGATGGCGCTGAGATGACCCTTCGTCACATCACGCTGACTGGTGTATGTTCCTCACGTACAACCGCTTAGCAGCCTTGCTAATGACACCCGTGTAGATCACCGGATGGCCAAGGTTCTTCGACCTCTTGAACGATCTATGGACACCGGACGTGAAAGCCACTCAGCTGGTGGATGTCATCTCAGGGGTTTCACCCATCCGCTCGGTCGTCAACGTTGGCTCCGGGGTTGCCGATCTAGTATTGCTACCTATCGCGCAGTACAAGAAAGACGGCCGCGTCGTCCGAGGCCTGCAGAAGGGCGCCACCGCGTTCGTAAAGTCAACGGCAATCGAGGCGATCAAGCTGGGGGCAAAATTGGCGACCGGCACGCAGGTCATCCTGGAGCAGGCGGAGAATGTTATTGGCGGACAATTCAAGGATTCAATTACAGCAGAAGCTCTACAGGCCTCGCCGTTTGCCGAGGAGGCTGAGGAGCCACTGACGGACGACGAGGACATGGGTGACCTGATTAGCAGGTATGCGGAGCAGCCGATGAATGTGCAGGAGGGAATGCAGTCGGCGTACAGGAGCCTGAGGAGAAACTTCAATTCTGCCGCGCAGACAATCCTTGCGGTGCCGATGGAGGTGTATGACCGAGAGGGTAATGAGGTGAGCTGTCTAAGTCATCGTTGAAATGCGTTGCTGAGTTTTGTGCAGGGTCCTGTCCGCGCTGTGGTTCGCGCGGTCCCAATTGCTGTATTGAAACCGATGATTGGCGCGAGTGAGGCCGTCAGCAAGACCCTATTGGGATTGCACAACACACTGGACCCCAACGCTCGTCACGAGAACGAGGCGAAGTACAAGCAGAGATAATACCTGTATTCCATAGCGCAAGACTCGTGTACCCCTATTTCCGGGAGCATCTGTACCACTAACATTACACATATCTGCATCATCATACAATGTAACATGTACATTATATTCGTAGCATGCCAAACGTAGAGAAAAACAAGGGTTTACCCGCACTATATGAGGGAACTTGACCAGGCAGAATGGGGGAAACGAAGACGAGGAGGGTGCGAAGGCTCAGTCGATGTCCATGCCCATCGAACGGCCCTCGCCAGGAATAAGAGCACTCCGTGACTTTGCGGACACCTTGATCTTTTCCCGTACCTTCTCCCTCTCCGGTGACTCCACCGCCATGGGCTCGACCAGCCTGATAGACGTTGCCTTTGCCTCCTTTGCTTCCAGCTTCTTCCTCCGTGATGCCTTGAGCTTCTCCCTGCTGGCGGCCATCCTATATCGACAATAAGACAACATTTCGAACAGGGTTGTAACCGATGCGCACCTGTTTTTCCAGAAGGCATGCTCTCTCCGCTGCTTGATCTCCGAAATCCGCTTCATCGCCTTGACCGTCGTCTGCACCAGCTCGCGGTCGTAGCGTACAGGCACATTTCTACGCTTCTCAAACTCGATCGTCGAGTCCTGATGGAGATGTGAACTGGCGGGACAGGGCATAGACGATGAAAACGTACGATGGTCATCTCCTTCCCTGCGGCCTTACGGAATGCCTTCGTCCATCGTACTTTTCTCGGGTTCCGCTTCATTCTGTAGACCAACCATGTTAGGAGTGCACGAAGCACAATATCTTGCACACTTACTTGAAGTTTTTGTGACATCTTATAACAGGAGTTAGCACTCGCCCTGCCGGTCTACCACACGCTTACTCACTTTGATGTGCAGAAACGGAAGACTTTTGCGTCATTTCTCACAAAGGCAGTTCCTGTTGTGGTGTTAGTGCGTAAGAGTGCCGTCCCACCTTTGCGAGTAACGTACCATGTCCGGGGTATACGCTCTTCGAGCAGAAGTAGCACTTGTCGATACGCATGGTGCAGAAATGGATCAGAAGATTTTGGCGCCCATGTACCGTGCCGGTGCAGCAATTCTCGGAACGCCCATACGTCCAAACAGTGCCAAATAACATGTCTTGGACGCGTCACGCGCGGCTTGCTCTCTCGCAACCACCACCAATACACGTCCCTGAACGCACTTACTAGAGGGTATACACGGTGTGTCTGGCGTGATCGCAACACAACAAGACTGCAAGGACAATTGCCTCAAAAGCGACGTGCGACAAGTTGTACGATCGTCAAGTTGCCAGCAAAAATCACAAGCATCTAACGCAATGTTCGACATTAACAAGCTTTATGGTTATCAGAGTGACGACGTGTGACTATGCGTGTGTCGAGGGCTTAACTATTTCTACAGGAAGAATTATAGTGTGATACGAATTGCGGAAAGAGGGACGCGGAATGCAAGACATTACACAAGAGCAAGATTAGCAAAATAGAAGGACGAAAGTGCAAATAGCGAGAGCGACAACCAGCAACAGAGGAATAGGGTTTCACTTTAGCAAGTCAACAACTGGCGGCACCAGTTTCTTGACGATGTGAATTTGCTGGCAACGCAGACGCACCGCGAAAGCCAAGTCCTGTGTGAATGGTCAGATGAAGACCAAGACTGCGGACAACAAGCAACGCACGACAATTAGCGTCGAGAGCCTACGCCGACCTTGCACGGGCGACCCGCAATATCCATGTACCGCCAGCTCGAGATTCAACATGTCTGCATCGTGCCCACTAGGCTGCACAACATCATCATTTAGCACATATCAAGCGCGAAGTCGTATCACGCACCGCAAGGAGCACGGGCTCGTCCTCATAGTGATAGTCCACCGTTTGCTGCTCAATGACACGTGTGAGATACCACCTTTCCACGAAAATGCGTCTGTACCATCAGCGGATCGTACCAACGCTCGGGCGGGCGCGGATACGGATGGTACCGCCGCATGTAGCTCTCGCGGTATGCAGGCAAGCGCATCGTGTCGACCTCGTTGATCTGGGCGAGAACGGAGGAAATAGAGGGATAGGACGCCTGCGGCGTGATGAGTGTGCCGTTCATCGCACGCCTAGCAGAGAGAGGGAGAATGTTGAAGGCCAATGTGGGGCGAGGGTGATTGGGAGAGAAAATGAGGAAAACGGTCGCGAATTTCCGCAACACTGCGCATTCTTAAAGACGGCTTTGGAGAAGCGACGGGGTTTACAAAAAAGGGACGTGTCGCACCAGGCCGCCAGGTCTGGGTGTAACCCCATGCGCGGGCGCGTCGAGCCAATTTACACATACCCCGCAACGCGTGCGGCCTCAGTTTGCTTCCGCAAACACTACCTCTGGATCACCCCGGATTCGTGCATGTGGGGCTCAGCAATCGCTATCGCTCGACCAATGAACCGCATATAGAAGACAGCCTGCACTGCCGCATGCTGAGATAGAGCGCAATGGCCCTTGTTTATGTGGCAGTCCAATGACTTTCCTTTTTCCCTCCACAACTGGTCAAGATCAATTTCTTGTTGGGCCCGCACCCTACGTGCATCTCTCAGACTCTGAGACGGAACCCAAAAAACGCGTGGAGTGCAGACCATCAAACGACGCATTCTGTCTTGTCTCTCGTATCTGGATGGGAATCGCTCATCGTGAAGCCTGAAACCATACACACGGCTGCACCTAGTCGGAAATGCAGCATGGAACACAGAGCATCCAGAACGGACTAAACGAACCCCGTGTTGTATATTCACCAGACGACACCGATGGCGTATAGCACAACACCCTTCTTGAGCTGACAGCGTCCGTGTTCCCTTGACTGCTTTATCTCGTCGACTGACAGCCATATGACAGAGATAATGTGAGACGTTCACAGACCCCAGGCTACAAACTGGAGACTTCTCGTCGTCAGCCCCCTCTTCAACAGTGTCACATAAGCGTGACCCGCGGTCACACCGTCACTCGGCGAGCCGATACGAAAAGGTGAGCCCGAGACCAGGCAAGTTGCATGCGTCTTCGATGAGAGGGTTACATTGGATCATGACGGGCTGCTTGCATAGAGCAATACAAGACGGGGAGGCTATTTACCCAACCTCTCGTTGCATTCGCTTTGCACAGATCACGAGTACCACTGCTGGGGTGGCACAAAGGCACAACCCTCACTGGCGACGCAAGTGTCCCGCACCCCAGTGCATCAAGTACAGCATGCAGCATAACGTGGTATGAAAACCACGACTTCCGATAAGAAAGGGACGCAGCGTAAAACACGTACCCTGCGTGCCGAAGCAACGACCAGACATCCCTGCGCCCTGGGTTTCATGCCGTCCAAGCTCAATAACCCAGGCGGACGTCCAAAGATATCCCTTCATTAGGCCACTTCTGTCCTCTTGTCAAAAGCGTCATGATGAGAGCATTTGCAAGGCCGCGTCCGTGTCGTACTCGAATGGATTCGCCGTCTGAAGACTCCCGAAAGCCGAAACAGTAAGCAGCAGGACGGCCAGAAAACCACAGCATGTCCTCAGAGCTAGCAGGACGTTGACAGCTGTTAGCAGAGCTGGCCAGAATCGTCTGAAACAACGGAAGAAGTGTGTGGGGTTGGCCGTCCAAACAAGTCGCCGCAAAGGGAGGCCGCCGCCCCCACGCTAGTGTAGGGTAAATAATTCATCGGTGTGTAAATTACCGTTTTTTACAGACCCAGGTTTTGGGACCCCGTTTTTTACATGGTAAAAAATGTAAATTACAGTAAATCACGGGACTATTTGCGCTTCGGCACGTGACACCCTCCGGTATGTAAAATACAGTAAAAAATGGTAGAAGAAGGTAAAGATATGTTAAAAAAAGCTCTAGGGAACATTCATATCGCACGCAAGGGCAGAAAGAGTATCTAGCATATGCTACAGACTACCTACACATCCTAATTGAACTCCCATAACATCTTGCCAAGTTGCCGTCTTCTGCCTCATTTACATTTACTAGCTCCTCCTAAATATCCATGCAGCCGCTGTGGCTTCAAGTTCCCAGCCCTAGATGATGGGGGCGATTGTAATGGGCGAGATGAAGAGCGTGAGCCGTTATGATGAGAGAGGACCGAGAGGTTCGCGAACAACAGGGGCAGAGGCCCGAATACTGGTGTTGGCTCGACAAAGAGATACAAGAGGTGTTCGAACCATTCTAAGAGATTCTAAGTACCTACGGCTAGATCCGAGACAGCGCGGCTAAGTCCGAAAAGGTGAGTCAGAACTTGTACTACGTTCGAGCAGAGTCCGTTGATATCTACAGAGACTGTGTATAAGTACGTAGACTATAAAGATACAAAGAGTAGCGCACTGAAGCAGTGTTGACAAAATAATAGTCCGGGGTGCAAGGCATTGGCCCAATTGGCAGCTGAACGTGGGTACCCAACACGTGACAGACCCTTATTTACCTTATTTACACCTCTATTCAGATAGCCCTGTAAAAAAGTGTAAATTACTTGTAAATTACCTGTAAAAAAGTACGGTGTAATTTACACTGATTTATTTGCCTTACACTACCCCACGCCGACCGATCCTCGGCCAGCGATCGAGGCGTGACTGCCTAGTGATTCCGGATTTCAGCTGCAACTAAATACTCTCTCAGAAATCCTAAAATAGCAAGCTATCGAGCGAGGACAGCTGCAAGAAACACTCGATTCTAGACCTCATTTTCTCTGCAGTCGTCAGGGATTTGCAGCACACTGGCACTACTAGGCAATCACGATTACCAACCCATATCTACTCAAGCTCATATATAGAAACACTGATAACCGAACCTTGGGAACGTCTTTGGCAAAGTAGTTGGAAGGGGCGGAAGACTTGTGTGGTCGTACCTACGTTTCTTCCTTCTCAGTCGATGGTTTTCCGCTAATCACAAGTTTTTAGAACTTGATGGTGTACTGCTCACACACCCTAGCCATTAAATCGTCTCGATCGTGTTCCCTTTGCAATGACAGGATCCATGGATACGGCGCGGTCGGTATCCTTTCTGATCATCTTCGACTAACAAATTTGGGTTTGTGATAGATACAGTGACACAGCTGGTAGAAGCAGGCTGTCGTGTTACTCTCACGAACCTTTGCACGATGCTTCTGCAGTGCCATTAAATGACTTTCGTAACTTGCGTCGCTTAGAAAGTATTGTCTGGAGGACATCGACTCCTTACCCGAACATCGATCACCGTGCGTACCCAGTGGCGGGTTTTTATGCTCACGATAGACTGACAAATATCCATACTGAGGTTATGAACCAACTGTATCAGGTAAAGTATACGGTTTGAGCGGCCTTCCACAATCAGAGTCCGAAGTCGTGTTTAGTCATGTGTACGTCCTCAATCGCCGGTGAATGCACCCGACTGCTAGTATCCGATGGACAAGCTTACATACGCTGCACACAACATTACGATTCGACAACATAGTTCTCGATGCCTCATCTTGTCGGATTGTATTGAGCTTTCAGTCACATTAAACAGAGCACCGTGCCACACAAGCCGAACGAAGGCGTCAAGTGCTTCCAGGTCTCACTACCTCAACCATGTCGCACCCAAAGGCAGCAGCTCATCTGCCCCACTTTGCATCCGCCTACACGAATATGTGGTGGAGGGGCAGTGGTTGTCCTGAACTTGTCCTGGACGTACCGTCATTGTACACGGCTCGTCTTAAAAAGACACAAAGACGCTACGCGCGCTTGCTGTATACCACAGCTAATTGTCGAAGCGACCCGCTTCGCACAATGCCTCTACCACGAGTGCTATGAGACGAATCCAAGAGGTATCGCCGTAAGGCAAACACCAAAGGTTCTTCCTTGACCTCAGGGAACATATGACCACTAGGCGACAGCCCTGGGCATCGGGCTTGGTGCGCCCGGTCGACCCTGTCGCGAACAGCAGTAATTGCTTGTCCTTCGACAAGCATTTTGCTTCAAGAATGGGGGCTTATATCCTGGCTGAAACCCACTCGCCGACGATCAGACTGTTGTCCTTAGAGGCCGACGGTATGCGAGCGACCAAGAGTCATTGATTGTCATGCATGGCATGCCGCTTGAAGACGATGATGTGTGGCCTGGTGAAGCCATCGAGCATTGAGCACTTACGGCGAGGCACCTACCATTCCATCTGATTGCTATAGCGATGTAGTTGAGACACCATTCACAGTGCAGTCGCAATGACAGACGCATGGAGCAACGAATTAGTGGTCCATGTTTGGAACAAAACAAACTATGCTACAAATCCTACAGAACGAACATGTACACTAAAGTGAATGTGAGTTGCAGCCAGGCGCAGTAAATCCCGAAAAAAAGAAAACACTAAATGACACGTAAAGCGAGACACCGTTGAGTAAACCTGAAGAGATATACCCCTAAAAAGCACGACAATAGCTCAATCTTCTGTTGAGCCAACGCTCCGCCTGTTTTTGTTCGAGACCTGAGCTAAGTCGCTCGGCAGTGCAGCCAACAGAGACGCCCTGCTTTCATGTGTCCCCTTCCATCAATGAGGAAGGCTTGGAGGAGGCCCGAGCAGTCTGGAGGCGGCGGCGAACGGCTAACGCTAAATCCTGCGGAGGTATCAATTGTGACGATAGGCCCTAAGAAAATGCACAGGGCGTACGATGACTAAAGTGGTGAGACTACCACGACGCTTGACCGCAGGATTAGAGGAAGTGCCGTGCACAGCACACTCGAGGTTTGTGATGTCTTCATCCTCGTGAGTTGCCTCAAGAATGGCGGGCTGTTCAACGACGACAACGCCGGCAACGTGTGAGCAGTGTAGCGCAGCAGAAATATAGCGAGTGACTCACCAGGGGGATGTTGAAATCTACGATGGTGATTTCCTCCTCGTAACGTAAGTCAATAGTCTCCTACGAAAATAGGTGGTCACCACAACAGCTGGAAATGAATCTCGTGAATCCTACCATCAAGTCGGCTCGAGGAGCATACCGCCCTGTCATGGGATACGGGTGATGACGCCGCAGATGGCTCTCGCGGTAGGACGGCAACCGCAGATTAGTGCTCATATTTGATACTGGCGAGGCTGGTGTATGCCGTAGGGTAACCGAGAAAGAGAAATAACGTGTATTGGATGGGAGCGTCGATACAGGTGACAGGAGCTCGAAAATGAGGGCAGAAATTTGCGGATGCCAGCGGGGCGAAGGTGGTGGTGGGTGAAGGGAAAAAAGGAGGAATATTCTAACGACGAACCATTTATACGGTGAGATTGGGTGAGAAGCGGTGTTTTCCTCAAGAGGACGTAAAGGACGCGCCGCATCAAGCTGCGAGGCTGCCGAGTCTGATAGACGCGACCACAATGGATTGACCCCTCCCGTGCCTAGACCGCTCGCCTTTGCTTCCGCGAACGCTGCTTCGGCAAGCAGACACCTCGCACAGCGCACAGGGTGTTCCTCGTGCATAGGTAGAGCCTGAGTTGCACTCCTAGCATTCAATGCGATAGCTTGCAGGGTGTGATTGACCATTCGAAAGCATGCACTTCGGTCATAGTCTGAACCCTTTTCGAAAGGCCTAGCTATCAGGAGTGTGAAACATGTTCATGTGCAGCAGGCGACGGATAGCAAAAGGATGGCTGCGACGAAGGACTGGTGGCAAGAGCTATCGGAGAGCAGAATGCAGTCGCAATACCGCGAAGGTCAACACCGCGAGGGTCAACACAGCAATTATATCAGTCCTATCATAATGTGAGCACAACGTATTTCCACATATTATTTTGCACATAAATGATATCCCGTAGAGCTGCTCTATGTACCCAGATGCCCAGCGGCCGCCTTAAAAGTCTAGGCGAACGGCAGGCAGCCATCAGTGGCGTGACGTCGGCGTCACTATGTCACATGGGACGTGACGCGGGCGGGTGGCTTAATTAGGCGAGTGTCCGCCACATCGACCGCACCCGAACGGTCTGAATGATCATAACAGATGAACGTAGCTTCATACTAGCAAACATCGTAATGCATGATAGTACAAAGAACAATCGTCCCGCCGCGATTCGCTGTCGCGAGCACGTCAGCGGGCGAGTTGCCACAGTCGTCGCGGAAGGCAAAATCACCATCCAGCCCTCTGACATGAAAAATGGTCACAGGAAGCAAGTCTACGTCCCCATATTACTCCCACGTGAGGCGACAAGGTGTATACGTAAGTATTACAAGACGTACCGCAGATGTGTGCTCAGCAAATTTTGCTGCACACGAGCCGCAACGACCTGCATGCTGGTTGACCAATGCGATGATAGCGGTCAAAAAAACAGCCCCTCCCCACATAGCATGCCTCAAAAGTCTGCTGTGCCTATAGACCAAAGATGATTCAGCCCAGTAAGCCGTGCCCGCTGGTGACCACCATGGATCATCGCCTGGTCCTGGTCTCTTAATGGCTTGGTCCCACCGTAATGACACAAGGTGGTATCGTGGGGGGCTGGTTCAAGGAAAGTGTCTTTTTGAGACCAACTTTTGACATCGAGAACAGAATTGGTATCTGTGCGATCTTTGAGTTTACTATCAATTTGCGTCGAATCGCAGAAATACATTGTGACGAAGAGAAGCTCGCTTACGGTCTTGAACGTCAGCCTCAGCCACGTCGGCTCGTTGTCGACAGCAAGACAGCACAGCGTGGGCGATGAAGACGGCAGCGAGGACAAGCCAGTAGCCGACGCCGGTCTTCAGATATCATCCGCACAACTCCGAACTGGGAACTGAGTTTGTGGAAGTTTGTGGGCTGTGGCCGGCCACCTGGCTCGGCCTCTCGACTGCAAGCTACGAAGTCAACAATCCCTACATTGACCTGTCCTCGGATGTCGCAACCTTCTCTCCATCACTGCGAGATTAGAAGACAAATCATGGTGGACGGCCTACCTGCGGATTATCTTGAAATCAGTCTTCCTGTTCCGACTGGCACCCATCGTACCCTCCCTTATTTTTAACATCCGGCTCGATACTTGCTTCCGCCTACCTAAATTCTTTTAGCACTGTGCGCTCTATGGCGAGCCAAGGTGCAATGACAGCTGCAGCAATACGCTCCCAAGTCGACGGTCTTCTAGGGAACCACCTTCGTCCAACAACGTCAGCGCTGCTTTTGTCTGCTTATCTAGGTCATATTATGCTCGAAGGAACTACTCAAGCACAGCTAAATGCATCTCTCGGTCAATACAGCCCCATCCAGTTGTCGACGGTAGTATTGGTCGCTGTTGTCAATTGCAAACACCGATGCCACACCGCGACCCCTACCGATGCGGTGTCCAGTCCCTCACCTATTACATATGGTCCACATCGCAGTCTCGCAGTCTCGCCGAATTTACAGGGTCTGTCTACTCTAGTAGTTGACGACTACGATCACCATCACTTGCCGCCACCTATGGCCCCATCCGTCTGCAGAACGGCCGGCCATGTAACCCCTACGATCCGCGATGCCAGATAAGCACTTGAACCTGTACTTCTAACACGCATTTGATCAACAACCCAATACGTCGGATGTGATCTGTGGAACGGGATTGTGATTTCAGGAAAGCTGCTAGTCGTTCCATGGTGAGTTAATCACTGATCACTTCTGCGACCGAGACCAGAAGTCGAGTATCCAGCGTCTTGGGCTGGTATTGACGATCATACTAAAGCGCGCCCAAGCCATCCACAGTGGACTGATGCCTGCCGTCGGATTTGTCGCGGTATCACCGACCTCCGTTTGGCGGTGTCTTTGACTTGGGTATGCAGACGTGAGGTGCGCTTATCAATTGCTACGATGGTTATTCGACGACCGGTCTTTGAAGCTTGGACAAGGGCATGTGCGTATTTGAGTACTGTTCTCACGTCAGATCGGGGCGTGAGCTGTCTTGTGTGGGCCCTCATGCACTTCTACTCACTTCCCGAACAAATCGCCTATCTCCGCTCGCCGGTCTGCCGGTCTTCTTCGCCGTACAATGTCCATTTTGTAGGCTCATAGCTGCTATTTACGCAATGCATCTCTTGTTTAACATATGAAACTAGTGGCACCGTTAGCTGTGGGACTTTAAATCCAACGTATTGACTTGGACTCCTGAATTTCGTGAAGTCGAACTATGTGCATATCTGATGATGCCCTTTTGACAGCTGACAAGGCTTGAAGGATCTTGAAAGCATGAAACGCGCATGAGAGTCCGCCAGGTTAGGGTGGCTTCCTATTCGATGGTGGCCATCCGTCCCGATGCTCTCAAACAAGAAGATGGACCGCCTGATAATGTCTTCATTCCTTCCTTCAGGTTCTTGTCCATACGCACTATTCGTAACCCCAGAACATTTTCTGATTGCGGCGCCTCGCTTCCATCATTGCAGTCGCAGGAAATAACAGTAACTAGCTGTGCAGCTCAAATACGTTCATTATACAGTAGCGTCATGTCGCTTCACTTTGTGCGAAGGCCGAGGCGTATCACAATGGTAGCCCCACTTCCTTAGTCTCCACGCCGCCGTGCACAACACGATGAGAGACGCATCTGTAGGTATTCTAGTCTAAGGACATCGATGTGTGGTGTCTGAATACGTTTGAACTGGCTCACGTTCTGAGGACTAGTGGCCTCGTCGAGCCACTTCAAGACATTCGTTTTCGAGACCTTTTACCCAGATGACCTTGATTCCTGCGGTATTCAACCTCTGCGCGCCCTCACACTTTACGAAGTCATCCGGCTCGCCTACTCCAATGAAGCACCTGCATATGTTGGCAGCAATGATAGCGTTTGCGCAAGGAGACAATCCCGATGTGCGTACAGAGCACGGCTCCATGGTTGTATAAATGTCCGCATGGGTCAGAAGTTCGTCGACGCTGATCTCCGGAGGGGAGGAAGGGAAGAGCTGATGGAGTTTTTCTTGCGATAGTTGGCGTGCTTTGGTCAGGGCGTTTGCCTCAGCGTGGGTGTTCCCAGGAAGCTCGCGCGAATAACCGCGAGCAAGAATGACTGGTCGTTCAGACTCTATCAGATGGGCCGTGATGACACAACCAACGCAGAAGGCTGTTGGTGTCGGTTCACATTTCCGTGCTTCGGCCAAAGCTAGCCGTAGAAAGTCCAAGTGTATGTCAGAGTCCGGGAGCATCGTTGACGTTATGCAGTAAGAGATCGATCGAAATAAATGTTGGCGTTTAGCGGGATAGTCATGTTTGATTAATTTTGTCTTCCAACCTAGTGTATATTGAATGCCACTCGCAACAATATTGAATTTTGGCATTGAGTATTTCAAAGTCCGATTATAAGCTAGATTACAAGAGCCATTATACTTTCAAGTTGGATCTAGATTCCTCAGCGCGCTGAACCCCGACCACAACTTCGAGGGGCTCCTGGTTTCGTCTCGTTTCTTGCGCGTCCCTCACGATGTCGTCTCCAATTGGCGATCCGGCTACTGCCAACCATATCGAAGGTGACGATCCAATGCAGGGCTCTGGCCAGGAAAATGAAGGCAACGAGGTGGCTGGAGTCGTGTCTGACGATAGTTCGGAGGAGCCCGAGGAGGATGAGGAGGAGATGAGGCGGATTCGCGAGGGTTTCATCGTAGATGAAGATGAAGACGAGGATGATGCAGAGGACGAGGAAGAGGAGAGGCGAAGGCGACGGAAACGTCGGAAAAAGCACCACAGGAGGCGTACGTGCATTGCTTTCCAACTCCAAGTTAGTATCACTGACCCCAGCGCTCTTTCCACAGACCGTGAGGAGGAAGAGGCCCTCGAAGAGGACGACTTGGAACTTCTTGAAGAGAATACTGGTGCCTCTTTCTCTCGTAATCGTTTGACTCGTCTGCGCCGCGCCCGGGATTCCGACTCGCCTCCCGCTCCATCTTCCTCGAAACGTAAAGCCGTTGTCGAATCGTCAGATGACGACCTCGACAACGATGATTTGGACCTGCCCCAGGTGCAGGACATCCAAAACATTTGGGATGACGAGAGGAACGCAGGAGGTAGGGATGATGAGGACGACGGAGATGATGATATGGACAACTTCATCGAGTACGAGGATGAGGAGGAAACGGGTGGCGCGATGGACGAAGATGAGCGCGAGGAGCGCAGAAGGGAGAGGAGACGGCTGGAGAAGGCGCGACGCAAGGCAATGAGTCGGCCAGAGCTTGCCGGCATAGACGCGAAGTGAGTGACACACACATTGCACTTATATGGTTTCTGACATCTCGTAGTGCTTGGGAAGAGATTCACGAGGTATTCGGTGACGGCCATGACTTCGACTGGGCACTCGCGGACGATGAAGAGACAGGATTTGAGGAAGAGCAACAAAAGCCGGAGATGAAGTACCAGGATGTAGGTGCTCTTCCACTTAAACGAGATTCAGTGGACTCACGATCGCATTAGGTCTTCGAGCCTTCTGAGATCCGTGCACGCATGCTCACGGAGGACGACGATTTGATCCGCGCACAAGACATACCTGAGAGGATGCAGCTAGCGACCTCTGCATTGTCCACATCATCGTCGTTGTCTCTACACAAACCCTTGACAGAGAACAACCTGGATGATGCTTCTCAATGGGTCCTCATGCGTCTATCTTCTCGCAAGGAGCGCGATTTTTTCCGCGCGGACGGGGTTTATCACAGATACCTCCAAGACCTTGTTCAGGCGATATCCTACGCACTCCGCTTCCTATTTATCCAGGAGTTGGAGGTGCCGCATATCTGGACGCACAAACGTGATTACATTTCGTATTTCAACCCACAAGACTTGCGAACACGCGTGGAGCTGCTGACCCTGGACGAGCTCTGGCGCGTGTATTCGGTCGGACAGAAGTTTCGTTCGCTGCTCGAGCGGCGCGAGGCTTTGGACTCGCTATACACTCGGTTGGGCACGACAGATGAATATTTCGAGAACGAGGTCCGAAGACGCGTCGAAAGCGTTGAGATGGTTGCGGATGCCACAGAGTGGCTGAGTCTCAAGTACAGAGGAGACAGAGGAGACCAAAAGAAACAAGTCGCGCTTCAGTTCCACGACGACGAGGAGCATGTTGACGTCAAAAAGCACAAGATGCCCTCTAGGATATCTGCTTATGAACTGGCCAAAGGCAGTCCCGCAAAAGGCTTGGCAAAGGTCAGTACATCCTTTCCGATTGGTGCAAAGTCTTCATATCTGACTTTTACTCAGCGTTTCGGCATTGAACCTCACGAAATCGTTTTGAATTTTATTAACGGACAAAATTCGCATTTTGTCGAGGAAGCGGAGCTAAACCCACTCGCTCTTGCTGAGCAGTACCTCGATGACGGTATACCGTCAGCGCAGGATGCTCTCATACGAGCGCGAATGATTTTGGCAACAGAACTAGGCAAGGATCCTCTTCTGAGACACGAAATTCGCAACGTGTTCAAGTCCAACGCACTCGTTTCTGTCCTGCCGACAGAGCGTGGTATAAATAAGATTGACGAACACAACCCGTTCTTTGTACGTCAATCATATCAAAGTGTACGACAGAAGCTGACGTTCAAATACAGAACTTCAAGTACATGCTTAACAAACGGGCTTCAGACATGTTACACTCCGCTCAATTTTTGCATATCCTCCAAGCAGAGTCCCAGCATCTGATCACTGTCTCGATCATCCTGCCAGCAGAGGCAAAGGCCGCATTTGAGAGGAGATTGAATGATGCTTTCGCGTCGGATAGCTTCAGCGATTCAGCCCGAGCATGGAACGAAGAACGCGCCCGTGTAGTACAGGAGACGCTCGAACAACATCTGCTTCCGATAGGTGTTAAGTGGACGAGGGAGTGGATCAGGGAGGATGCCGAAGAGTTCCTCGCTGAGCTGTGTGCACAGACCCTGCGGGAGGTTAGCACTGCATCTGTCTTATTTTCGTGAACTCCTCGGACCTGATGTCATGTTTCACAGCGGATCGATGTTGCTCCATACACCTCACCCGATATGCAGCCCGGAGAAACACCTTCCGTGCTTGCCATGTCATGGGGTAAGGGCGAACCGCGCAAGGACACTATTAGCGTAGTGTTCATGGACGAAGCTGGCCGGCTGCGTGAGCATACGCGGTTGGATAATCTCGTCGACCAAGAGAACAAGGACGAATTTGTCGACATGGTCAAGCGGCGGCGACCTGATGTCATTGTCATTGGTGGCTTCAGCATCTCTACTACCCGGCTCTCTCAGCAGGTGAAGCAATTACTCAAGGCACCTAATGGCGACGATATTCGGCCAGAGGATGAGCTCACTATCCCGGTCACATATGTGTTTGATGAGGTTGCGCGGATATACCAACATAGCAAACGCGCGGACGAAGAGTTCAGTGCACTTACACCTCTTGCCAAATACTGTGTCGGTCTGGCGCGATACGCACAAAGCCCTCTGAACGAGTACGCCGCACTTGGAACCGACATCAAAGCGATCACTTTCGACGAAGACAACCAGAACCTCGTACGTCAACATCGTTTCTGTCAGTAGCTGCTTGTTCACGTGGTCACGTAGATTCCTGCAGAGAAGCTGCTGTCTGCCTTCGAACGGGTGTTGGTGGACATTACTAACAAGGTCGGGGTGGACATCAACCGCGCCGTCACCGATTCGTACTATCAGCATCTTCTCCCGTTAGTCTGCGGTCTGGGCCCCCGAAAGGCTCAGATGCTCGTCAGAAAGATCGCCTCTCTGGTTGGTCGTTTTTGGGACCTTCACTAAATATGGTCCTAATCTTTCTATAGGGTGGCAATCTCATCAACCGAGACCAATTCATCAAGAACGGGCTTCTTACGACGAAGATATTCCTTAATGCGGCCGGTTTCCTCCGCATTCTGCAGGATTCACAGTCGAAGGTTACCAAGAGCCGCCATAATGAAGATGCTGATGTGCCCGATCCTCTGGATAATACTCGCATTCACCCAGAGGACTATGAGTTGGGACGGAAGATGGCGACTGACGCGCTTGAGCTCGACGAGGAAGACATCCACGATGAGCACCCCTCGCATGTCGTCTCGCAGATCATGACAGACGATGAGAACGATAAGAAGCTGGACGAGCTCAATCTCGATGACTTCGCTGTCAACATGTATGAGACAAATCAGGACAAGAAGCGGCATACGCTTAACATAATCCGCGCCGAACTCCTGCGGCCATTTGGGGAGCAGCGCGTCTCGTTTACGACTCCAGGTCCATGGGAGGTGTTAACAATGCTGACGGGTGAAACACCCCGTACGCTGCGTGTCGGACTTATCATCTCCGTCCTCGTCGCTGCTGTCAAGAATAGCTTTGTCTCCGTGCGCCTCGATTCTGGAGTCGACGGTGTCATCAACGCGCCGTATCTCACGGACACACAAGCGTCCCCGAACCAGGTTGTGAAAAAGGGCCAGACACTCCAGGGTGTGATTATCGATGTCAAGCTTGACTTGCCGACAGATACGTTTTGGGTAGAGCTGTCCTCGCGGCCTGGAGATGTTGGTGCCGGCGACAGTCAGTTCCGCCGTGTAAAGCACGACGAGGCTTGGAATCACGCACAGTACGACCGCGACATGGAGATCCAGGCGCGGAAGAAGCGTGCGGAGGTGGACAAGACGCGTCGTGTCATCAAACATCCGAACTTCCACAATTTCAACGCGCAGCAGGCGGAGCAGTTCCTAGAGTCGCAGCAGCGCGGTGATGTAGTGATTCGGCCGTCGTCTAAAGGCGCGGATCATCTTGCGGTGACGTGGAAGGTCGACGACAAGCTTTACCAGCATCTCGGTATGTTAAAATCTCTACTTGCTTCATACTGAGGGCTAAGATTCAATTACAGACGTTGTTGAGCCGAATGCAGACCCCACTGGACAGACCGTCGGCGGCAAGCTTATCGTTGACAACACTCACCAGTACTCCGATCTTGATGAATTGATTGTCAACCACGTTCAGGCTATGGCCCGCAAAGTAGAAGAACTGATGGCGCACGAGAAATTTAAGCATGGGAAGGAGGATGATCTACGTATGAAGTTGATTTGCTGGCTATTCTCTGTTCTGACAGTACTTTATAGACATCTTTCTCAAGAACTTCGTGGCAGCAAACCCAGCTAAAAGCGCGTATGGCTTCACACTCCACCGGAAACGCCCGGGCCACTTCAACCTCTGCTTCTTAGCCAACAAAAATTCGACGGTGCAGACCTGGGTGAGTTAACTAGATGTAAACAAGTGTCGATGTGTCGATGTCCTGACTTCTCCTATAGCCAGTGAGGGTGACCCCTGAGGCATACTACCTCTTCGACACACCAGCCACCGGCGTGTCTGAGTTGTGTGATGCGTTCAAAGTCAGACACATGCACGAGTCAAAGAATCTCGGCGGTGGTCTTGGGGCCAAGACGCCTTTCGGAGCTCGCACGCCCGCGAGGACGCCAGCACCAGGGCACGTAACTCCCGGGCAAATGTCGGTACGACAAGTCGGCCGGACACCAAACCCGTACAGCGGGCAGGGCAGCGTACCTCCCGCGACAGGCTTTGGTGGCGCAACGCCAGCACCTCCGTCTTTCGCAACGCCAGCGATGCCTTACGGTACATCATCGTACGGTAGTGCACCTCCACCAAACCTCGGAGGCTGGCAGACACCTGGCTTCGGGGTACAACCACAACCTCCTGCTGGGCCGCCCGGCGTTCATCCTGCTCGCGCTGCAATGATCCAGCAGTCGGAGGGAGGATGGACCTCACAAAGCGGATGGTAGCGAGAATAGATCTGTCTGGGATTGTTTCGCATTGCTTTCCATGTATTGATCGATCGACGGCATTACTCTGTCATTTGCATGCTATTGTAGCCCATATGTACACCACACCATAATTTACTCGCATATACCTTCTCAGCGTACTATTGCTTATGTGAGTGACGTCACTCTGGCTGCGCCTAAGCCCACAGCCACAGCCCAGCCACTAGTCGGCAGATCGCATAGGCTTGCAACATATCACAACACGCACCCTCAGCACCGTACACTCACTGGCTTGACTCTGCAATGGACGAGATTGAACTAAATGACCTCTCGACGGACCGTCAGAGCCAACACTCAATAGCCCCTTCAGCACCTGGGCCAGCCTCAGAGAGCGTGTCATCCTGGGCCTGGTCAGCGGCTGCAGTGTGCGTAGAAACATGAGTATTGCACCAGCTACGATAATACTCACGACACCACATAGATTGGTGATTGCATCAACACCATTGCTGCTATTCCCTCGATTCCTTTTATTCCTAGCAGAAAGCAATGGAGCTGAGCGACGAACGACTCTCACCGCGCTTGAGTCGTTCCTCGCACTGCACACAGGCATTCTCTTGGTCGCAATGGCGATTGCCCTCGTTCTTAACGTAAGTGTTCGCTAAAGCTCCTAGACTTTTGCCTTCGTTCAGCCAGGCAAATTATCTACAGATTCCCTCTACTTCAGATCTTCCGGTCGACATGAAGCAGCCTCGGGCACCTGGACATCCTCTCCTGTGGCCCCTTTCTGGAGCCTGCGCCATCATTGCACTCATCTCATATAATACGGCATCAGTCGGACCGCTATCGCTGCTCTTGTCTACCGGCGCAGGCGTCATAGCGCTGTGGGGCTTCTGGGCGGTGAGGACGCATTTATTCCCATTAAAACCTAATTATGACGAGCGGGCACACCTCCCAGATCATGTTCGAGAGCTCCTCCTCCATCTCAAAGAAGACTGGGGCAGACAAGCATACATCGCGGTTTCTATTTTGGAACAAAGCCGCAGCATCCGCACAGAAGAAACAATGGAAGAAGGCACAAGCAGAGCGCAAGCAGCAATAGCCTCATAAAAGCATTTAAGCAGGCTAGTGCTTCATCGCAGTGTTATTTATGTAAAATATGGTGCCCCTCTGGGATTGATTTCCTGGCATGGTGCCCCAGGTCGTTGGGCTGTTAGAAAGATTACAATGTAAACAAGGATAGCAATGGTTGACTGCAGTTACAATAAATGTGAGGGCAAGATGTGCGTAACCTCACTCTAGATGGGGGTATCATCTCAAATGCTTGACTTCATGTACAAATATTGTCCGTGTGGATTCACCGTGCCACCCTCGGTTACTGCTTGCAGTGACCAGAAACCTTGCGGCAGGGTCGACGACTGTAGCTGCAGTATAAACGACGACACCCATCCACATAAAGGCACCACTTACGCATTTGGGATATAAATCCTCCATGGTGCCCAGGGATGATCTTGAACTGGACCCCGCTCTTGATTCTACCCGACACTTCCGGTTCGCCCGCTTCCGCGACGTTCCACAACCGGATATTGTCGTGTGAAGCGCTTTACCACCATTAGCATCCACCCCATCCTTCCATGACAAGCACGACACGTACCACGCAAGATGCCGCCCATCGGGGAACGCGACGACACACGAGACGACGCCCGAGCTGACAGGATTCCGCAGTGTCTTAAGGATCTTCGGCGTCCCAGACGCCGCACGCCCCGTCTGCCGCACGTCGTAGATCTCGACTGTGCCGTTACGGCGACCCGCGTAGATCTGCGCGCCGTCCGCAGACCAGCACGCCTGGTCACAGAAAAGGGCAAGCATCAGCTCCTTGTTGAACTCTGGTTGAGACCGGAGGGAAGTTGCGTAAACGTACCGACATGCACCACGGCGGCGTCTTTTCGCTCATCCACAGGCGGCCAACGCCCGTGCCTTGCGCGTGCACACGCACATCCCAGAGGATGATCTGCCCGTCGATGGACGCTGTCATGATCACGTCCGGCGAGAATGTCATGTATGTTAGAGGGTCCAGGACCGGCGGCGCGCCCTTTGGAGCGACGGCACTCCGTGCAGTGGACTGCGCAGTAGGAAAGGACACCGAGGGGTGTGAGCTCTGCAGCGGAGGTGGCGCGGGTTGGGAGAGATTGGACTGATGCAGAATGGTAGGCGGCGGGTTATCGTCGGCGTCCGGCTCACCGTCAGCGTCTGGCTCGTCGAAAAGCGGGTCGTAAGATGTTTCAGACTTAATATCGTCGTCCTGTGCATTTGGCATGGGATAGAGCTGTGGCTGGACATGCTGGGCGTTTGGGGCCTGCTGGGCCTGATACTCAGGAGGATTAGCATATGCAAAATTAGAGTCTGATTGAGGCATTCCGGGGTCATGTGGATAGAGGTTCGCGGTCGTTCGCGGTGGTGAGCTCCAGTGACCTTCATGATGAGAGACGAGCGGTCGTACGCCAATCGAGGTGAGCTGCGACCCATGCGCTGTGAACTTCCTCACCATCTGACCGGTGTTGAGATCCCATTGCTACAGGAGACGAGAATGAGCACTGGAGGGCGACTATGCCTATACCAACGACCGACATACTATAGCATCGCCATCCCAGCCAGCGCTGAAGTAGCCCATCTCGTCGTGCTGCAAGGCAAGGCCTGACACGGAACCACGGTGACCCTTCATGATGTGGATCAACCTGCCGGGGTCATGCCGGACAGTATATAGGTTGACATTCCCTTGCTAGCCAGTGGATGTCAGCACATAAAGGTGTATGGACTGATAGGAACGTACGTCAGAGCCGGCAAGGGCCCAGAGGGCATCCGAGTGCATTGCCAGGCTATAGACCGGAGACAAAGAGACGTCCTCCGCCCCAGGGATGGGTACTTCAAGCGGGTTCTCCCACCAGCACCTGATTTGCCCTCCCTTCATGAGGCCCTCCATCACACCACAATGGTGGCGCTGTGGCGCTGTGAGGAAAACCTTGCCGTTAACGGCGGCAAAGATATCGTAGTCGCGAACATATCCGTCCTGAGACCCGGTCAGCAGGTGGGTCATGCAAGCGGAGGCTGCGAGACAGTGAGTGGGGACTGGGTGAGGAATAGCGCATATAGCCTCTACAGTGTAAGAGCGCGGCCACCGAATGTCAGAAAACAGCTTCGCACGGCGGGCTTGGGCGGGGGAGAGGGAGCGGTGGCGCGCTGGGACAGGACTGGATGCTATTCAGGGTCAGAGACGATATTAATTTGTGCCAGGAAGGAACGCGCACTGTGTGATGGAGGAGAAACGATTGGTGACTGCTGCTTAGCAGGAGGAGAGACAGCTGGGAGAGCCTCTGGTTGTGTGGCTGTATGCAGCAACTCTGTATGTGGCTGGTGTGGAGGTTGGCTCATATAGTACGCGTCGTCATCGTCAGAACCTCCATCTGAATCATCTGAGTACGAGTCCTTCTCACAGCTCAGCCGACAGCCAAACGTCCACGGGGGACACTGACCTCGTCTGCCTCGGTGCCTTCTTCCGCGGCTGCAGCAGCTGCGAGATCCCCCTCGAGCGCATCGAGGATGTCCTCATCGATCTCGTCGTCGCCATCCGACGACCTATCAAAGTCAGCGTCGTCAATTGCATCGTCCTCAGAGTCGGTATTCATGGTTGATGCTGAGGGGAGAGCTGATTATGAGGACCAACGACGCGGAGATCAAAGTGATCGAGGTACTCGATCAAGTGACCCGTGTCTTTGGGCCGCGCAGAGCATTCTGAGCTCGTTGCTTGTCGCCGCCATAGCCCACCATGGTCCTCGCAGACTTGGGTCGAAAACTCAATGCAGCCTTCTCCTCTCTCAATAGGGCACCTGTCGTCGACGACAAGGTTCGTAGCACGGATCGCTCGAGTTGACCGTTCTCGTCCTAAGCCCTGGAACATAGGTGCTTGAGGCACTACTTAAGGAAGTCTGTGCTGCATTGCTCGAGTCCGACGTGAACGTCAAACTTGTTGCCTCGCTACGTCAAAAAGTCAAGGCAAAAGTTAAGGCATCCATCGAGGGCGGTGCGGACAAAGGAAAGGAAGCAAATCGCAAGAATGTCGTGCAGAAGGTGGGTACAGAGCACTGCCGGTCAGTCTCTAGCTCATAGCTCTCAATCTGGCCAGGCGATCTTCGACGAGCTTGTACAACTAGTCGACCCTGGAGTTGAGCCATACAAACCAAAGAAGGGGCAGTCAAATATCATCATGGCCGTCGGGTTACAGGTACAATTGCATGTTCATATCTCACCGTATAGGCTGATTGAGCCGGTGACAGGGTAATGGTAAAACCACCACATGTACAAAACTTGCTGTCTACTACCAGAAGCGTGGCTTCAAGTCATGTATAGTCTGTGCAGACACTTTCCGTGCAGGAGCCTTCGATCAGACCCGCCAATCCGCCACTAAAGCCAAGGTTGCCTACTTCGGTTCATACACCGAGACAGACCCCGTCGCCATCGCTGCACAGGGTGTCGCCAAGTTTAAGAAGGAACGATTCGATGTCATTATCGTCGATACCTCCGGTCGGCACAAGCAGGAGTCGGAGCTGTTCGAGGAGATGGTCCAGATTGGCGAGGCTGTCAAGCCCAACATGACCGTTCTTATCCTGGACGCGAGCATCGGTCAGTCGAGCCGACTTCTATCTGCATTGGGCGGGACTCATTATACGCTAGGCCAGGCGGCCGAGGCTCAGAGTCGCGCTTTCAAGGAGAGCGCCGACTTCGGAGCGATCATTGTCACTAAGATGGATGGTCATGCAAAGGGTGGAGGCGCTATTTCTGCGTGAGTTACACTGTCTGCTATATCTTTCCTCGACTTGAACGGGTTTTGCAGTGTCGCAGCGACCAAGACACCCATCATCTTCCTTGGTGTCGGCGAACACCTCCAAGATCTGGAGAGGTTCTCGCCCCAACCCTTTATTTCGAAATTGCTTGGACTTGGCGATGTCCAAGGGCTCATGGAGCATATGCAAGACATTGCAGCACAAAACCCAGACAAGCAGAAAGAGATGGCGAAGAAACTCGAAGAAGGTAAGCTCAGCATCCGGGATTGGCGCGAGCAAATCCAGAATGTCATGAACATGTCCGTCCTCTTATCTCCGCATTGCTTGCGCATCCTTATTTTCTCCACAGGGGCCCTATATCCAAGATCGCATCTATGATTCCTGGCCTGCCGCAGGACCTTCTGCAGGGCACAGACGAGGAGGGCTCCATGCGCATGAAGCGTATGATCTACATCACCGACAGTATGACCTCCGCGGAGCTTGACTCGGACGGCAGCCCTTTCATGGAGCTCGGCAAGGATGGCAAGCCCGTCGGACTCACCTGGCGTGTTACCCGCGTCGCACGGGGTTCTGGCACATCCGTGCGCGAGGTCGAGGAGCTTCTCTGCCAATACCGCATGATGGCGAATATGGCGAAGCAGGCAGGTGGCAAGAACGGCTGGCTCCAAGCGATTCAGAAGATGCAGACTGCAGCGGGCGGACGTGGGCGTGGCGCAAATGGCATGCCGACGCCTGCGCAAATACAGGCTATGCAGGTACGTGTAGTGCTTATGTATTACGTCTTGTCGCGAACCGTCGTGGTTTTGCATTTGCATAGCGCGCTATGCCTCCTGGTATGCTCCAACAGCTGCAGCGTCAGATGCGTGGAGGTGGTGGTATGCAGGAGATGATGAAGGCCATGATGCAAGGCCAAGGCGGCGATCAGTTCGACATGGAAGAGATGCAGCGTACGTCCCCGTCGTCTTATAACCCTTTCCCTAGCCTAGGTCTCATTCCCTGTTTAGGAATGATGTCGCAAATGGGGAACGGCCTGGGAGGCTTAGGTGGGCTGAGTGGTTTGGGAGGTGGAGGTGGAGGGATGCCGAACATGGCCGACATGTTCAAGATGATGGGAATGGGTCGTTGATCTCGCGAAAGGAGTGCTGGTCTTGCATAGAAACTGTTGTATCGTATTCACCCTTCGCCTCCCGGATACGTTATTACCTTATCCTTCACTCACTCACACATCACACGCAAGATCATGCAGCAAGTCGACTCCTGTTCCTGAGATAAAGTACACACAAAGGAACCACCACCATGAACCCCGTAAGCTCAAAGATACAGCAAACAGAGCAAGTAGGAAAAGCGGGTGAGCCACACGGGGGGAGACAGCGATAACAAATATAGGGACGAAGAAAGCACCAACACGATCACCTCGTAAGCACAAGTCTACTTGCTCTCCGCAGCCTCCTTCTGGGAGAACTCGTGCAAGACGGCGAGAGCCTCGCTGACCTTGTTGTTCATGGCATCAGGGGACTCCAGGAGCATAATCAACTCATTGTTGTCCATCTCGAGAAGCATACCGGTAATCTTGCCGGCCAACTCGGGTTGGGATCTGAAACGCAAACTTGTCAGTCACATGGTATGGTGCTACAATGTTTGGAAGACTTACGCGGCGATGTTCATGTAAATGGCTTCGCCAAGCATCTGCTTCTGCTCTACGAGAGAGGCACCTCCGAGAGCCACGGACGAGAGGGCTACGGCGTCAGCAGCCGTGAGAGCGGGTGCACCTGAAGCCTGAGGGGCACCTTGACCAGGCGTCGGGGGCGCATTGCGAGTCTGAGGGTTGAGCTTGTAGCTCTGAGGCCGACCAGCAGCCGGAGGGGCACCGGTGACAGGGCGGTTAGCAGGAGCGCCCTGAGGTCCAGCGGGACGAGGGGCTCCGCCAGCAACGGCGGGAGCGTTGGGGTCAGCGGTAGGAGGAGCACGGCCACCCGGAGGACGAGGAGCGCCACGAGGGTAGCCCGCCATACCAGGGTAAGCCTGGGGAGGAGCCTGACCGTATGAACCAGGCATGGGCATCCCAGGAACCTGACCGTTTGGCGCGTAGCGCGGGCGAGGGGGCATCATACCAGGCTGACCGTAGCCCATCATGCCACGGCCGCCCTGCGGCGGGAAACCACCAGGGCCCGGAGGGTAGTAGAGAGGACCGCCCATGTAGCCACCCGGCATACCGCTTGCAGCTGCTTGCTGCATGCGAATTTGATTGCGCTGAGCAATCTGGCTCTCCAGTTGCTGTCTCCTAACTTCACGACGCTGGGCCAGAGAGACATAGAGCGGCTTGGAGCCAATCATCTTGTTGTTCATCTCCGCAACAGCTTTGGTAGCCTCATCAGGAGAAGAAAAGCAGACGAAACCGAAGCCCTTGGAGGTACCCTTCTCGTCGCGCATCACCTTGGCACTGGTGATGGTACCGTACGGCTCGAACTCTGCGCGGAGTCGCTCATCGTCAATATCGTCCTCGAGGTTCTTGATGTAAAGATTGACGCCTTGATACTTGCTGAGCTTTTCCATCTTAGCCTGCTCATAAGACTTCCTGAGCTCTTCCTCACGCTCAGCCTTCTTTTGTGCACGAGTGACGAAGAGCTTCTTGCCCTTGAGATCGAAGTCATGCAGGGATTCGACAGCCCTCTGAGCCTCTTCGTGGGTCTCAAAGTTGACGAATCCGAAGCCCCGGCTCCTGCCTTCGTCATCCCTCTGGACAACAGCAGAAGTTACATTGCCGAATTGCGCGAACAGGTCCCTAAATTCTTCTTCAGTGACCTCGGCGTCGATGTTCTTGACGTAGATGTTGGTGAACTGGGCTTTCATCTCCTCGATCTTCGACTGACGCTCCTACATGACCAAACAATCAGGACGATCAATATTTTCATAGACGACTGAAAGGACAAACCTTGCGAGAAATGTGGTGGCCGACATAGACCTTCTTGTCGTTCAACAACATGCCATTGACAGCCTTGATGGCAATCTCAGCTGCCTCAGCAGTCTCGTAATGAACAAATCCATAGCCCTTGGAGCGACCGTGCTCATCGGTAGCAACCTTGCACGACAACACGTTGCCGAACGCGGCAAAAGTGTCGTGGAGAGCCTGTACAAAATTTCAGCCGCACAGCCACACCCACAGGTGACAAAACACACCTTGTTGTCGATGCCGTCATCCAGGTTCTTGATGAAAATGTTACCCTGACCGGTCTTGCGCAGAGCAGGGTCACGCTGAGACCACATAATACGGCTATAAAGTAGAACTCAATGAGGATACACAAATGTCAACTGTGGGGCCACATACCAAGCGCGACCCTTGACCAAGGAGTAGTTCAACTGCTCCAGAGCACGCTCGCCATCGTTCGCGTTGAGGTAATTGACGTAGGCATAGCCAAGAGAACGACGCGTAACAGCGTCGCGGCACACGCGGATGCTAGCATCTTAATAAGTCCACGCAGCCCACAAGCAGCACCAAATCTGACGCACCTTGCCACAGGACCAACCATGTTGAACATCTCGAACAACATCGCCTCAGTGACGGTCGGGTCAAGTTCACCGACGTAGAGGGAGGCCGACGGAGACGGCATCTGCGGAGGGGGAGGGTTGTACGCCGGGACCGGAGCCGCGGCGGGAGGGGGAGGTACAACCTCAGGGACGTGGCCCTGCGGAATGGCCTCTTGAGGAGTGATGACGGAAGGGGAAGCAGACATTGTTTTTTTGAAGATAATGTGGTGGGGTCGTTACTGCTTTGTGGACTTTTCTGCGACTGTGAAAACGCCACGATGTCAGTTGGATCAAACTGATCAAGACGCGTAAAGGTACGAACAGAGGAGGCGACAAGGCAACTAGTTTTTGGGGTTTTGTGAATGTTTTTTTGTAAAGCTTTTGACCTGGGGGGAAAGAATCGTCAGGAGAGACAGCGAGAACGACAAGATGGGAGAACATACCTAGATGATGGTTAAGGAAAAGTGAAGACGGCGCCTGCTATTTGTAGAAATTCAAGTTTCAAACCCCGATTCAGTTGACGCTCATGTGGCAACAAGCTACCAATACAAAGTGCATTGTTCATCGACCAATTGTACTGCTTGTCTTATTGATCTCACCCACTGCTCGCATTGCAAGATAAGATGCCGGCGCGTCCGCAGAGCGCGCATCCATACATAGGAATAGCAGTATTGTAGCAGCAATTACACGAAGCACATAAATCGCTGACGTCCTAACCCCGTGTGAAGTACGCCTTCGCCCCGTGTGCGGCCAACTCTGTCTTCGCCTAGCGCACAATAGGTATCAGGACGTGTTATGATGAAACAGGTGTCAGACTACCAACCTTCTCCATTGAGTGGCCGGCCGACTTATGGTGCGCCCAAATCTGAAGCGGCAGTGTCAATAGGATAGCGAGGGTCTTGTGAGTGATGCCATCTCACCTGCCGGTAGTACAACGCGTTCCCGACCCCTTGCAGCACCCACCCCACGGATGCTACAGTACCCACGATAGCCGCAGCGATGTGGCCTTTGACGTACATCTGGATGGTTTGGATCAGTCCGGCAGATCCAGTACTGTAAAGCCTTGCGGTTAACATGCGCTCGCTTCATTCGAGCGCTGAATCTACCTCGGAATACCAATAATCCTGCGAACGTGCCGTCAGTATTACACGCGCAATTACGCAACAGTGAGGCCTCACATATAGAGTGAATAAGCGAGGTGGAAGCCGCAGAAGACAAAGTAAAAGTCTACGCGCAGGGTTGCATCAGCAGGTGCATCATCTAGTTTGGGACTTCGACAAACAGTAATAGAGTGCTTGTTCCTTCGCAAGGATCGGTCAGCGGGTAGGAGTGTAGTCAAGGTCATACATCTTACTTTCATATAGCCATTATAGATGGGCCTGGCAAGAACATAATCAGGATATCGATAGAAGGGGGTTCAGGAAGCACATCACCTGTACCATAGCAGGAATGAAAGAGGCGGGATCACTATCAAGTACCTAAATGGTGAATGCGTCAGACCAGGAAGTGGCGAACATGCCGTTTCAGACCCACCCAATACTTGACCCTAGGTCGCTCGCCCCATTGCTTGACCCAGAAGCAAGGATGATGATACACGCCACCATGTTCACGACGAGTGTGCCTACGAGGACGAACCATAGCTGGTACAGACGGGTCATGAGTGGACGGTGATGTTCAGGTATCTCTTCCGGGATAGAGTGGAAGATGAGCGGATAGACTGTTTATCTTTAGATGACAATGTAGCTTTCAAGAGCTGGTCCACGTACACGGCGGCCAGTTGTTTCGCCCGAACCTCCGTATGTGCTCGGCCTTTTGTGTCAGTTCCTGTTCTCTCCGTTCGAGATCCCTCTCTCTCTCGTTCAACTCTTCTAGCCGCACGGCATGTTGCGGGCTAGGGTAACTCGGTTGTGGCGACGTATGTCCTGACAGTGGAACTGGGTCCTCAAAAGGGTTCGCGTCAAGGGAATGCGTGGACGCGAACGGGTTTTCTGTTAGTGCGCCTGCTCGATGCTAGGTAAGCAGGACATCCCAATGATGATATTGAAACACACTCATGGTCGTGCAGGTCTGCGGTGCGTCTGAGGGAATGAAATCGAGGAGTCGTTAAAGCGGTCAACGCATGCTCAAGCGCTGATTAGTGGTGCACAGCGGACGTTGTCTGCGCAGCGATTACCTCATTTGGGCCGCGGGCGGTGCCCCGGTTGTTGCCGAAGGTCGAGCTCGTTTCGTTTCACCGCATCAATGGACCTGGTCCCATCAGAGATCGCATCTGACTACAGTTGCATTGGAACGACCTCACGGCCTCACATCCCAAGTCGATTTGCTAAAAACACATCAGGACAACCCACCTCCGAGACGTCATTATGTGGAACCAGGGTCTCGACTCTCATCCTTCGGCTGCACCTTTCTGGAGAAATAGTAATTGTTTTCACCTCCGAATCCCAAGCGCCAGCTTCAAGCGGCAGTCTGTAGCTTGCCCTTCTGGATCACATAGCTCAGCTCTACATGTCTTCATATCATGAGTGCAAGTAAATAAGTTCTCCTCCTGAGCTGACGGCGTGGATGCCATGTTCCCGTATTATCCGGGTGTGCCAGAGGAGGGCGGGCTAAGATGAGTCGTACCGTGCACGATCGCACTCCTCACCCCTATATGTCGCCCGGCTTGAATAATTGTCTACCCCCAAAATAGGGCTGAGGCAAGTTCCAGGGCAGTTAAAAAGAATGTCCACGCACCTGTTGCCCTTCTTTCCCCCCCATCTTGAGTTCTTTAGGCTCTCGACGCTGTCTTTACGTCTGTTGACCGGTGAGCACCTTCCCTGCCCAGGATACTGTGAGTACCTCTGTGCTAACTATACTTGCTAGCTGTCGCTCCCTTCAGCCCCATCTCACTCTCTATTCACTCTCCTTGAGCCTCAAAATTTCCAACACCATGTCTCGCTTCCTGTCCGTTGTCTCACTTGCCTGCGTGGCTGCCTCCGCCGTCTCCGGCGTGGTTGTGTTCCCCCGTGCCGATGTGCCCTCCACATACGACGAAGGTTATCTCGAAGTTCGTACCGTTTGGTAATTTCTTAACCGTCAATCGATAATCCCCCTAATCGCAATGATGAATTATACGTTACGTCTTGTAGCCATATGCCCAGTACCACTCGCGGTACTTAGCTCTTGATTGCGAAGATCAGCACGACACCGACCTCTTTGCGACTTGCTGCCACCCGATGCTGGTACGTCTGTGCTTGATTTCTTTGCGCGGACTGCCCGTTCAACAACGAATTTGCGTAGGCGTCTCAGAGTCTGTCAGACCGCCCTGCCGAATGCAATCCGTGGTCCTCGTCGAGTTCCAGCTCGACTACTTCCTCCACGAGCTCTGAGGAGCAGTCGAGCAGTCAAGTGTACTCGGGTGGATAGTAAGCGAGACTTTCCTGTCCAACATGATACCTCTGCTTACCGCGAACTTCCAGTGCGACGTACTTCTACCAGAACGGCGTCGCAGGCGCCTGCGGTACCGTTCACGGTGACTACGACATGATCGCTGCTATTGGTACGTGCGCACATCTCACCGTATTTTGCCGTGTCTAAACCCCCACGCGAAAACAGACCAGGACCGCTACGGCAACTCCGGCGCCGTGTCGTCTCTGTGCGGCAAGCAGGTGAAGATCACCAACACCGAAAACCAAAAGACCGTGACGGTCACCATTGCGGATGACTGCCCCACCTGCGATAACAGTAACTCGATCGACCTTTCGGTCGGTGCCTTCGAAGCAATCGCCGATCTGTCTCAGGGCATCGTCTCGAGTACGTTCTTTCCCTCAGTGCCATTTATTTTGTGCTGACTCAGCCTACCAGTTGATTGGGAGTACGTGAACTAAATGCACCGTCCTGATCGCTCTCTGAGTCTTTGAGAGACTCAGCTTTTATGTGGTGCAACATCTGCAGTCCATTCATGGCTCTGGTAGTATTTTTTGTTGCAATGCTGTGCATCGTATGTCATAACGGTCGCGAGGTGCTGGCCACCTCTGTCCCGTTTCATGTGTGTTCTTATTTCTGTACAGCCCGCCATCAAAGACGGCGTTGGCTGTCCGACGTCATTGCTTGCAATCCAGTCGTTTTGTTCTTTTGAAGTGTGAGGCGCGATGACCCACGTGCGCTACCTTGAGGAGTGATCTCGACCATTACTACTGCTCCACACGCATTGAGACTCTCCATCGCTTGTCGCAGCAGAGGCCAGATCCGCCGGCACCACGCTGTCGACATGCTCATTACTACACTTGTCATATATAGCAAGATCCAGGCACCGACCACTGTTCTCAACGGATCTCCGCCACACCCAGAAAACGGGAGACTTTGTTCCGTTGGTATCTAATCTCGTCCAGAGCCTAGGACGTTCTCATGAGCAATGCATATGGGATACATATGGCACCGCCATCTGCCTTATCTGACCCATCCATGGTGGTATAAGCAGGGATAACAGGATGCGCCATCTTCCCAATTGCTCGTACTGCCCCCATATTCGCCATGACTATCCGCCCGCGCGTCACCAGCCCGATTGAATACGGCGACGCAGCCTCGTTCTGGGTCGAGTATCCCTCCGGTCTCGTCGACCTGACACGGCATGCGCATCTGCCACTGGGCGCGCAAGACACGGGAGAGGTACAGATACCTCCGCTTCAAACCAGCACACAGCTGGAGATCCCCGTCGATGGCGAGCGAGTCGTGCGCATATCGAAAGAGCGCAGCGCCATTGTGATCATAGATATGCAGAAGTGCGTTCGCATTCAATCGGCTCCGCATTTGCTGTTTCAATTGCTCAGCGAATGTCGGCAGCTTCTTCTTACATTCCGATCTTCGGGATCATCCAACCGGACTGGACTGCGTCGTCCCCTTGATGAACGTCATTCCACCACTTCGATCTCAAGGCGTGAAGGTCGTCTGGGTGTACGTATGCCACTCCCTTCACATGTACCAGAGACCGAACGTCGCTGCACAGGAACTGGGGACTTACGGAGCATGAACTCCATACCATACCGCCAGCGTTAGTCCGGAGTTTCATGAAGAACGGTCGCGGGGGCTTCGGCTCACAGCTTCCGGGCACCTTTGGACGTCTTCTGATGCGAGGAGAGTACAACTCGGACCTATACGGTCCTTTGCAAGGGCTGTACGAGGAAGGGAAGAAAGAAGGCACTGATGTCTGGGTACATAAGAATAGGTAAGATTAACGCGGAAAAACGAAAAGTCGGACTCACGAAGACGAGCCAGAATGAGCGGTATCTGGGGTTATCAAACAGCGCTTGACCTGTACCTTCAAGAGAACGGCATCACCACCCTGTTCTTCGCTGGCGTCAACGCAGACCAGGCAAGCACCGTCTAACTGACCGGATATCCGTGAGGGCTGACAGCTCTTGTACATGGTAGTGCGTGCTCGGGACGCTCGTAGATGCATATTTCCGGGGCTACGACTGCATCACCCTCGAAGATGGTGTCGCAACGACCTCGCCTACTGGCGGCCTAGAAAATGTGCTATACAATGCCACGAATGTACGAGATCGCTTTATGATACCTAGCAATTTGCTGATCCGTCCTTCACCAGAGCTACGGATTCGTGACAGATACAAAGAGAGTGGAGGAAGCCATTGCGAAGGCCGCTAGGTCCTGATGTGTTTCCTGTGTCAATTGCATATGTGATGTCGCGGAGTAAAATGTCACCTTGGACACCATAGTAGACATACATTCGCACGGAAAGGTCGAGGCGAGATGTGCTCTTGAGAGTATGAACGCGTACGGTGTATCATGCTGGCCCCAACGCGTGAACCGTCCTCACGGGACCGTGATGAACTTACGCGTTAGTTCCTCCTGACTTCAAGTTGCTTCCCAGGTCTTGCGCAGGCCAAGGCTGTACACCGGACATCATTGCATCCGGATCCATCGAGGGTAATGACGTTGGTACATACTCGAGACAATGCCCTGGAGGAGACCGCCTTACCTTGCGTAGCCATGGCCGAAAAGGGCATAGACCACTAACGCAGGCGGAGGACGTGCCACCATATAATGGTCCACTGCAGATATATGAATAAACCAAGAGAAGAACACAAACTCAGACAACCTGTGTATGAGAGAGATAGGGGACAAGTAACCTTAAGTAGATTGAAAGTACTCCATGACATGACCATAAGGTCATTCTAATGAATGCCTTTCCTATCAAGAGAGAGTGCAAGTGCAGCCAGAAGCATCCTCGCCTTCCTCTCCGCGAGGTTTCGTGACAAAGGGCTCCGTCTTAGGAGAGCTGCTATCAGTATGGGCTGGTACTTTGGCAAGGAAATCCTTGAGATCACGGGCGATTACGTCGTGCATCTTGGAGGTCGGGTGCAAGCGATCATGCCAGATTCCGCCACCAGCTTTGCTGATGTCCTTTTGCTTAAAACCAAATGCAGAGGGACGGTCCAAGACACTCCTGAAAGTGTCCCACGCTGAAAACATGAGGACGGTTGCTGACTCGTGTGACTTGGCAAATCGAGCTGTCGCTTTTACAAGAGAGGCATTCCACACCTGGTGAGGCGCCACCCAACGCAACCGCGCCCCTTTCAACCGTTTGATTTGTACCAACATGAGTCTCTGCGATTCAAGAGAGGAAAATGACCACACCTGCAGGCGATCTTTCTAGGGGCGGAAGATCGATAAGAAGAAAGTTGCGAGCTCCTGCTGCATAGAGGCTGTCCTGTAACTCAAATAGGGTGTCTACTAGCTCCGGGGCCGATTCGTTGTTTGTAAATCTGTATATGCAAGAGGTGTCGTTATCATTATATCCGTAATCCGTACTGCTTCATGCACATACGCGCAGTCATTGATCCCGACCCACGTTACTAGGCGAATAGTCAAAACATGACCAGACAGTATCAGAGACATCAACACACCGAAGAGAGAGTCTGCCTCCGACCACGGTGCCCACTCGGGCTTCGTGGCTAAATGCGGCGTAAATTCCCGATCAATTTGTGTTCGGACGCCTTTCAGAGTATGTCCGCCCTGGGCATAGTCGTATACCAGCAGCCGCTGGGACACGTACTTCGTGATGAGATGGCCGACCCAATTAGGCTGTCCGCGTTCATTATAGGTGGAACCGGGGAATTCTATGCCTAAAGGATTGTCGTGGGTAGGATGGGGAGCCGTGGAATTGTAGCCGACTTGGCTGTAGGAGTCTCCACTGCACCGATGAGATCAGAGAAAGGTCAACCTAATTGTGTCTCGTCTTCGTACAAGATGACCAGGTGTCGCATTCCCTCAAGCCCAGGCCAATGCTGCCTTATCTGCACTGCGACCGACATCGACATGCGAGGCGTTAGATTGAGAGTAGATTCGGACAATTTGTGCCCAGTGTTGTCGTTCCGAATTTCCTCTGACGATGTCCTTCGCGAAGAATGCGCCCAGCGGATAGGCACTAGACTACTGGACCCGTCGTGACGGGATGTGGCGTATCTGTGCAAGCCAGGCTGTGAGACTTGAAGAAGATAATGTGCGCTCGTTGAGCAGGAATGGCCTGTAGAGTATTTGTGTCAGACGAGACTACACTTACAGGAAGCACAACAGTTTGAGAACAGGCCGCAGAGGGTGAGAACTGAACGCAGTTCAACTTCCACCGGGCGCCTTAGAACATTTCGGATAGACTTCGGGCTCGAATGAACTTGAACTCGCATTCTATCATCCAGAAATAAAAGTTCACATAACTAGGTGCGAGGACTCCTGCAGAGGGAGATGAAGTGCTTGCGAGGGCTGCCAGATATATTTGGAAATTCAAACCATGCCATGCAAGGGTAAACGCGTGCAGAACGCTGGCCCCGACATCACCCGACGCGTAAATGGCGTCACGAGACCGCGATTGAGCCTGCGCGTCATTGCCCAAGCTTCGACTTACTTCACTTGACTTCAAAGAAGACTCTGCAGTACACACCGAACGCTAGCCGAATATCTGTTGATAGTCTGGCCGTGTTGTGACAAGGAGTTAGCATGCAGGCCTCACTTCAGAAGATCCTCGTGGTAGGCGGGAATGGCTTCGTAGGTATGGACTTTGCCTTTTTACTGCATATGCGCTGTTTTTTTTAACACATTCGACAGGTTCCGCGGTATGCAAGGCTGCACTTGCGCGAGGAATACAAGTGACTAGCATTAGGTTGGTGCCCCAGCCAAAACCGATACACTGCAATATAGACTGACCCGCATGCAGCCAGTCAGGCACGCCGTATAGGACGCAGAAGGGACATTCGCCTGCTTGGACATCCAAAGTGTTGCCCCTCTCTTACTGCAGTCCTTCGCGCACGACTCACATATGATCTCCACTAGGTTGACTGGCAAGCTGGAGACGCACTGCAGCCGGAGACCTACACCTACCTTCTCCCCGGTGTGACCGCAGTCGTCCACACGCTTGGGACACTCCTGGAGAACACCCGATACAAGGCTGCGCTGAAGGAGGGGGACCTTCCCTCTCTTCTGAAGCTCGCCGCGTCGAATGCGTTTGGGACGGGTTCGGCCAGCGACCCGCTCGCTGAGCCCGAAGCAAAGCCAGGAAGCTATGAGACGCTCAACCGGGACGCGGGTACGTTTTGGACTGATTGCTGAAAAGAAGAGCCGCTGCAGGAGCTGACGCTGTCTCCACACAGCGCTACGGGTGTGCGAGGCTTTCGTGACGAGTCAGCCTACTGTCTCGACTGAGAAACCCCGTCCATTTGTATTCGTCTCAGCGGAAGACATCTTCCGTCCGTTTATTCCCGCTCGTTACATTGAGACGAAACGCGAGGCGGAGATTGAGATCGGTCAGATGATATCAGACAAGGCAGACTACCGAGCAGTGTATATGAGACCCAGTACGTGCGCATGTGATCTTCGGCGGCGTTATGCTGACAATTTTGAAGGCTTGATCTACCATCCTCACTTCCGTCCACTCACATCGCCGGTGGCTGCACTGCTCGATCTATCTGCGACACTCCATTCAAAGGTGCCCTACGGCATCCCCACACCGTCGGGAGTTTTGCGTACTCTTGCGTCGACGATGACCTCAGGGCAACTGTACAGTTCATTCGTGGCACCATCGCCATTAGCTTCAGTTGCGAACGCCTTGACAATTCCTCCTATTCATGTGGACCATGTCGCGGAAGCGATTTGCATTGCAGTAGATAGTGAGCGTACTGATGTTAGGGGTGTTTATGGGGTTAGAGAGATGAGGGAGCTAATCGGGTGGTCGCAGAAGGGTCAACAGCCATCCGAGTTGACTGTGCATGCCTGATTGAATTCATATTGATGTTCGCGGCGTATCCAATCCAGTCGAACTCTACAAGTGGTCAGGCCTATTCCTTTGTAACGCTTGTATGAAAGTGGGTGGGACGCACCGAGCGTGCCGCGTCGAGACTCGTCCCCCAAGCCGTGATGACGCGGGGCACGAGACACGGCGAGGAACGCTCTGGAGTCTGGCTAGCCCAAAGCTAGCCTGGGTGCGAGCGCCGTACGACCTGTCCGTGCCCATCGCTTGGTCTTCAACGTCGAGCACGCAGTCCTCGTAGACGGCAAGCCAAGGTAAACGCCTCACAAACTCCCAAAGGTGGACTCTGAGTGGACTGACGAGAAGCAGAGACAGGCGCGCAGCCCCGGTCACACGATCCGCCCGCAGACAAAGTGGGTCGAGCCGGACAAGTCCGCTCCGCAGAGTCAGAAAAGAAAAGCACGCAGCCAGCGTCGTCGCACGCGCATCTCGCTCCGGAGTCCTTTATACCCGCCTCCAGTGTGCATGTCGGTCAGTCCATTGCCGGGCCTTCTCAGCACCCTCGCTCGGCCGAAACAGGTGTGGGCATGCAGGCGGCCATTCCAATCAGCCGCTGCAGCCAATAAGGCCCTGCCGTTCTCCCTCCATAACGTTCGTGCGGGAGCGGTCACTATCGACACGCCTGGCGGTGGTGGCAGCAATGTGTTGCGCATGCTCATGTTCGGGAAGCCGGGGGCGGGCAAGGGAACGCTGTCGGCGAGGCTGGTGAAGAAATACGATCTATTATCGCTGTCGACCGGGGACATGCTTCGTCAACACATCGCAGAGCGGTATGTTGCGGCGTCCAAGCCTCATGGATTAATTAAGTTAAGATGCATTTACTTCTAGAACGGACGTCGGGCGCATTGCTGAAGAGATTGTCGCTTCCGGCGGCCTGTTGCCTGATGACATCATGCTCAAAGTGGTGACAAGTCAACTCGACACGCTGCATGACAAGGTGCGCTTGACATCCCATCATTTCACACAAACCACTACTTACGTATATCTATACCGGCAGCACTGGATTCTGGATGGATTCCCGCGAACGTTGGGCCAGGGACAGCTCCTGGATGACCATTTGAGGTAAGTTCAATACCTAGCCATTCTCCGATGCAGCGCTGTAACGTCCTTCTGTTCAGTAAGCAGGGAACTCCCCTCACCCTCATCGTCAATCTCGACGTTGCCGATGAGGTAATCCTCAGCCGGATCTCCGACCGCTGGGTGCACCTACCTTCAGGCCGAGTATACAATCTGGAGTACAACCCGCCCAAGGTGCCCGGCCGCGACGATGAGACCGGTGAGCCCCTCACAAAGCGACCAGACGACAATCCGGTACGTCCGCGCTCTTAGTCGAGTATATCAGCAGCAAGCCTGAGCTGTGTTTCACAGGAAACATTCGCGCGCCGTCTAGAGAAATTCTATGCATCTACGTCTCCTCTCTTGGATTACTACCGAACACAGGAACCTCCTGGTGCCAGACTCGTGACACTTACGGGCGCTACGTCCGATGAAATCTGGCCTCAGCTAGAGAGCGTCATTAGCACATACTTCCCCGCTGTCAAGGAGCACGCGGGAAGCAAGGCGCAAAAGAGGCGCACCAGTTTGAGCGAAGCTGCCCTCGTTACTGATGACAGGCAGCAGACCCAGTTGTCTGGCACGATACTACCAGAGCCGTAGAGGTTATGACCTTTTCTTCTCACATCTATGTTGTATAGTCAGTCAACGCTCTTCCGTCATGGTGATTTCTCGTCTGCTCTCTTCCTCCTGTTAGCTATGTTTGCTTCTTATATAGTCACTCGCTATCTGTGATTGTATTACTAGCCGCTTTACCTGGAGATATATGCTCACGATCAGCCGATGGACAGTGTCATGAAATGAGTGAAGGCGACTATAGATAGGGTTCTCCCTGATCTCGGACATTTCGTTCAGGAAGGTTCACGCCGTGTCACCAAGTTAATTGGGCTAGTGGTTGCTACGACCCCGGTACATCTAGGTATTTCGTCGCAAAGGTATTATCCATTTTCGAGTTGTTCTCCCAGCCTTATCTTAGAGCATACCTGTAGAGCACATCGTGAGCACACGGGAAAGGAGACATGGTTCAAGTATTTCCCACATTTTGACAGTGTACAGACCCGAGGGAAAGCCACGCTGGACTTGTTCATGTACCACCCGTAGGCCTGCTTCACTAAATACATTTTTCCACGCGAGGTCCGACCTATGGAGACATGGTCATCAGTTTGCATATTGCAATGAGATTCAAAACGGACCTCGTCAGACTGGAGTCAGTTTCATCGTATACGGTGCTTGGACCACCATCATCCGCATCTGTGCAGCAATTCTCTTTCACGATGATGAGACCCTTTGCCGGATCTCGCAGTGCAGCCTGACTGTGCTTTAGGAAGGAAACGAGATCTGCGTCGCTCAGCGATCCCAAGCACCACTGACACCAAACGACATCAAAGGAAGCGTCCAGGTCGTCCTCCTGCGGGATATAGCCGACGCGACCGAGCACCTTATCAGATTTTGAGGGTCGAAGAGGGTCCATACCCTGTAAGGTATCTTGGATGAAAGTAACACTTTTGCTTTTGCCAGCGATCCCTTTCCACTCGATGGAAGTGCCATTTGTCTTCGACGCAGCCATTTCGCTCGCCCGTCCTCGCTTGAGGGCTTCTTGGACAAGGCTCTCCACAGGCTCCACGAGCACAATGTCCGAAGCGAGGTGTAATAGCACATCTGCAGTCACTCGTCCAATGCCAGCGCCAACTTCGAGTACACGTGTTCTTCGCGGCAAGGTTTCCGTTGCGTCCAGAGGGCGAATCGCAGAAGGAACGGTGCATAGCTCAGGCATTAGGTAGAGAAGAAATTGGCGCGATCCGAGAGCATCAACTCGGGGCAAAGACTAGAGGCCGTGTGTCAGGATATCTGGCATACATCAAAGAATGAATACTCGCCCCCTCCCCAAAGCCACCTATGCGCAGTGTCACAAAGCCGGGACACAGAGGTAGTCGGAATGGTTAGCGCACCGAGGACACCATCATAGCTGGCCGGTTGGCTCGCCCAATAGTCAATTCCAGTCTGTACATCTGGTTCCGGGATCATTTCGTCGGTGGACGCCATCGTCGGTCTCACGTATTGGTCGGGTGCGGTCAACTGGCAGGTGGGTGGCTGAAAGAAAGTCGATCGTGCGTGACAGTATGTGATGTGACAGACGCGCTCTAGACGCGTTACACGACGCGTCGACGCGTCCAAGACGTATTTGCCACTACGACCATGGCCTCGATTGCTCTCGAAGACATCTGGGACGCTCCTGCAGAGCCCTCTTACCCTCATGCTTCTGTCAAGACATCTCGCACAGAAGAGGATGATGATACCACAACTTTACCCCCTAGCAAGCGGCCAAAATCGACCCTTTTCCTTGACTCTGATGACTCTGATGATGTCTCGCGCCCGGCCACGCGCAAAGTCATCCCTCCTGCGACGAATCGCTCTGAGATAGATGCAATGTTTGACGCTCTAGAGGAGGAGCCGGACGAGGCGTTTCAGGACCTCCCGCCTTCGCTCAACCTGGATGCGCTCCGCAAGGAGGCGGACGCTAAGAATGCGAAGGCGCATGCCAAGGCAAATCCCCTTGACCTGACTGGAGAATCCTCACAAAACGCATCAGGCGCGGCGCGAGGCAACAGTAAGGACGACAAGGATACCACGGAGAAGAAAAGAAAGCCATTGCCTAAGCTGGACGAGGCCAGGTTGCTTGGCCCGGACGGGTTCCCTGCACTGGTCAAGCAAACGAAGAACTTTAAACCTAAAGGAAAAGGACATGAGGTCCGCTATTCAGAATCAATCTCCTTCTAAGTCTCATAAGCACCAAGGCGGCAGATTTGAACAGACTACTACAAGTATACCAGTTCTGGACGCACAGAATGTATCCCAAGACACAATTCCGGGATACTGTTCAACGAGTAGAGAAGCTCTGTCATTCAAAACGAATGCATGTGCGTATATCTACTATGTGCGTTCTCCGTTTGATTTGACGTTATAGCGTTAGGTCGCTTTGAGCGTCTGGCGAGATGAGTCCAAAGGGCTTATCAATGGTCGCAAGGTAGATGCAGCGCTCTCGGACAGCGACAACAGCAGCGACGACGATAATGGGGGTATGCCAAGGAACTCAAACGCAGCCTCCATCGCTCAAGACATAGTGACTGCCCCGACGGCATCATCGTCGCGCGCACCATCGCGACCTCCGTCATCTTCGGAACCTCCTTCATCTGACGGTTTTGACGACTTCGACATAGACGCTATCATTCGCGAGGAGGAAGAGCAACAGCGAGTTGCCTCGGAAATGTCTCGACAGGTGTCTTCTCCCGACACGAACCCTCAGTATCGTTCCAAACCAACCGTGGCTCCCAGCCCCAATGTCGACGACGAAGCCATGTGGGAGCAGCTCATAGACGAGCTGCCTGACGCCGCATTGCCTCCTGTAAGCCCGCCAAGCATTGCGCCAGCTTCGTCAGGGAATTTTAACAACGATATGGATGAGGACGAAGACATGTGGGACGCGGTGCGGGAGATAGAGGCAGCAAGGGACAGTATCAGCACATCGTCTATTCATATGCAAGACGCAAGCCTTGTCCAGAATCTCGACCCACCCACCAACGAAGAAGGATGGGACGAGATGTATGCATGACATGTACCTTTAGGCATTGTCTCAGATGTTTTCCTTCACTCATACGGACCGTCATGAAACCATTCCCGCTATCTGATTAAAAGAATAGCTGCCCCAGTGAGGCTCGAACTCACGACCTTCCGATCCCGTCAAGTAACAGTCGGACGCTGTAACCAACTCAGCCATGGGGCATATATTTCAGGGTCTTTTTGGGTGCACCCCAACCAATGGACCACGGCTGTAGGGAGTTATAGGTGATTAAGGTTCAAATGGCATGTCACATGATATGCACATGATTGGATGGCACATGACCTATAGCAAGACTTCTATTTTCAGATACACAAGATAAAGCATTGAGTACACTATTTGGCCCCCTGGGGTAGGGCTTGCCAATGGTGAGCCCGGCATCGACCTCTTTGTGGTCCAGGGGGATTAGTACCCACTGAGGGGAAGCTAACAGACATGGAGACGATCCTGTGGTGTCAGTTGGTCAGTGAGTGTTTCTACAATCCGTCCTTCTCGTGCTACCTCTCGACCTCTCCAAATGATATCCAACCTGTCCATGCGCCCAACCCACTCTCCATCTCTAGGAGTCCAGCCATGATTTGGAAATAAAGTGCTCATTGAGATATCTGCTGCTCTGGTGTCCCCGCAACCCTCTTTATCTCAGTCGAGTGGTCAGCAGTGGAACACCCTTGCCTCTCATAGGTGCTGGGGCTTGTATTCTCATTGCCTCAGAGGCAATCTACCTACCAAGATCCCTACCTGGATCTCGCTCACTACCTGAGCTATGGATCACATAGCAATCCCAATGATTCCATTGTCAAATGACCATCTTCAAGCCTCAGAACTATCAGCTATCTCCCCTTTTGTATTTGGACACGTGCCTACTGCCACACATGATCATACCTTATTCATTCTTCCCTGACAGCAACTACAAGCCATTTGCAACCTAAGATCCTGCCTGAGATACGCAACTAGGCAATACATCAGTGTATCCTTGCAACTGCCACATTGATCCAGTTTGCAGAGGTCGAGACCCACAAGAATGCACCTGAATCAGTTAACAAATGGCTAGATGCTTGCCTGATCTCCCCCCATTGGACATAGTGTGTTGACAGATGCTCTGCATGTTCTTAAAGACAACTCACTTTGCTGGCCATGTTACTGCTCACTACTCTCTTCAGTTCTGACCTGGATGATGGCCACATTCACGGCCATACACATTGACACTGTCATCGAACAATGCTGATCCATTGATTCTTCACCTCCAGGCACCCCATGACCTCTGGTGTCCTCAGGTTCCCTTGAGCGTTTTCGTGATTTGTTCTACCCTTCCTCTTCTCCTTGGTCGTTCCCTGCCTATGACTTCAATTTGACACTCAAAGCCCCTCCTCCCTCTCGAGCATCCTCCTATGCTTCCCCTGCACAATCAGTAGTACCCTTAGCTGGAATCTACCCATCATTGCACCTTGATGATACAAAGTCCATCCCTGCGGGTGTCCTTCCTTTTGATTCTGATGTGATTGCAGCAATTGACCCCCTTCCTTTGTCACTGTCACGAGTTGACACGGCGTCTAGCCGTTTTTTGATTTTTTCCTTTTTGCGGGCTCGAACCCGCGACCTCTGTACTACATGCCTGATATGGACGCATCACTATCTACTGTACAATTAGATTAGATGGGGCGGTAGTGCATGGCACAGCTCAGGCTCCGCTGACACAGCCTCTTTGACTCACTGGCCCCTGGGGCCGCGTCAGCATGCTGTGCACGGACCAGCTGTGCACGGACCAGAGCGCACAGCCTGCCCTCCCCCTGTATATAAGCCGGCCTCTGCTGCCCTAGGGACCTCAGTTTTGACCTCTTGTCCCTAGGTCAGTAAGCCCTCTTTTGTATCCCTTTCTTACCTTACTAACTAATGCATTTACTTGTCCCTAGTCTTAGATTTGAGCGTGAGCTCACCATTGCTTTGGTAAGACCTAGTCGAACGCCCCCAGCATCCTCTGTTTGTGTTTCCCCAGTCACTCGACCCTAACTTGCGACATTAGGTCGAAACTCCTCACTGCTGCCGGTGTTCTCTCGGGACCCAAAAACCTCACTTTCCTTTCCTACAGGTCGGGTGGTGCGCACCCCTATGGTACCTTACGATATGTAGATAGCATATGATACATCGTCAACACTCGAGAGACAAACTCTTCAGTACCTGCGCTTCAGTGAGCGGTACTTGTCCTCACAAACGCGTAGCCTTGGTTCCTGCTGCATCATAGTCAAAAGCAGTATTGGGCCCTACATGAACTGCAAATCTCAGTGTCATCTCAGGCACCATAGGTGTAAGCTAGATTAGCATGGCCTTTCGTAGTACGCTGATACGACCTACGAAACCCTAACCCCTAACCTGGGTGCGACCTAAAGGGACTAGAGAGACGGCTTATAGTCTAATGAGAGGGGAGTTAGCAGCAAGGTGTCCCGCGGTTCGAGTGAACACGAGAAACACCTTCGAAAAAGGTTACGAACGCTAGGGAAGGTACGAGGTGGCTTCGACACGTCGTCGAAGCTACTCGGAGGCTGTGTAAAGTTAGCGACGATCGAAGCTCGGTAGAGCTCTTCGACGTATCGTAGAGAGAAGGGACACGATTCGATAGGGGGGGACTTAACTAGGACGCGGTTCGAGGTGCAACGCAGTTTCTTCGACAGTAGTCGAAGTCGAAAGGTTCGTCGAGACGGTATCGACGAGTGAACGCAGTGGACGAGGTTTCGAGGTTACGCAGTGAGGAACGAAGTGACGCAGTTGAGGACGTAGACGCAGGGCGAACTCGACTTATGAGCTCTGAACTCGAGGGGGGGAACGGATCTTGTATTTTTGGAGAGAACTACGACAGATTTTATACTACACAGGATGCTACGACTATTCGAGAGTGGCATACGGGTACAAGGGGCTTTGCATTGTTCCTCAAGAAGCTGCCTCACCGAGGGGCACATACCAAGTCCATCAGTAGATTGACGTCATGCCGAATGCGGAGATGAAGGGCAACATATGGCCACTTCGGACCGGTAGCCGTCGTGAAGGCATGCCGCGAGGTTCGATACCTAATCGGGAAAGACCGGCTACTTCGGTGTGGCTTGGAGCGAAGTGCGCGCTTGGCCGAGCGGCGTCGAGTGGCCCTATTGTTCGCCGAATGCGGAAGACGTTCCGAGATCTACGCACGAGGCATCGGGAAGACCGTGCCGAGCTTCGAGTAAGCGTCGCGCACCGCCGAAGGTGTCGAAGAGCGTCGAAGGCGAAATCGACCTGTTGGGAGACTGGGTCGAAGTGCCGGGCGGGATGCGAGTGCCGAAAAGAGGTGTATCGGGGCCCAGCGGGGCTCGGCGCCTATCATCTCCTCCCTATTGAAATTTGGACCGCCCTCGGTCCTCCACGTGATGCGAGAAGCGCGATGGTCGTGAACGGATCGAAGCGGCTTGACAACCCGCGGCGGTTTCGAACGCCACGTGGCCGGCGCTAAACGCTGGTCGGAAAGGGGGTTATAAGCAGGGTAGACTTAGCCTCATTTTCCCCATCCCATCGTTCCTTCGTCGCTCTCTCGTCGCCCTCTCTCGCATACTCACTGCTTCCACGATGTCTGCTCGCTCCGCCACCCCTGCCTCTACGCCTTCGCTCGTCAACCGCCGCCTCGCTTCGCTGCTCATGGTCCTCGAAGCTCCGCCGACCGCCGATGCCGCGCTCGACGTGGTCGAAGAGTGGGCGCAGGATTTGTCGCCGCTGGTCGTAAGTCGCTTCGTAATCTGCATAACCCAACTAACCGTTTGTTTTCGAACAGCTCGCCTATCGCAAGGCCTTGGGCGCCATCCGCGACGAGGAGACGGAGCTGCGCGTTGCCGCCGCCGTCAAGCAACTCGCCGAGCGGGCATCGGAATCGTGGGTCGAGTGGGCGCGCGGGGACTGGCCCGAGCTCGCGACCGCCATCGACGCCGAGGTCGAACGACGCTTCGAAGAGCAGAAGCGCCTCGCCGAAGAGGAAGCACGACGCATCGAAGAGGCCGCGAAGCGTGCGAAGGCCGCCGAGGAACGGCGCCTCGAAGACGAACGTCGCGCGCAAGAGGCCGCTGATGAGGAGTTGGCAAGGATCGCGGCCGCCGAAGGACTTCTCGACAAGGGGAAAGGGCGCGCAATAGTCGACGAGGAGGTCGCCGAGTTGTCGGACGACCCTTCGATCGTAAGTGTTCTCTTCTACCGTCCTTCGATTACTAATCTTTCTTTCGTAGAAGACTCCTCGGACGGTTGAACGTCCGTTCGCGATGACAGAGGTCGACATGGCCGCCGCGGCGATTGAGAAGCGCCAGGCCGGACAGAAGGTAAGCTCGACACTTCGTCGAAGCTGTTCGATGCTAACTCCTCGATAGTGTGATCGTTGCGCCGGCTACCGCTCGGCCCCTGTGGAGTGCGTGTGGGCCGAGAACGCTACGACCTGCGATAGGTGCGCGCAGTTCCAACAGGGCTGCTATTTCGACAAGGTGTCTGTCCTAGGCAAGACAAAGAAGACGCGCGGCGGGGGATCAACCACGAAAAAGCGCAGTAAGTCGTTTCTTCTTGTCCTAGGCCTTCGTTGACGACTTCGTAGTTCGGCCGGCCTCTCCGGGGCCTTCGGTTGCAGATGCAAGTGGTTCGAAAAAGCGTCGAGTCGACGAGCCCCCGCGCCCCCTTCTACGACTGCCTCTCGATGGGGCCAGCCGCCTTGGGCTCGAGCAGGACGACCTCGATGCGCTCGACCTCGACGACGAATCTCGGGGGATCATCCGCGTCATCCGCGAGGAGCGTGCTCACATCGCGCGCCGTCGAGCGCTCCTCCACGACATGGACCTCGACCTCCAGAAGATGGAGAAGGCCGCGCTTGCGAAGGGAGGGATCGGTTTCGTGCGCGGGGCTGTCGACAATGAGTAGGCGATGGTGTGGGTCGTTTTGTATCGTAGTTGTCCTTATGTCGTAGAATATTGTGTCCATAGTCGAATCAAAAATGTGGCCCTTGGCCTAGACAAAACCTAGTGGGAACTAAGAAAAGGAAATGCAAATAAGTGTGTTCGAAGTAAGTCGTAATCTGATCGAAGGGCATAGAAGGTGAAATCGAAATGTTCGTAGTGAGGGAAAATGGACTTAATGAAAATATAGGCTCAGTTTGTCATCACAGCCTAGGAGGACTCGTCTAAGGTGAGCCTCCGCGCAACGGTCGAATCGAAGCGTTCGTAGAACGTCGAACGATGTCGCGACTATCGAGTTGAATCGAAGGTATTCGTACAAGGGATGGTCTGGAATGTAGGATAAAAATCAAGCATATCGCGTAACGTGAGAGCAGGAACAGAGAGAAGAAAGTACGTATCATGTTGTACAAGTAAGGGAAGAACCTCTATTCGTCGCGTTCTTCGGTTTCTTCGACTTCATCATCGTCGTCGTCGCCTAGAGAATTCGATAGTTCGAGTTCTCGAAGACGCTCGGTCGAGACATCTTCGAGATCTTCGGGGATTGGTATGGATTTGCGCGCGAAGTACGGAATGACGCGGAATGCTGCGATGGGTCGATCGAGGACTGTGCCGTCGAGTTCGCACACGATGTACGCGCCGCCCTTGTTGCGCGAGACAACGATGAGGGGGCCTAGATATCGCGGGCGCATCTTGCGGTTGAGGGACTTCTCGATCTTCGTGTTGCGTATGAGCACTAGGGCTCCGCGCTTGAAGTCGAAATCCTGGATCGAGTGCTCGTGCTCTTTCTCGAAGCGAATTGCTGCCGTTCGACGTGCTTCGTAGACCTTCGAGTGGAGTTCGGTGACTTGCTCGACGCGTTTCTGGAGCGCAATGGCTCTTCGGGCGATGAGATCGGTCGTCGAAAGGATCGAAGTCGGTGGTGGTTGCAGATACGTAGCTTCGACGATGTCGAGAGGAATGAGCGGATGGGTGCCCGTAACAGCGAAATAGGGTGAGCAGCCCATGCGTCGTCGAGTCGTGATGCGCTCGGACCAAAATACAAAGTACGCAGCTTGGGACCACTTCTTCTCATCTCCGTCGGCTGTCTTGAACAAGGCTTGTCGCGTGCTGAAATGCGGACGTTCGACGAGACCGTTTGCCCTCGAATTGTACCCACTGATTCGAATATGGTTGATGTGGTACTTCTTCGAAAGGTAATCGGCCGCCTTGATGAACGCCGTACCGTTGTCGGTGACGATCTCGCTGAGTGCGCCCCATCGACAGAGGATGTCTTCGAAGATCCAGTCGGCGAGGGCCTTCGCTGTCTCTTTTCGAAGCATTCGAAACTCGGGGTAGGTCGTGAGCGAGCATCTACCTTGGACCAAGTACTTGTATCCGCCCGAGGCCGGCATGTGCATTGTGTCGATGTGAATTTTCGCGAAGATGGGGGCTGGTACTGCGACGGTCGGAGGAATGAGGAATTGACGCACTTGTCGAGACTGGCAGATATGGCACGATCGAACGAACCAAGCGATGTCGGCGTAGTGGAACGGCCACCAGAATCGCTCATTGACGAAGGCTCGGGTTGCGTAGATTCCTCGATGCGCGGTGCGGTCGTGGCATTCTCGAAGTATTCGAAGGCGATCGCCGGGCTTGACGACTAGCTTGTGTGCTCCGTGACTGTCCTTGCGCCAGAGGGTGTCATTGTCGAGGAAGAATTGCATGCAGTACTTGATGAATCCTTCGTAAACACTTTCGGAGATGCCGTCGGGCTTTGCTAACGTTCGATGAAATTCGAGCACGTCGTCGAGCTTTGCGTCTGCGAGTTGCGCTTGCTCCGATCGAGGCACTAGCTCGTAGCTATCCTCCTCCCTATTGAAATCTGAGCCGTCCTCGGCTCGGGCATTGGTGAAGATGGCACGCATCTGGACGGACGGGAGGGGCTGAATCTGGTGAACGAAAGAATGCATCTGGTCGATCCAATCGTCGAACTCTTCGTCAACCTCGTCTTCGATGACATCGCCGGGCTGAGCTGTGCGTCGAGAAAGACCGTCGGGGCCGTGCATTGTACCGGGGACGTGGACGAGCGTGAAATGGAATGTGAGAATCGAGACGATCCACCGGTTGATACTCGCGCTTGGGGCTATGTCCGGATTCTTCAGCATACCCTTGATGTACCGAGCATCGACTTCGACGATGAGGTTCCGAACGCCGATCAGGTAGAGTCGAAGGGATCGTAGTGCGCGGAATAGGCCGTAGATCTCGAGCTTCGGCTGCGAAAACCTTCGTTCGCGATCGTTGAGCGTAATCGAGCCGAACCTGCTGTAGTAACGGATTCGCGCGTTGTCTTCGTCGCACTGGCAGAGGTGATATCCGACGGCGATGAACGACGTGTCGACTGCGAGAATGACGGGAGAGGGGGAATCATAATGGATGGCTCGGAGTGCGGGGGATGAGAGTAGCGCGTCCTTGAGGTCTTCCTGCGCCGCGATCTGCTCCGGACCGAACTCGAACTCGACGTCCTTCCTCGTGAGGTGTACGAGCGCGTCGGCGCGGTGAGCGAAATTACGGATGAAGATTCGAACGACGCCGATGGTTCCGAGGAACGCTCGAACGTCGGATAGAGTAGCGCATGGACCCCAGTTGCGTATTGCAGCGACGCGAGAGTCGTCGGGGAGGCATCCTTGAGGAGTGCAGCGATGTCCTACCACCATGATTTCTCGAGCGATGAGGATACTTTTGACTCCAGAGAAGGTACCTCCGGCGTAGCGCATTCGAGTGACTATGCGATTCATGTTCTCGAAATGCTCCCATACGAAGCGTCGAATGCCGGGGTTCGAAGGGAGTCGCTCGTCGTCGTAGTCGGACTCGGGACCCTTGACGGGAACGTCGTCGACGTAGGGCACCGTAACGTGCGGAATCTCGGGCTGGAGGATGTAGGTGACGTCGTCGTGGAAGATCGGGACCGAGTTCGTCCAACCCATCGGGAGTGTGACCAGGCGCATGGCTCCGTAGGGTGTCTGGAACATCGTTAGATCTCTCGACGACTCGGCGATGAGTCGTTCGTCGTAGCCGACGTAGAGGTCGAGCATGCCGCCGCATGGTCTTCCTCCGAATTGTTCTGCGAGATATTCGGGCGTTGGCGGTACACCAGAATGTTGGATCGTAACTGCATTGAGGGGCTCGAGTGAATGGACGAGTCGAAGCGATTTACCGTCCTTCTTGACGACACAAAACCACCGCGATCGATACGACGAGTTCGATGGTTCGTAGACTCCGGCGGCGATCTTTCGCTTGATCACCGCGCAGACTTCGTTGTAGATCCCGGGCGGAATGGGAATATTCTTCTGCACCCAGGGCGTGTGAGGAACGACGGGAAAATCGACGGGGGGGAAGTACTCGGGCTTGAAACATCCGCGCTCGTCGTCGGTCCAGGCGAAGGCTTCGTTGTGCAGGCACATGAAGTGGTGGAGGACTCGACGTTCTTCGGGAAGTAGGAAGTCGCCGTCGTGAAGCTTTTCGGTCATTTCGAAGCATTCGAGGGTGTACCGACCGGTAGGTTTGAACGGCGGGGGGTCGGTCGAAAGCTTGGGCATGATGGAGAGAGGGTCGCCCTTGATGTCTCGAAGTATACGAAATTGTTCGGGGACGGCACCAAGGACGGGTCGAGTTTTGAGAGCGACAGGCTTGTACTTCTTCTTTGTCGCGGCGAGGACCTTGTGCGTTGAGGGGGTAGAAGTCGATGTCGTCGAAGGAAAGGGAAGAATTGAGTTGGAAAGCTGCGAGATGGACTTCGTCGGAGCGGGAGCTGGGGGAGTCGAAGCAAACGGAGCTGAAAATAGAAGAGTCGAAGCCCACGTCGAAGCGTTCGACGGGGCGGCATTAGCAGCAGTAGTGTCCGAAACGTAAAGAGACTGCAAATATGAAGAAACGGAGGTGCATGCGGAGAGGTACAGTGACGAGACAGCGTTCGGAATCGAGGAATCAATAGGAGCGACGAAGGAAATACTCGGGTTTACCCCATCGTAGTCGATGACTAGCGCGGCTTCTCCTTGATCATGGGGAATCAATTCCTCGAAGCTAGAAAATGCGATTTGCGACACCCGACAGGATGCTGCCGGCTTCGCGACCTTCCTCGTGCGTACGTCGGAATCGTGACGGTTTCGCCGGTGTTCGGACAGAGGATCGTAATGGTCTGGTTCTCGTCGGCGAAGTTCTTGACGACGCTCTGCGTAAGCACATCGAAGGGTCGGCCGAGGAGGATGTCGTATGCTGCGTTTCGAATGACGTGAGCCTGGAGGTACAATACGATCTCACCGATGCGGAAGGGAATGTTTCGAATGAGTCCTAACGATCGGTCCACCTCGCCGTTCGCCGATTGCATGTTCAGCTGAATAGTAGGATCGAAGAGGAGGTTGAGGCCCAGACAGACCTCTTCCGACATGGCGACGATCTGCGAACCGGGGTCGACGATGCATTCGATTTGCTCCTTGTTGTCGACCAACGCGATGATCGAACGAATCGCATTTGAATCGCGCGCGACGGTGAATTCTGCGGGGTGCTCGCCGTGAGGGATGTGCTTCAGATAGGTTTCATATGGGTCTGGGACGATGGTAGCACCGGGTTCCAACGTTGCACCTGAACACGAGAGCTGGTTGACGGCCGTGACCTCGTCGGCACCGATTTCTACGATGTGGGCCGACGCGACGGGTTCCGTCGAGACTCGCTTAGGGGTGACGGCGTCGCGGTACTTGGTTCGAACGTCGGGTGCGATCGACAACAACTCTTCTGGGGTCAGCGTGACGAACTGCGACTTCATCGAACGCTGGAAGATTTCTTCGGCGAGCTTCGGCTGGATAACGGGGACGATGGTCTTGTACGCTGGTTCCTTGCCCTTGTCGTTCGAGGGCTTTGGCGGAGTTGCGAAGTTTCGAACGTTTGGCGGGGCGTATGTTGCGTCGCGAGCGTTTGCGAAGGGGTGTACTGGTGGTGCTGGTGTCGCGACTTGAGGTCAAGCGACTAGAGAAAACTTGAAGGCTGGGGGCGTCCGACTAAGTCTCACCGAAGCGATGGTGAGCTATGCTCAAACCTAAGGCTAGGGACAAGTAAGTTAGTATTGAATAAGTAAGTAAGTACAGGGGCTTACTGACCTAGGGACAAGAGGTCGAAACTGAGGTCCCTAGGGCAGCAGAGGCCGGTTTATATACATGGGGAGATTAGGGCAGGCTGTGCGCGTTGGTCCGTGCGCAGCTGGTCTGTGCGCAGCATGCCGACGCGGCCCCGGGGGCCGGTGAGTCAGAGCGGCTGTGTCAGCGGAGCCCGAGCTGTGCCGTGCGCTGCCGCCCCATCTAATCTAATCGTACAGTAGATAGTGTCGTGTCCATATCCGGTATGTAGTACAGAGGTCGCGGGTTCGAGCCCGCGAA
>NW_020169834.1:2088001-2091610 GCF_002117355.1 Postia placenta MAD-698-R-SB12 | reverse complement strand
GCGTCCGTGAGGACAGTACCGCCCACTGAAGTGCAGGTACTGAAGAGTTCGTTCCCTGAGTGGTGGCGATGTATGTACGCTATCTACGTATCGTATGTATCGTAGAGTATCGTAGGGGTGCGCACCACCCGACCTGTGGAAAGGAAAGTGAGTATAGGGAGTCCCGAGGGGACGCCGGCAGCTTGGGGAGTTTCGACCTAATGTCGCGACTTGAGGTCAAGCGACTAGAGAAAACTTGAAGGCTGGGGGCGTCCGACTAAGTCTCACCGAAGCGATGGTGAGCTATGCTCAAACCTAAGGCTAGGGACAAGTAAGTTAGTATTGAATAAGTAAGTAAGTACAGGGGCTTACTGACCTAGGGACAAGAGGTCGAAACTGAGGTCCCTAGGGCAGCAGAGGCCGGTTTATATACATGGGGAGATTAGGGCAGGCTGTGCGCGTTGGTCCGTGCGCAGCTGGTCTGTGCGCAGCATGCCGACGCGGCCCCGGGGGCCGGTGAGTCAGAGCGGCTGTGTCAGCGGAGCCCGAGCTGTGCCGTGCGCTGCCGCCCCATCTAATCTAATCGTACAGTAGATAGTGTCGTGTCCATATCCGGTATGTAGTACAGAGGTCGCGGGTTCGAGCCCGCGAAAAGGAAAAAATTAAAAAACGGCTAGGCGCCGTACCAACTCGTGACAGCTGGAGGAGCAGATGTAGCGATAGGTTGAGACGTGGATTGCGCAGGCGGCGAAGGCGGCGCGGGCGATGCTGCTGGTATCGTTGGAGGCGGAGCCGTGCTTGTCGAAGTGCTCGAGGGTGCCGCCACTCCTCTCGATGTACCAGAGCCAGAGGCTTCCGCGCTTCTCGTGACGACTGGCATCGTGGGCTTCTTCCGCTGTAGAATCTCGACGCCGTCGAAGACCTCCCTGCGCTTCCGAAGCTGAAGGAGTTCTCGCTCGAGCGCCTCGATCCTGCTGCTGGTGTTGAGCGTGAAGGTCTGCATAGTCGAGCGATCGTCGATCTCGAAGAGCATCGCCGGAGCGGCGGGTGCTGCGGGATTTCTTCTATGCCACTCGTAGATTCGATCTCGTATTGTGAGACCAGGGATAGTGCGGGGGCAGAAGCTTCCGTTTGGAAGGACGATCTTGCCTTCGGTGTTACGCTTGCACTTGCCGTCCCGGATGTCGATCTCCGCGAACTCGCAGGTGCCTACCCTGCAGCCACGATTGCCGCAGTAGTGGCACGTCTGTTCAACTCCGCTGTTCTCGTGGACGTGGACGGCAGCTTGTTGTCTCGGTGCGGGGGCGTGGCTGTGCGTAGCGTGTGTCGTCGGCTGGATGAGTGTTGCGATCGTCCTCGACAGGCTTTCTATGATCATCGAGATGTCTTCGGTTTTGATCATCCCGGGGGGCACCGTTGTCGAAGTGTTCGACGTCGAAGCGGTAGCTTGGTTAGCCACTGTCGTAGGTGTGCTCGATGTTCCGTGTAAGATGAACGTAGCCGCCGCGTGAATCTCTGTCATGGTGTACGGGTCGTCGGCGTAGTGATCGGGATGCTTGAGATGCAGTCGGGTCTCGAGCCGTGTGAGCAATGCTGGCTGGAATCCTCGAAGAAATGCGCGACTTTGCTCGATAGTGGAGAGACGGTGCTGTGCAATGAGATGTTTTGTAATGGCCATGAAGTCGCGGTAATAGCAGCCTAGGTCTGCCGCGTTGTGAATCCCGATACGAGCGCGTTCTCCGATGAGCTGGTCCATGTCCGCCAGCGACCACTTTCTTGTATCGTCGGCGCCAGGATAGAGTGCTCGTACGTCGGCTTTCCAGTCGTTGTAGCTCTTGGCTACGTCGATGAAGGACTCGATGGTTTCCCACAAGTCGGCGACGTCGATCGAAGGATACCGAACGGCCCACTGTTTCTTGGCTGCTTCGTCGGTGATCTGACACCGGGTGAACAATGCCTCGAGGTCCTGGAAGTAACGCCGAAGCGAACGGACTTCCGACGGGTCGAAGGTTGGTGCCGTCGAATGACCGCGCGGGGGCATCAACGGTGCGGTCGTGTTCTGACTCATGTTTGTAGTGTTAGTAGGGGCTGGGCTCGAAGAGGACGTGGTAGTAGTCGAAGGAATCGTAGGAGCGGGCGGTGCGGGGTTGGAGTTCGAAGCTGCGTTCGAAGGTGTTAATGGTGGCGGAGGTGCCAGGTCGGATGAAGGTATGAATGAAAGTCGCGAAGAGGATGCGATGGGCGGCTGAGCGTGGACGCGAAAAGAAGACGGAGTCGGGAGTACGAGATTCGAAGTAGATGGGATGGGATACTCGGGTTCGGGCGAAGAACTGGATCGTCCGAAAAGATCAGGAGTCGAAAAGTCGTAGTCGGAAGTAGTGAGGCCTAGAAGCTCGGGGGACGAAGTGCGTTCTTCGGCGGTCGAAGGGATTGGTTCTTCGTCGAAGTCGTCCTGTAGTTCTTGGTCTATCTCGTCTTCTTCGTCGCGGTCGAAGTCACCGGGGATTGTTGGAGAGGGAGTCGATTGTGTTCTAGAGGAGCTGTCGAGGTTCTCAGCGGCGCTGCGGCTAGCAGCCTCACGCGCTTGCGAGCGGGTGACTACTGGAGACGTTTTCGGAAACCCGAAAGCGGCGAATTCTTGCCTGAAATCCCCTCGCGGTGGGCTCCAGAAATGATACGACCTACGAAACCCTAACCCCTAACCTGGGTGCGACCTAAAGGGACTAGAGAGACGGCTTATAGTCTAATGAGAGGGGAGTTAGCAGCAAGGTGTCCCGCGGTTCGAGTGAACACGAGAAACGCCTTCGGAAAAGGCTACGAACGCTAGGGAAGGTACGAGGTGGCTTCGACACGTCGTCGAAGCTACTCGGAGGCTGTGGAAAGTTATCGACGATCGAAGCTCGGTAGAGCTCTTCGACGTATCGTAGAGAGAAGGGACACGATTCGATAGGGGGGACTTAACTAGGACGCGGTTCGAGGTGCAACGCAGTTTCTTCGACAGTAGTCGAAGTCGCAAGGTTCGTCGAGACGGTATCGACGAGTGAACGCAGTGGACGAGGTTTCGAGGTTACGCAGTGAGGAACGAAGTGACGCAGTTGAGGACGTAGACGCAGGGCGAACTCGACTTATGAGCTCTGAACTCGAGGGGGGGGACCGGATCTTGTATTTTTAGAGAGAAGTACGACCGATTTTATACTACACAGGACGCTACGACTATTCGAGAGTGGCATACGAGTACAAGGGGCTTTGCATTGTTCCTCAAGAACCTGCCTCACCGAGAGGCACGTACCAAGTCCATCGTTAGAGTGACGTCATGCCGAACGCGGAGATGAAGAGCAACATATGGCCACTTCGGACCGGTAGCCGTCGTGAAGGCATGCCGTGAGGTTCGATACCTAATCGGGAAAGACCGGCTACTTCGGTGTGGCTTGGAGCGAAGCGCGCGCTTGGCCGAGCGGCGTCGAGTGGCCCTATTGTTCGCCGAATGCGGAAGACGTTCCGAGATCTACGCACGAGGCATCGGGAAGACCGTGCCGAGCTTCGAGTAAGCATCGCGCACCGTCGAAGGTGTCGAAGAGCGTCGAAGGCGAAATCGAAGTGTTGGGGGACTGAGTCGAAGGTGCCGGGCGG
>NW_020169834.1:2056335-2087420 GCF_002117355.1 Postia placenta MAD-698-R-SB12 | reverse complement strand
CACTCGCATCCCGCCCGGCACTTCGACTCAGTCCCCCAACACTTCGATTTCGCCTTTGACGCTCTTCGACACCTTCGACGGTGCGCGATGCTTACTCGAAGCTCGGCACGGTCTTCCCGATGCCTCGTGCGTAGATCTCGGAACGTCTTCCGCATTCGGCGAACAATAGGGCCACTCGACGCCGCTCGGCCAAGCGCGCGCTTCGCTCCAAGCCACACCGAAGTAGCCGGTCTTTCCCGATTAGGTATCGAACCTCACGGCATGCCTTCACGACGGCTACCGGTCCGAAGTGGCCATATGTTGCTCTTCATCTCCGCGTTCGGCATGACGTCACTCTAACGATGGACTTGGTACGTGCCTCTCGGTGAGGCAGGTTCTTGAGGAACAATGCAAAGCCCCTTGTACTCGTATGCCACTCTCGAATAGTCGTAGCGTCCTGTGTAGTATAAAATCGGTCGTACTTCTCTCTAAAAATACAAGATCCGTCCCCCCCCCTCGAGTTCAGAGCTCATAAGTCGAGTTCGCCCCGCGTCTAAGCTTTCAACTGCGTCACTTCGTCCCTCGCCGCGCAACTGCGAAACCTCGTCCACTGCGTTTACTCGTCGATACCGTCTCGACGAACCCTTCGACTTCGACTATTGTCGAAGAAACTGCGAACCGCGCCCTAGCTAAGTACACCCCATTGAATCGTGCCCCTTCTCTCTACGATACATCGAAGAGCTCTGCCAAGCTTCGATCGTCGCTAACTTTCCACAGCTTCCGAGTAGCTTCGACGACGTGTCGAAGCCACCTCGTACCTACCCGTTTGTTCGTAACCTTTCCCAAGGGCGTTTCTCGTGTTCACTCGAACCGCGGGACACCTTGCTGCTAACTCCCCTCTCATTAGACTATAAGCCGTCTCTCTAGTCCCTTTAGGTCGCACCCAGGTTAGGGGTTAGGGTTTCGTTGGTCGTATCACCGCGTCTGCACCTTATTCTCTACTATGAACCGTTTGTTGATAAACATCGTGGTGGCTCCGCTGTCCACCATGGCGATTATATCTTTATGCCGTCTTTTTCCTTGAAGTCGTACTGGGATGTGAAAATGTTGGGACCCCTGGTCCAATTCGTACACCATCGCAGTAGACAATACGTTATATTTGTTACAGGATATATGCGGCCCGACGCGTGCGGCACGAAGCGCGGACCGGATCAAAAACCCTCCTCCTTCATCGCCCGATAGTGCTCGAGCTCCTCGCGCATCGACTTCACCTGTGCCATTAAGGCCGCTAGCTCCGATTGCTCGGATTTCGCTGAAGCGGCACTTATACTTGCCGAGGGTGATGTCGTGACGGGGGCGCTTGTCGCAGCCTGGGTGGAGCCCAAGGCAACCGTAGCCCATGCGTCGGCGCGTTTTGTGTAAGGTTTGTCCTTACAATTGGGGCACTCGAATCGTCGGTACCCTTGCTTCCCACAGCCGAAGCATGTGCCGGGGAAGTTGCCTTTTCCGACGGCTGCATTGATGCTGGCCAAAGCTGTGTGTGACTGGGGTGCACCACCACACGCCTCACCGCGTCCTCAACCTCGGGCCGAGAAGAAGTTATTTAGCTCGGGCCGACGGGCCCGGCTAATGTCGAGGATCTGTTCGACCTCAGTGACGTGCTTCTCAGCTGCTTGCCACGTGGTGAAGGTCTCGAGCTCGATCTTTCGGTATACGCGGGAGGGGATGCCGCTCAGGTACTTGTCGCGTAGCTCCAGGTCCCCATACCCAGAGCGGTCCGCCGGACCCTTGAACAGCGCGGAGAATTCCGCAGCGGTGCGTTTTTCACGGACCGACTTGTCCGCGCAGAGCTTCGCCAGCTCTACTTGTGCTGCCGCCTCGTCGTCGAGATTTCCGAAGTGGGCCTTGAAGGCGGCGGCAAAGGCCGCTTCGTTTGCGAATGAGGTCATAGCCCCTTGCACACCTATCTGCACCGATACGAGCTGGGCGAAATAGGGGGTGGCCCAGGCGCGGGCATCACCGTCGAGCAGGCTCAGTGCAACCTGTACTTTGAGCTCGATGGTGGTCAACGACGTGTTGATCAGCCAGTAGATGCGCAGCTGTGATAGGAACCGGTTGCACTCAATGACGGTTTTGCCATCGTATCGGAGTGGGAGGAGGAGTTTTAACGTCTCCTTGTCGAGGGCGGCTGCGGGGGACGACATTATTGGCATCGGGGGGGACGGAGGACGCTGCGGGGGTGGAGGCGGCTGTGGTGGCCTTCCGCCGGTCGAACTTCGGGAGGAGCGAGTGCTCGAGCGGCCTCTCGGCGGAGTCGGCGGTGAAGGCACCGGAGGAAGTTCGGCGGAGGGGTTACGTACGTCAGGGATTGCTGACGCAGAGGCGAGCGCTGTCGGCGAGGCGGGCCGAGCAGGATCCGCGGACTCGGACTCCGAGACTCCTTCTTCACTGTCACCCTCCTCAGGCTCAGGCTCTGGCGCAGGGTCTGGAGGGAGATCTCCTCGCGCTTGATCGGCAACAGTTTGAGGGAGGCGGGAGGTAGGGGAGACAGGGCAAGAGTGCCGCGAGGCCGATCGAGATGCAAGGGTGCTTCGGGGTCCGAGCGGGTGTTGTGCTCGTCGGATCGCCTTGTAACGAGGGTAATCTTCCTCGATTGATCGGGGTGTCCGATTTGGGCACGGCTGCTGCTCGCAACAGTAGAGGACAGTCTCAGGGTCGTCTGGGATGTAGACGTCGATGAGGTCCTGGGAGTCGAATGCGTGGATCTGACCTTGGCAGGCAGCCACGATGGATGGGGGGAGGACGGGAAGGTGCGCGTACTATGAAAGGCTGTGGTAGACTAGCTTACACCTACGGCGCCCAAGATGACACTAGGGTTTGCGATTCATGTGGGGCCCAGTACTGCTTTTGGCTAGTATGCAGCAGGAACCTAGTCCACGCGTCCGGTTAAGGACAAGCACCGCCCACTGAAGTGCAGGTGCTGAAAGGTTCGTTCCCTGAGTGTTGGCAATGTAATGTAGGCTATCTATGTATCGTATGGTATCGTAAGGGTGCGCACCACCCGACCTATGGGAAAGGAAAGTGTGAGTATGTGGGTTCTGAGAGAACGCCGGTCGCTTGGGAGAGTTTCGACCTAATGTTGCGACTTGAGGTCAAGCGACAGGGAAATATCTAGAAGCGAGGGGCGTCCGACTGGTTCTCACCGAAGCGATGGTGAGCGAGGCTCAAACCTAAGGCTAGGGACAAGAAAATGTATTAGTTAGTATAAGTAAGAAAGTGATACAAAGGGATGCTTACTGACCTAGGGACAAGAGGTCGAAACTGAGGTCCCTAGGGCAGCAGAGGCCGGCTTATATACAGGGGATGTTTAGGGGAGGCTGTGCGCGCTGGTCCGTGTGCAGCTGGTCCGTGCACAGCATGCTGATGCGGCCCCGGGGGCCGGTGAGTTAGAGCGGCTGTGTCAGCGGAGCCCGAGCTGTGCCGCGCACTGCCGTCCTATCTAATCTGATCGTACAGTAGATAATGATGCGTCCATATCGGGCAAGTAGTACAGAGGTTGCGGGTTCGAGCCCGCGAAAAGGAAAAATTAAAAAGTGGCTAGACGCCATGTCAACTCATGACACCGCCCCCATGCCGTCCTCCGTCCCCCCCCCCCGGTGCCAATAATGTCTTCTCCCGTGACTGCCCCTGACAAGGAGACCCTGAAGCTCCTTCTCCCCCTCCATTATGATGGCAAAACTGTCATCGAGTGCAACCAATTCCTGTCGCAGTTGCGCATTTATTGGATGGTCAACATGTCGTTGACCACCATCAAGCTCAAGGTGCAGGTTGCACTAAGCCTGCTTGACGGAGATGCCTGTCGCGACTTGAGGTCAAGCGACTGGGGAATACCTGAAGGCTGGGGGCGTCTGACTGATTCTTACCAAAGCGATGGTGAGCAACGCTCAAACCTAAGGCTAGAAACAAGGAATGATCAGCTCTATCACAGCCTTTACCCAATTAACCCTGGTATATCGCCTAGCGGACGAGTGTGATGGCAGGATGCACTACCTCGCTGTCCCAAGAGTATGGGCAATACTCACCCTTGTTGAATGGCTTTGCTTCCTTGTGAGCTATCTATGGCTAGTGGATGACCTGCCCATGCATAATGGCGCGCTCTCTGTGTGAGTAATTCGCACTGTTGCTCTTCGTGCATACCTAATGATAACTGCAGCTAGCGCTTTATGGAGTTGGTAACTGGCACAAAACAATCGACTAGTGATTTCCACATCAGGTGATGGATGAACTGGTTGGGAGTTTCCGAGATCATCCTAATACCATCCCTGATGTATATCCTCCTGCTCCCTGAACTCTGGTACCACCACTCTTTTCTTTTGTGTTGTGTCTAGTCTGCTGCAAGAGACAGTTTTACTCTATGATGATGTCTCATAATTGTTCTCTGAATCCGTGTGATGCTATGACCACGGTATAAGTACCACTGATGTGGCACTGGCTGCTACCAGCCAATTCTGTCTACCTCTTGAACATCGTAACAGTCAGACACTGTAACCAACTCAGCCATGGGGCATATACTCCAGTACCCTTTACAGTGATTCCAAAACAATAGACTGCATATGGCCCCCAGCAGTATTTGCCTCACCTGCCTATCCCAGTAGGTAACTGAAGGCCCGTAAAGGCTGCAGCAGCAAAGCTGATAAGCAACCCATTGAAGTACATGGTACGCGTAAATCAATGAAGTTGAGATTCTCAAAATGCAGCATGCAAATTTGGATTTGAAAGGTGGGTAGCAGAGTTACTAAACATAAATCAATTATCATCATGACCATTGCTGCTATGCTACGTGACAAATGAAGGTTAAAAAGCGTCACCTGAGCGATTCGAACACTCGCGGGCAAAGCCCAACCGCTGACAGCCGATAATAGCAGGCGATCCCGTTAACCACTCCGGCAAAGTGACTTGTAACCAACAAACCGTGAGGAACATATGTTTGTATGCAATATCTGAAGTGGACTCTTTCGATAAACGATAACGAGCGTATGTTACATGTTTAGAGATGTGGACTATTCTACTTTACATGTAATCCCATGTCTCATTGCAGGATGAAGTCTTTGATGTATTCGACAAGCTGGTCGACCTCTGCTTCTGTGACCGCATTGTAGAGTGACACCCGGATACCTGTCCAAGCGAAGGGGTCAGCTTCTGCAGTAGATACTTCCTTCATCGGACTTACCGCCTACTGATCTGTAGACGACAAGCATATTTATCAGGGGATTCAACATACGGACTGACAAGCTACTTGCCTGTGTCCCTTGAGCCCCTTCATGCCGCGCTCCTCGGCACCCTCGAGGAATCTCTTCTCCGCGTCGGGTCCGACGATTTCGAACACCACATTCATCCAGCTACCAGAACCTTCCTTGACCTTTCTCCGCAGAACACCCTTCGCCTCACCTTCCTTCAGAACGGAATACACCTTCCCTGCTTTCCGCCTGTTCGTCTCTTCATAGTGCTTCAGGCCGCCATGCTTCTGCATGCGCTCCAGCACCAGCCCTGAGATGTACATTGCTAGCACAGATGGCGTGTTGTACAAGCTGCCCGAGTCCGCGAGGGTCTTGTACGACAGGGTAATGGGGACAGGGGTCGCACCGAGCTTCGCCGCCGCGTCCACGTCGACGATGCAGTCCTCCCGTACGATAAGGATAGTAAGACCGGCAGGGCCGATGTTCTTCTGCGCCCCCGCGTAAATAATCGCGTGGTCAGCGAGGTGCGGGATGGGCCTGCACATGAACGAGGACGAGTAGTCTGCGACGAGGGGCACGAGCCCGCCCTTCGGCAGGAGGTGGAAGGGAAACGACGCGGGCGAGCTGTCCTCATGCGAGAACTCGACGCCGTCGACCGTCTCGTTCTCGCAGTAGTACACCAGCGCGGGGTCCTCCGAGAACTTGTACGCGTCATGCGCGGGGATGCTGTCGAACGCCTTGCCGCCCTCCGAGAACGTGCGCCCGTCCACGACGACGTTCACCGTGCCGCCACCGAGCCGGCGCGCCTCCTCTGCAGCTTTCTTGCTCCACGACCCAGTGACGACATAGTCCGTGACCGTGTCCGCCGCGGTGCACTCGGGGTGCAGCAGGCGGTAGCGAGCCAGCATGTTCAACACGACGGCGGAGAATTGTCCGGAGCCGCCGCCCTGCGTAAAGAGGATGCGGTGCGTCGAGGGCACGTCGAGCTGCGTGCGGATGAGCACCTCGAGGTTCGCGACGAACGCGGTGAACTCCTTCGAGCGGTGCGATATCTCGGCGATGCCGATGCCTGTGTTTTGGAAGTTGAGCAGGCCCTTGGACGCCTCCTCTAGGACAGAGACCGGCAGTGCAGAGGGACCTGCGCCGAAGTTGACGACTCTGTTGTAGTTGGTAGCCATTGGGACGTCTCTTTCGGATGGTAGGATAGGTGAGAGGGTACGGATGAAAAGTCAAGGTTTTGGGACGTACCTGAAGCCGGGATCGTAATATATGGGGCCGTTGAGCGCTGCTGGCGGTGTCCGTGAATCCACCCAGACCTCGTCTTGCCTAGTCGGCGTAATAATCGATGTACAAGGGCGCAACGAGGCGACAACGGCTACAGAATGACTCGGGCCAGCCAAAATCTGGCCTCATCGACGCGGAGCTGAAGTTCGAGCTTCATGAGCATGATGACGCGAACATGAACACCAGAAGAAAACTTCAAAAGCCGCGACTCGACAGAATGTTGTTCCCGGCACTGCTTGCCAGTACTTGCCCGGCGGGTGGGGTCGATCAGGAACCAGCCAATCAATTGTGGGGTCTAAGTACTAGTAGTACATATACAACAGGGTCGGCAGCTTGAGGACGCATACAGCGCTGCCAGTCACCGTAAACTAACGCGAATAATGTACGTAACGAAGACAATCTGGCGTCCATCGTGAAGATCGAGGAAACGGGAGAAGCATCACAGAAGGCGTGGACAAACGTATAGAGCATGAGTGCGGAGACGTAGCGACAACAGGGGGAGCGACAGAAACGTTAGCAAAGCATGAACAGGCAAAACGTACGCGAGATGGGAGGGGGAATACGTGGGCAGAATCAATGGTAAGGGATACTGACGAGGTAGTCACAATTGGCGACTTCGACGCAGACCCCTCACGAAGCTAACAAGGCATACGGAGAAGGTAATAAGAAAACGAAGAGCATAAGTCAAGTGCTGGAAAAGTATAAGCAACGCAGCACATATATATTAAGCGGAATGGCTTCGGAATCTGGAAATGACCAAAGATTATACCGAGCAGATAAAGGGTTCATCGAGGCAATATACGAGCGTATGGCTGAGTGTAGATGAGATGGGACAGCAGGTTGATATCGAGTTGCAGTTGGATCGGTGGGAGAGGCGTAACGACATGTGAAGAGCTTGAGGAATGAGCAAGTAAAGCGCAGTTGATGTGGATTGCTATGTTTGTTGCGTGTTTCGAGTGCAATGCGGCGAGGTCAATAGTAGGTCGAGAGGTCAAGTTGCGTCGGACGAGTCAATTAATAAGGCGAGTCAATGTCGGGGCGCCGCCATGCATCGTCAAGCCCAAGTGGGAAAGATGGGTGAAGACCGTGGAACTGGACTTCATCTGGGAGGAACAGTTCCCGAGGCGGAGGAGTCCGTGGGCTCGACGGGATTCGGTCCGGAGGTAAAAGTGAGTATACTGGCAACTCGTGAAAAGCCGGTGCAATAAACAAATCGCGTTCGCGCTCAATGGATGGCGCTGATAGAGGGCTTGAGTGGAGGGAATGCTTGCGCCGGCGGATAGGTCCGATGGATGGGGACTGTGGCTGAGAGAGCTCCTCGGTCAAGAGCGACAAGTCCGCCGTGTCGAATACAGAGACATCTTCTGGTGAGGCTTCCAATTGTTGGATCCATGGAAGTCTGTCGAAGAAGGCGGGACCACTTAGTGGGGAAATGGGGCAGTCTGCTCGCAAGCAGTGGCGTCGACGCGGTGAACGAACGGGATTAAACGTGGGGCCTCTACGTTTCTTGGCAGGGCTACATGGGTTAGATGACTTGGAGACCCGGCGGGACGTGAGTCGGGACATAGTAGAAGAGGCTTAGTGAACACGTACGTGGGAAGCGTTCGCGCGTGGATCGAAAAGATCAATAGGCGACATGAGCCTAGCTGGGTTGTGTCGCGTCCGCCTGTGCGGGTGCGAGCTGACATTGACGCGCTGAGGGCGGTATGAGGCTGCTTGTGAGGGGACAGTCGGCAAGGCGGTGCTTACCGCTGATCCGTCCTGAGCAGTGTAGGGGGAGGGAGGAACAGGTCTAGAGGAAGATGGACGGCGCGAAGAGCGGGCGGCGCGAGGCCTGGGGGATACAATGGCAGCCATGACAGACCGTCGAGTGACTGCGGGACGCGTTGGTGGTGGTTGCTACAGCGGATGGACGCGATGTTGGGGCAATAATGATACACAAACAGAGAGACCGGGTAGAGGCTTTATGAGAGAAATCAGAGGGAACGATAGGTCATTGTCCAGCGGGGACGCTGGAGGCCGGAGGGTGAACAATGGGGAAGCGGTCAGGAATGCGGACGAGGGCAGATCGAGCGTGCGTCCCTAAAGAGGTGCCGAGATGGCGGAGTCCGTTCGCTCGGGGCTGATGTCCCCAATCAGTGCAACTGTAATTTAGCCGCGCGGGTGAAGATGGCGGCGCGTTGACCGCGTTGACTCGGAGCACAACGACTGCAGGGGCTGCGACAATTGTGGTGGGGGCGAAAAGAATAAGGTCGCTGGGGGAGCGGAGGCGAGATAATAAGGCGGTGGGCTGGAGACGGCTGGAGCGTCGCGACGCGAAAAAAATCCAATTCACGGCTACGCGTCCCAGGGTGACACTGACACGCGCTGTGTCACACAGCCCGTCACACCTCCCCTGCCATACCAGGCCTGATCGGGGGACGAGTTCGCCCCCGCCGCCCGCCACGCCTGTCAGCTGGCTGCGACGGTTGTTGCCCCGATTTACTCTTGTCCGTACAGATCCAGCAGACTTGACTCACCGACTGAAACACAGCGTGCTATTGTTGGTCGCTACCAGCAGCGCCCACCCGGGTAATTGTCAGCGTGGAGGCTGCTTCGTCATGCGCCAACTCGCGCCCGCGGTCACGAACATGGTGTACTCACTACGCAGACCAGAGTACCCCAAACGTACGTATGGATCCTCCGTGGAGCGGTCTCGATATACTTGGAGAAATCACGGAAGCAAACAAGGTTCAGGGCACACAGCGTCCAACGCAAATAATCTGCCGCCCACTTGTCACTGTTGGATAAGAGCCCCGGCCAACCGCGGTGATGCATCTGCGCAGTTTGCCATTCGACTCTCCTGCCACTCTGTTCGGCAGCATTCTGTGTGTCCCTAGCAGCTTATGAGAATCCTTATATCAGTCTGAGAGACCCAGTCCACTGGAAACGTCGCTGCCTACCTTGTGTGGCCACACGATAGCCTCCTGTCGTGAGTACATTCCCAGGTGGCACAGGAATGTCAGAGACGCGCACATCATGTACCAGGTGGCCAGTTTTGAGTCGAGACGGAATTATATCACGCAGCAAACTGAGGCTGATGTCATCGCGCACCTGATTGTCTTGTAGGGCGGCTGCTGACGAGAACTTGTCAACCTTCAGAGGCTTGCACAGCCCGATCGTGATTAAACGGTAAGCTCTTCTTGTTGGCGCGAATCGGGCGCAGTAGCGATGACCAAGTTCCTGCGTTGACCAGTTGCAACGTTATACCACATTTCTGCAGCTACACGCGAATCGGTCCGGCATAGTATGCTCCTTGCGAATGTCCGCACCATTCCCCGTACACACCTTGTCGCCGCAGGACAGCGGCGCAGCGTCTTGACTCCGCCAGTCCACCGATGCATTTCCTTCGTATCTCCCGCACACGTCGCTGTCCTCGATGAATGGATCCGCGCTGAGAAGAGACTCACGCTCGCCGACGCGCTTCACGCCGAGCATTTGTCTGATCTCTATGTCACCCTGCCGACGCGCGACGGGTCCCTCAGATCGCCCGAGCAACCCAAAGAAGGTGCACTCTCAGGGGCCGCTGCATATAGATTGTAGAAGGCTGATCGAGCACTGCGAGTCTAGGTACACCCCTGGGCTATGGCCACCATTTAGTATTCTTCCATCCACGGAACCCCGAGCATGCGCTACGTCCGGATGGGACAGACCAGGACTTCTGTCCGCCAGAGCCATGGACGCGACGCATGTGGGCGGGCGGCCGCATGGAATGGAAGGGGCCCCTTCTGGTTGGTCAAAATGCCACCGCGACGTCCACAATTAGTTCTGTGGCTAAGAAGGGCTTCGAGAAAGGCAACCCGATGGTATTCGTACAACAAAATATCACGTACCGCGCAGAAGGTAACGCGGCCGTCGCGATCGAGGAGGAAAGATCGCATGTGTATCTCGCCGCTCCAGGGAATCGCCGGACGACCAAGACGGGTATGTACGCTGGATGTCCAGGATCTGACGCAGATTTCAACCAGCCGTGTAGTCCCAGATCTGCCTGTCAAAGCGGATCTATACTTGCGGTACCTGCCTAGCGCCACAACGCTCTTCCGATTTTCTGCATTGACTTTCAACGGTCACTATATCCACCTCGATAGAGAGTACGCACAGACATCCGAGGGATATCCCGGTAGGCAAAATGCTTGCGCGGTGATTGATCACTCATCAGCCACCGATTCCCAGAGAGGCTCGTGCACGGGCCACTGACGGCTCTAATGCTACTTGAAGCGTACGCGATGCAGTGGCCATCTGTGGCAATCAAATCCTTCACTTACCGCGCCATAAATCCGCTGATTGTCAACAAGCCTATTTCGATATATGGAGCAGAGCAGGGCAACGCAATGATGTACGTGTGGGCAGAGGATACTGAGACGAAGGTCGTCGGCATGGTGGGAACAATCACTACATAGAGACTTGCCGATGTCGTAGCATACCAATGAGTAAGCTCGGTTGTTGAAGTAGAAGTGCGATCTTGGGTCTGCATTGGTTGCTTGGATCCGCCACTACCGCGAAGTTGTTGGACCTTAGGGGTGGCAGTTGTCGCGTCGCGATCACGTGCTGACGCGTCTGTGGCCGGGGGCTTGTTTAACGCGTCACCACGTGATGTCCGTGTACTCTGTTTAAAAGCAGTCGACGCGATGTCGTCGTCGCTTCACTCTCTCTTCCTGCTCCCACCACTACTGCCTGCCCGCCTTATTTCTACTTTCAAAGGTGAGCTGACCCTCATAAGAATTGTCTATACAACAACGGCTGAAGTAGAGTCGTAGAACACTACAATGGCACCTAAGGTAGGCATAGTGGTTGCCACATTCCATACGATAAGAAATAACATGCCTTTAGCCCGCCTCCACTGCTTCTAAAGCCCCTGCCTCTACCGCTGCGAAGGCACCAGCGAAGACTGAGGGTGTAAAAGCTGCCAAGAAGACATCCTCCAAGCCTGCTGTTGAGGGTGAGAAGAAGAAGCGCCGAAAGGCGCGCAAGGAGACTTACAGCTCTTATATCTACAAGGGTACGTTGGTATCACATTGAAAACTTATGAGGTCATTGATATATGGCCGATGTAGTGCTCAAGCAGGTGCACCCTGACACTGGTATCTCAAACAAGGCGATGGCCATCCTCAACTCGTTCGTGAACGATATCTTCGAGCGTATCGCAACGGAGGCGTCCAGTGAGTCTTATATAGATACTCATGGATTGATGATTCTGACACTCGGGACAGAGCTTGCGTCGTACTCAAAGAAGTCTACGATCTCATCTCGAGAAATTCAAACGTCCGTCCGCCTCATCCTGCCCGGTGAGCTAGCAAAGCACGCCATCTCAGAGGGCACGAAGTCTGTCACGAGTGAGTCAACTTTCACAATGACAACGTCTCACTATCTTACTCTGGGCGTAGAATTCTCGTCATCGCAGAAGTAGATCATGTTTTCTATGTGTACATTTAGTCCATGTCTGTACTATTACAGTGGTTTTAATATGATTAGCGTACGGTATCCGGAGTACAATGTATGTGGATGCTGGTCTAGCATTGCTAAAATCCTGCTCGAAATGAGTGGTGCACTCGGTTGGGTCAAGCTAGCAGGTGCACTCACCATATTTGTTCCCGGCCTCCTTCCTGTTCCGCCTTCCTTGGGCAATCCTCTCTTCGAGTGCCTCACGATTTTGGTATGCTTCGGTGAGAAGGGTCGAAAGTTGGTGTCTTGTCTTCGCTCGTCCACCCAAGGCAGCCCCCTAAACGTGGAACGATACATTAACGAACAACGCAATCAGTTGGTGAGTCACGGATGCCGCACCTTGATGTTCATCTTAGGCGCAGCCGCCTCTGTGTCACCCGTCGTGAGTGCCTTCCGCTCTTCGTGCTCCTGAATCTCTCTCTTCGCCTTCTCCATCTCTTGCAGAGCGTTAAACTCTCGTGCGCCTTCCGTCTCTACCGCTTCAAAGCCTTTGATGCCCTTCTCCAACGCACGAACGTGATCGTCGTATTCTTTCTTCCACTTGTTGTAGAAGGACCGGTAGTACTCCGGTTCATATGCGGCCCATTGACCAGACGGAAGGAGATAATACCCGGGGTATAGGTCTTGAGGTGTAGGCTCAGGTGGGACGAAGTCATCAACCTTCGGCGCGGATGAAACGCCAGGGAATAGAGGAAGAGATGGCGCTGACGACGATGCAACAGATGGAGCTGTCAGTACAGCGGCAGAGGGTTTTGCTGGTGTAGTAGACGATATCGTCGAGGTAGAAGAGCCTGTCGGGTTGTCAAACACAAAGTGCAGGATAGAAAGAGTGAGGTACATACTCAGCGAGAAGAAGTCGACGGCAGGTGCTGGAGTGATTGTAGGTGCGGCTTTCGGACGCTCTGCCTTCTCTTCAAGAGATATATTGGATCTACCCTTCACCAGAGATGGAGGTAGAAATGGGAGAGAGGCCCTTGTATCGGACTTGATGCCGTCTGTGGACTGAGTAACCCCCGTGTCGTCTGGGTTATCAACCGAGTCTTCAGCATCTTCCACCGTCACAGCCCGTGTATTACGACTGAACCCGGTGTTGAACACTAGTCCGGGCCCACGTCCAGAACCAAGGACTCTTTCCTGGGTAGCTGGAACCACAGCCTTGTTCTTGGGCGCCGGCAGCATAGACAGAAGCACAGACGAGCGAGCCCCAGGTTCGATGCGTGGTTTCTTGGTGGGTCGTTCATCGCTATCGAGAGTCGTGTCGCCGTCAATAGGTGGGAGCTCCGGAAGCCCAATGGTTATCTTCTTCGGTCGTTTGCTCTTCAGGGGTGGTAAGGACAGACCAGCTGACGATTTAGCAGAAGACGAGGACGTATTCGAAGGTGGTGGAAGGGCGATCGTCGACTTGTTGGCCGGTGCAGATAGGTCAGATGCCAGCAAGGGCTTTTCCGAGGACGCAGACGGCGCAGGCAGTGTCTCGACATCGCTGTCGTTGTCGCTGCCGTAGTTCTCAATCCCAAGCATGATGGTACGCACTGAGGCAATGTTTGACCGTGTTTGCCAGACAAGACGCGCACGAGACGCGTTCGCGTCCTCGACGCGCTCTTCAGCCTCACCTCCGCCAATTCTTTCCTCCGCGTTGCCCATGGCGTCCTTCTCCCCTGCGCCGTCGACGCGTACACATGGCCTGCGTTATTCACCCCATGCACAGTCTCCACCAGCACGAAGGCGCTCAAGGCCTGCTTCTCGACTCGCCACACCGGTCGCATCTCGGCATCAGGAAAGGCTACCCTCCGTGAAAGATGACAGGTCCCAGGTTTCTGGGATGGACGTTGATGAAGACATGATGCACGAGCACACGAAGGACGAGAACCTCTTTGCTAAATCTTCTGAGCTCACTGCGGCTTTCTATTCTCACCTCCCAGTTGAGGTGAAGCAAATCTTGAAGAATGCAGGTGCGCCATTTAACGGAACACGTTCAAGGTCGTATAACTTCACGACTGGTTTTCTCTAGACTTCTATAGCCAAGGATTCACGGGAGAGGTCGACACGCTGACTGACTATGCAGTCGTCGCGTCTCGCGAGACGTGCTTTGTATGGCAGTACTCTCAGGTAGGCTGTTCAGCTTGGCGCGGTTTGGGTCGTCCTCTTTATTCTCTCTGTCAGGCCCTGACTGGGATCCCAACGTGTTATATTTTTCAATGCCCACGGAGTAACTGGGGCGACAACTTGTCGACGCCATTCCATGCTCTCGTTCCACATGGACAGACAAGGGAGCCAGGACTCATTGTGATATCTACTGGTGGTGTGATCCGTTATTGGGACAGTCTCGGAATAGGCCTTGCTGGTGGAGACAACTTCTCTGTCACTGAACTCAATCTCGAGAGCGAAGAACAGGTGACAACATTGACCAGGGCAGACGTATGTCAAAATCATCCTTAAGATGCTCTCCAGCTCTGCTAATCATAACTGCAACGCTACACAGCCACACACGTACATAGCCTCAACTTCAGCAGGTCGTTTATTCCGTCTGTCGCTGACTGTGAGTGGGGGCCGCCACCATCTCGTATTTCGCACCTTTGGCCAAAATCAGTCATCGGGCTCTCTTACACGACTTCTGTCGTTCTTGTCGTCTCCTACCAGTCTCCTACCAGAGACAGGCAACATCACTGCTGTTGCGCTTGCGAATGAGACAGAGGATGTGATGGAGAGGTTCTTGTGGATCATCTCAGATACACGGCTACAAAAGTGGAGCATGTCTGTCGAGGGCTGGGAACAGTTACGCTTTGAGCAGGAGGTGGCTGAGCAGGTACAAGATGCCATACGGAAAGCATTCCCCTCTGCGCCCTCCGATGACGCAGACCTCGACCTAGAATTGTTGGACTTGAAGATCGAGAGGTAAGCATGACTATGCTCTTAGATAGAGTAACGGTAACCGAGCGTTTTTACCTGAAGTAATACCCGTGACCATGGCAAATTACTTCTCCTGATCTCCTACGCAGCTCAAGAAGAGGAATCAGCTATGGACCCCAATGTCCCTCCTCGAAGAATTCATGCCCTTGTCCGCCTTTCCTGCGGGCAGCCCGCTCCAGTAGTGACAAGCGTACAGAGTGTACCATATCAGAGTGTAGGTCTGAACTTTCCCAAACACAGGACCATTTTAACCGAGAGTTATACTCCAGACATTACTGACGGGTGCCCCGATGCATCCTCGAATGAACATGATCCTGGACGGCGAGCTAGTAGCTGTTCAATTTGGAGATGCCGTGACCCTCTGCGCTCGAGGTACCTGAAGTGTACTGTGATAGACGAAACAAGCAACTGACCTTGTCATGCAGATAATGACTACATGGACCGCTTCGAGCTTAAATCTACAGAGGACCGCACGCTCGGAGTCGGAGTTGTACCTGGTGATAGCGAGGTGCTTCTACTGACCGCCACAGTCTTGATGAAAGCACTCATTGATATGGATCAAGTCAAGAGATATAATCCCCAGTATAGAGTCCCATCTTTGTGAGTTAAGCCCCTGTTGATTCTTCTGCTCTAGGAGTGGTCGCGCCAATCTCATCAAGTCAATCATGACTCAAGCGATCCTATATGGCTCCTCTCCTGAGGTGTGTGGCGGGCACTTGTTTTCCTTATTTCCAGTTGCTCACTGGCCATTTCAAAGAACCCCTTACATTTCAGCTTTCCGCCCGACATCGACGAAGAAGCCCTAATGTCAGGGGCAGAGCAGCTCAGCCAAGCTGTTATGCAATCCGGTAACGATCTCCTCGATTTTATCTCTTCTAGCTTACTAACAAAGTGTTATCCCCTACTGCAGACTGGGAGCTGATCAAACCAAACCATGATCTTCATACACAGATGTCAAATCGGAAGGACCGACTGAGCTTCCTCATCAAATTCATCAACGATAACGGTGTTCTTGGGAAGGTATATTCACTCAGAGATATCAAGGACGGCTTTGCAGAACACTCAATTTTGTATTAGATGTCTCAACGAACTCGTCAACGATTGGCGACAGATGGAGAGAAATTGTACGCCGCACATCAGCTCTGGATGCAGCACAACAACTTTCTTGGGTAAGCGGAGGGGACACTTTGGGTAATCATGTCGGCCTCTAACCACGTTTCAGCGCGAGCCAATCCAACAGTGTACTATTATATGACGCAGTGTTAGCCTACATGGACGCAGTCGGGGAAGGTAATCATGACGACTTCGTTCGCGCATTCTTCAGAATGAAAGTCGAAGATCTTGGGGGTCTTCTGCCTTACGTGCTTGGCATTGTCAGGCAATCCTCCTACGAGCATAGCCTCTCTTTGCCCGACGACATATCACAAGCCAATTGGATCGTGGTTGTGAGCATTACTTTGAAGATCCTACGGGTTTAGTCTACTCACTCCGGTGGCGATAGACCATCCTCAAGTCAGCAATTAGCTATCGAGAATACAACATGGCGGTATATGGCATCACGTTACCTCTGCTCGATCCATGGTCAAGTCAGCCGTCGGTCGTCGAAGTCCTCTCAGAACTCTTTAGCCTGACTACAAAGCTGGTGGAGACCCCTGTGGCTGATCCAGAGATAGTGAAGGCAAGAGCCGTCCCCAAGGGTCAGCTGCCGGAACTGGCGACATGGATGTTCGCTTGCATACAGGAACGGTTGGACTGGTTAGATAGGTAGGTGGCTGTTATGCTTGCCAACAGCATATAGCTGATCATGAATGTAGCCCTGCCGCTGCTGCAGACTCTGCGTCCGAGCGAGAGCGCATTGATCTCGAAAACACGTTTGAACAGTCACGTCCTGAGATTCTGGAGGCCCTACGTGAGCCATTGACATCATCAACAAGCCTGTCACCCATACTCACTTGCGCCCGCAGGCAGGAACAAATTCGCCGACGAGGCTTTCCAGCTGGCGGAGAAATACCGCGACTTCCGCAGCCTTGCATCTCTTTGCCATAAGGACACTATCTATCCACCACAAGATAATCCGAACGCTGAGCGGATCCAGTCCTACATAGACAAGTTCAAGGAGGAGTTCACGACGGAGTTGTATCAGTGGTACATCGAACATGGTTAGTCAACCTCACGTCATAGAAGCTCATCCGACCCTCATCCGCACACTCATAGGGGAACTGCGGACAATGTTTGCTCAGCAGGACGACGAGTATCTGGATGATTATTTCTCTGAGCATCCAAATATGTCCGTCTCGTGGCTTCACGATCTGGGGAAGCGCCGCTACAGCCTTGTGTCGGAGGCTCTGCTCACAGAAGCGGGGCGCGCCACAGAGCTCGTCTCGAAGCACGTATGTGAGCTTCATCTCCTGAAGAGTGCATACTCTGAGATGCATGTTTATAGCTCGTCCTCAGCATCGGGAAGCTCGCTCAAATCGCTCAGCTACATGAGAACAATATCCCAATTGATCAGAGTGTGCTCGATGGTATGTCAGCTCTGGTCTGTGAGATCGGTAGGCCGACTGAGAATATGATTAGCGTTCCACGATGGGTTGGACTTCGTCAGCATTCACGAGACACTCATAGACGACCTCAAATCTGCCCTGGCCCCTCTTCGAGGAAAACAATCGCTGGAGAAGCAGGTCGAAACGATTGCAGAGACCAAAGCCTCGCGGCTGAGCAAGCGCAGAGCACTCCAACATGTCAGCAATCATTGCAACCTCTTTGCCAGTTTTGTCTTGACATCGCTCCTAGGTCTTCAAGTTGCTTGTGCGCCGGTTACTTCAAGGGAAAGCATTGGCGCCGGAAGACATTGCTGAAATTCTTAGTCTGAAGGATAACACCAACAGTCCGGAGAGTTACGCCACCGCCCTTGATATTCTTAATAGAGCCCAAGTAAGTGATGCATATGCGCGACGCAGCGCCTTGGTTGATCCCATGATTCAAAGAATATTCCGAACGCTCGAGTCAAGGCTGCCTACAGAAGCATCTGGAGACGCATCTATATCCACGACGAGTACGTACTCTTTGGATCTAAAGCTCAACTTATAATTCATGTTTGCATGTACCAGCTGGGACGTATTGCGCCAGACAGTCAACGTAACAGACGAGGAAGTAAACGCGAGGTTCAGGGGTTCGGCGCTGTACGTCGCGCTGCGGGCGACGATACGACCGAATGCCGGATTCGAAGGCTACATTATGGCGCCGTCCGAAGCCTTGGAGATTCCGCAGCACGCCGATATCGCCTTGCGGTATACAGGCATCTCGCCGGACGAGGCTGAGGACATAAGACGGGACTTGGAGGAGGAGAGCCAAGAGCTGGCAGAATTAAGGATGGACGAGACGTTCATGTGCATCCGGCAGCTAGTACAGGACGATCTCAGGCGCGGTGAATGAGTGTAAAATAGCGCACGGACTCTACATATAGCAGATCATTCATTTTTGCTCTCATGATTCGACGAGAATGGCCGCGAGATGCGTGTCATGAACCGCTCATATGCGAGCCGCCCGCCGAGGAAGATGCTCGCCCGGTTCCGTTTCCGCCACTCTGCACTGTAGCTCTGCTGGCGAGACGTCTCTTGAATAGCCCACCGTCTGTAGAAGCCGGAGAGTGCGAACTCGCGGTCCTCTACTGAACACGAGGCGGGCAGACTCTCGAGCACAGCGCGTTTAGCTGCCTCGAAGCGGGAATTGCTCTGCGCATTCGTAACAACTTAGCTCTGCCGTATTCTTGTATAAAAATGCATCAGCCTACGTTTGTCCAGAATGCGTGGTTGAACGCATCCAACTGTTGCCGCTGCATCTTCCACTGATACTCTCGCGTGTCTCCCCGGAACTCTCTTAAGGAGTAAGGGTGCGTGACATCCATGCGCACTTGTGGGACATCGTTGTCGTAGACGACAGGGCGGAGGTTGGAGATAGGATCAGGTGGCCCTACAAGGTGTGCACGTCGGGCGGAGGCATGGAACCAACGAATTTGACGACGAACAACTTGTCCGGCCATGGGCGTGCAGGACAAAGCAGAGGTAATCATGTGATTTGCAAGAAAGTAGAATATGCTACACTATCTAGGCGAAGTCCCATAGCAGTCGCAGCCACTACGATAGGATACAGGAATGTAGAGGGAAGACTAGCGTAGACTCGTCTGTCGGACAAGGCAGATAGCAATCTAATCAGTGTGTGTCTACTTTTGCCTCGGCCGTCTCCGCTGCATTCTCTGCGAAAGCGGGTGTGGGCTGTAGGAAACCAGCGGCGAGCCATGATCCTCCCAGGAGACTGAGGAGGACCCACACGCCCTTCTTTTCGTCACTGTCCAACGTCCGTGAGTGCGACGTTTCCCGCACGCTGGAGGTCTCCGTCTTCTCCGCGATATCAAAGAGAGCTTTGGCCCCGTTCGCGGCGTTGGGTAAATTCAATGACGTGGGCAAATTCAGATCCTCCGCGACATCTCTCCAGAAGCCCGAGGGACCTGTGTGGGACGCTGAAGACGAGAATAGGTCATCTGCTTCCGTGTTGGACAGGTTGTATGTGGGTCCACCGCCATGATGAGTGACTGAGCCAGCGACCGCGACCATCTTTGGCAGCTCTTCTTCCACGCTGGGTGACTTGGGTGCGGACTCGGCCTGAATTCGGGAAGAGTCCCAAAGGTCTGGAAGAAAAGGCTAGAATAGCCCAAGGAAGGTCAGTGATTGCTGTCCATGAGTGGTCACGCTAGAAGTACAAGAACACGTACAATCTGAATTGGCGACTCAGAGTCTGGCTGTGAAAAATCAGGCATTTTCACGTCTAAGAACTGTTTGGGGTACGTCTTCGGTAGCGGGGGCGGAGCTTCTGCGGACGGCACGCCAGGAACCTCGGTGGTCGAGGCATGACGCACTTGCTGGGCGGCCTGCGGCGAAACCGAGGAAGGGGCTGGGGCGAGCGACTTGGCCTTGTCGTCTGTCCGCAAGCGGGTGACGAGCGTGGCCTTGTTACCTCTACTGTGCACTATTTCAGAATGCGTTCCCGGGGCAAGTCACGTTGGACATACTGGGACAGGCCTCGTCGCTTCAGCTCCTCCTTGAGGTCGTTCAGTGGCTCGTTTTCCCATGCCTTGGTCAGCAGCACGGTCGAGACAAATCCGCGCGAGCGGAGTGTGGTTGCCGGTCGCAGCTGGGCACGAAGGGCGGTGCGCAACATTTTGGGAGAGAAAGGAAGAGGAACGCGACGTCAGTGCTGCAAACCCGCCGGAAATCCACGGCGCGCACGTGAGCTACGCGGGGCCAGCGCCTGTGCGGGGCAGATGAGATCCATCGCACAAATTCCCAGACGCGCTGCTTGTGCTGCATTTGCGCTGCATTGTGCTCGTCGTCGACGTCAACGGCGAGCAGGGCACAGGGGTCGCCCTCGCCGTACAGCCCCCGCGCAATCAGCCATCTGATATCGAGGATTATCACCCCAGTACCTGCGAGTCCTTCAGCTGCTGCTGTTTGTATCTGCCTCGTGTTCCCCCGCCTCGTGGATCTAACCACAAGTCCTTTTTCAAACTGAATGACTCTTCACTGACTTTCATCCTCTCCATATATCTCCTAATCTTCCGCTCACGTTCTCCCCTTCACTCTCATCCATTCCGCTTCCGCAGGCCGCGATCATGCTTCTATCGCCAGCGTACGTGCCTCCCCCTCTCCCGGATCCTCACCTGAACGCCCTCACGCGTTTCCAGGGCTTCAAACGCGAGTCTGCCATCCTCTCAGGGCTTCTGGGGCAGGTTCAAGACTCCCAAAAGCAACAAGGATGTCGAGCTTGCTCCTAACAGGCAGAACCCAATGGCTCTCGCAAGGCAGCGTCTGCTGACCCTCGCGTTTGGGGATATGGAAACAATCCGAATGGTCAGTACAGGCGCTTATATTAGCTACGAACCCGAGTTTTCTTGTACTTACATTGCGTTCTAGCTGCCGAATACATTTGTTGTACGTTCATCATCTAAACCCTCAAGGCCGTGGTGTCTGACAATCATTTGCAGGAGCTCGACGCCGTCGCAAGAGATTGGATCAAACCCCCACCAGATGTCATGTTCAGTCTGCGCGTACCGGTTGAGTATGCCTCTCTCCATGCAGCCGTGAGCTTTCATCGATCCCTTCCTTGGTTCCACTGCTGAAGTCAGCACTAGCGACTAGTAGCAGGGCCATACATATATGTGAGACTCAAGCTTGTCGCGCCACTCTCGTAATTAAATGGGTTATGTACAGTTGACGTCCGAGGACTCATATCAGATTGCTATCATGGGTGTGCAAGGCCTAAGGGTAGAGATCGTCAGTGATGGACCTCCGCCACCTGAGGATGAACCTCCGTGAGTCTCTCATCAATAGTCGCTACCAATGCACCTTCACTCAAACGCATATCTATCCGTAGCCCGCCTCCGTGAGTCATGAAATCAGGCAATGACGTCCCTCTTGTGCTGACAATCTCATAAGTCCCCCGCCCGTGCTTGAAATGCCAGCGACATTTGCTTTGGAACTGAGTCCTGGGCAACAAGTCGCCTTGGACACAATGGTGTCGTCAGACGAACTCGACATGGCACGCATGGACGACGGGACGACAGTCGACGGCTCCTTCTGGGGCAAGCTCGACATCGTGCACGACGGAGACGTTCACAAGATGGAGTTTACCGGAACGCGTCTCGTCAACAGCCCAGAGGTCACCCAGGACTTGGTAGTCGACTCCCGAGTTCTCACCAAGCTTGCAGTTGCAGCAAAGCCTGCTACGGCAAAGTGCCATCTCCATATCTATGCTCCGACCCAGCAGTATTGCGACTTGGTCTTGTCCTTCTCCCCACTCTGGAAACTGGGAATCACTTGGCCACCTTCCGAGCCGGTCGCCGAGAACAAGGTCAAATACTTCATGCGCGTGCACCCGGGAGGTGCTATAGAGCACTTCGAGAGTGAGGTGACCGCAACAGCGATCTATTACGAGGCGATGTGAGACCTTCTACAAGTCGTGTATGGCACAACTGTGACTGATTCCTGATGTTATAGACCTGAACCTGGGATGGTAGATCCGAACGAGTTCATTGCACCGCGAAACGGCTTTGCTATGTCCTTCAGAGACTTCATTCCTCATCTCATGCGCGTCCTTGACTCGCTTGGAATGTCACTCCAAGCCCGGACTAACTTCGTCAAGTATGTGCAACTCTCGTTATTGCAACTTAAAGCTTATCTCGCACGTTTAACCAGTCACAACATGTCTGCGTTTGCAGCACATCGCAACATCGCCTATCGCTTTATGTCACCAAGCAAGATCGCTGCAGCCATTGACATCTCCGTCACGGCAGAGAACTGCTTATTCACTCGTCTCTTCCTGATGTTCCGCGGAGTCTCCGACGACGATCTAGGTCTCTTCGCTGGCGCAGGCGAAAAAGAGGCTAATCAGGTCAACTGGCGCGAGATTATCGGCTGGTCCGAGCTATCCAAGGATACGAGCCAGTTCCGAGTACTGGAGACATCGGTGCTTGAGGTGACATAGGATGCAGTCCCTCGATATTCCATTGGTTCTGTGCATTGTCTATTCCTCTTCGCGTGCGAGTCTCATCGCTTAGGTCATATTCTGCCCTCCCTCTGTCCCCTCGTATCCGGTTCAGTCACCATTCTGTAACCTTATCATTCACATGTAATGCATCCCACTGTACTGCTCGCCCTGTACTGGTCGTATGCTCACACCTGCTGCGTCCTCAGGAGTTCTTTATAGCCCGTGCTCACGGACAGATCATCTGCTCTTCCTCCCTGCTGTCTTGCTATCGTAGTAGTGACGATGATCATGCCACGCCATCATGTAGCCATTCTTCCGCTGTTACTGTGTATATACTCCAGATCTGATCTCCTGTACTCGCGAGGGTCATCGTTACCCAATTGGAAGAGATGTGGTGTACTTCTAGTGGCTGTGCCTTGCATTGTCCAGAGCTACATACTATCAGATACGGGGTTTTGCAAAACCCATCAATTTTGCAGAACTGCGTGATCTCCACTGCGCACCATGGAAATTCTAATTTTGATTATTGTAGATGCTAGTAGGCACTTAGTATATGCTATGTGCAAGAGCGATTGAGAGGAAATGAAGGTGAAGTGAAATGACAGCCTGCAGACTGTTCTTAAGGTGTTCTGCAAACATGTGATGGGCGAGATCCAGAGCTACTCATTGCGTTTCTTACAGCGAGCGAAAAAACGATAGGCGCGACCACCCAAACTAACTGTTCTCTCCGGCCGATGATCCGAGATGCCGCAGCCACAGCAGCCACACAATGTAGCCGCCGACTTACGCAGATTGTCCCATCTGACATATTGTTCATCTTCAATTTCACTCATTCATACATATGTTCTGTAGACCTTATGATGCCCCTGCAACTCTAACGAGCTGTAGCCGCCATGTTCCATCAATACAAAATAAGGATGTCGTGCTAATGCGCGGTCACGGTCACTCCAAAACAAGCGAGATTCTCACGCCTCACCTTGAGCCGTTATGCAAGCCAAAGGTTCATCGCCCGTGTTTCCCGAACATCGTCGAACCTGCTGTAGCTGCCGGCCTGTAGACCTGCGGCTGCTGTGGCTGCGGCATCTTGGATCATCGGCCGGAGAGAACAGTTGTTGGAGGTGGTCGCGCCTATCGTTTTTTTGCCCGCTGTAACGATCAGACATCCGATCCGTTATATTACAGCTTTGTGTGTTCTGGTACACAAGCCCGATTCACCCAGCAAGACATGAGTGGTGGGCGATGGTTCTTTTGACTGAGCAAGCGTGACACTCACCACTGTCAGCGTGATATGTTCACACTCCACGCTCGATCATGGCACGATGCGGCAGCGCACTCTGCAGTCCTGCAACATCTGCCAAGCGGTGTTCAAATTTGCCGCTGTGACTCAGGCGTGATAGAATTTGCAGAACTACAGTGATGGGAAGCCTCAAACACGGCAACTCTCTACCACTGGACGTCCTTCGTGTATGGGCCCCTGTCGCGACTTAGGGTCGAGCGACAGGGGAAACACAGACTTTGAAGGATGCTGGGGGCGTTCGACTGGATCTTACCGAAGCGATGGTGAGCAAGGCTCAAACCTAAGGCTAGGGACAAGAAATGTATTAGTTAGTTAAGTAAGAAAGAGAATACATGATGGGCTTACTGACCTAGGGACAAGAGGTCGAAACTGAGGTCCCTAGGGCAGCAGAGGCCGGCTTATATACAGGGGAAGATAAGGGCAGGCTATGCGCGTTGGTCCGTGCGCAGCTGGTCCGTGCGCAGCATGCCGACGCGGCCCCGGGGGCCGGTGAGTCAGAGTGGCTGCGTCAGCGGAGCCCGGGCTGTGCCGTGCACTGCCGTCCTATCTCATCTGATCGTACAGTAGATAACGTCGTGTCCGTATCAGGCAGGTAGTACAGAGGTCGCGGGTTCGAGCCCGCGAAAAGGAAAAATTAAAAAACGGCTAGATGCCATACCAAGTCGTGACATTACCCCCCCTTCAACGGCGCATGACCTCATGCGAGGTGCCCTTGCCCATCTCCCACCCAGAGCGGCAGCGTGCTTCAGTCAGCGGGGAAGGCATTGGCCGAAAGTTGAGACCACCAAATACAGCAGCATTGAGACGACGAGGGGCATTCGGATTCTTCCGGTGGAAGTCGGCTATGAGGGCCGGCGCATTGGCAATGTTGCGCGCCGGTTCCCATGACGTATGCGAGTCATCATAACCCTTCCACTTGACGAGGTACTGCAGCTGACGCCGGAAGATCCTTGAATCTTTGATCCTCTCAACCTCGTACTCCTCGTCACCCTCGACCTCGATCGCAGGCGGCTCCTCCGGTTCCCGGCCCGGGATGTCGCTACGCGTGTACTTGCTAAGCAAGGAGACATGGAACACCGGGTGCACCGGCACCGACTTCGGCAGGACTAATTCGTAATCCAGGTCTCCGAGCTTTCGCCGCACGGCATATGGTCCGAGGCGCCTGGGACTGAGCTTCTTGCTCGGCTGTTTCAGCTTAAGGTTCCGAGCGTCAAGCCAGACCTTGTCCCCCGGCGCAAAGACCGGTGCCTCCTGCACGTGCTTATCGTAGTACACCTTCATACGCTCGGCTGACAGCTCGAGTGCGGAGCGCATATCGTCGCGAATCTCCTTCAGGATCTTAAGCCGATCAGCGGCCGCAGGCATCGCGGACATCGGATTGATCCGAACCTGGATCTCAGGATTGTACCCTTGATGCAGGAAGAATGGGGAGTGCCCGGTCACGGAGTGAACTCGGTTGTTCAATGCGAATTCCGCGAGCGGCAACTGCTTCGCCCAATCATCCTGCCTGTGGCTTGTGAAAGCACGCAGGTACTGCTCGATTTCCTGATTCCAGCGCTCAGTCTGGCCGTCTGTCTGAGGGTGGAATGCTGTAGACAGCGCCGGCTCGATCCCTAGTCCCTTGTACACGGCATGGAGATATTTCGAAGCAAACTGGGGACCTCGGTCTGATATGACCTTGGCCGGGGCCCCATGATGCTTGAACACATCGCGGATGTACAGGTCGGCCGCACCTTCTGCCGTCAGGGTCTCATGACAGGCCGAGAAGTGGACCTGCTTTGTGAAGCGGTCGGCGGTGACCAGGATCGAGTCGAACCCATCAGACTTCGGCAAGCCAACGATCATATCGGTCGTGATGATCTGCCACGGGCGCTCAGGGATCTCATTTGGCTTCAGCGGGCCCTGGGGTTTGGTGGGGAATGTCTTGGTACGGTTGCACACGTCACAGGTGCTGACATACTCATTGACAAATTTAGACATCCCAGGCCACCAATAGTTCCGCGATAAGAGCTCAAGGGTTTTGGCACGACCGCCATGACCGGCAATCGGCGAGTCGTGGTGGATCTTGACTATATCCCGCCGGAGCTCTGCGTTCTTTGGGACGTACACGCACCCACGGAACAACAGAAGCCCCTGCTCGGCATTCCACTCCTCAAAAGCCCTTTGTAGCCGGGGCGGCCCAAGGTCCTGCACCTTTTCAAGTGCCTTGGCCACCTCCCGATCCTTTTCCGAGCACTCTCTGATGCGCTTCAGAAGCGACTGATCAGCTATCACCGAAGCATGGCCACATCTGGCAGAGGTGATGCGGAAACGTTCTGGTTTGAGAACCACCTGATCGGTGTTATCATCCTCATCGCTGACCTGATGATCCGATCGTCGTGACAGGGCATCAGCCTTTCCATTCGATGTCCCGGCTTTGTGCATGATGCGGAAGTCAAAGCGAGCTAGGAACAGTGACCAGCGTGCTTGGCGACGTGTGAGATGCTGAGACGTGTGCCAGTACTCGAGGTTCTTATGATCGGTTATGATCTCGAACTGATTGGGTAACCCTTCGAGATAGTGGCGCCAATCGTCTAGTGCCTCAATGATCGCGAGCATCTCCTTGTCGTAGATCTCATAGTTACGCTGGGCTGGGTCCATAGCGTGAGATTGGTAGGCGATGGGGTGCCATTTGCCGTCGTCCTGCTTCTGCATCAATACACCGCCAGTGGCGTAGCCCGAGGCGTCGACTTCAATGCGCGTTTCCCGGTTAGGGTCGTACAGCGCCAAGACTGGAGTCGTCGCGAAGAGCCGTTTGAGCTCGTCGAAGGCATACTGCTCCTCTTCGCCCCAATGCCATGGGTCGTTCCCTGTGAGCCGGTCAAGTGGTCACGAGATCTTAGCGAAGTCCTTAATGAAGCGGCGGTAGAAGTTGGAGAACCCCCGGAACTTCTGAACATCTTTCTTGTTTTGGGGTACTGGCCACTTATTGATTCCTTTTAGTTTCGCGGGATCCATCGCCACCTCATCGCCACCAAACACATAGTGTCACGAGTTGGTACGGCGCCTAGCCGTTTTTTAATTTTTTCCTTTTCGCGGGCTCGAACCCGTGACCTCTGTACTACCTGCCTGATATGGACACGTCGTTATCTACTGTACGATTAGATTAGATAGGACGGCAGTGCACGGCACAGCTCGGGCTCCGCTGACACAGCCGCTCTGACTCACCGGCCCCCGGGGCCGCATCAGCATGCTGCGCACGGACCAGCTGCGCACGGACCAGCGCGCACAGCCTGCCCTTATCTTCCCCTGTATATAAGCCGGCCTCTGCTGCCCTAGGGACCTCAGTTTCGACCTCTTGTCCCTAGGTCAGTAAGCCCCAGTTGTATCCTTTACTTACCTTCACTAACTAATACATTTCTTGTCCCTAGCCTTAGGTTTGAGCCTCGCTCACCATCGCTTCGGTGAGAACCAGTCGGACGCCCCTTGCTTTTAGGTATTCCCCTGTCGCTTGACCTCAAGTCGCGACACATAGCCGACGTAGTCGACTTTGGGAACATCCCATTCACACTTCTCAGGCTTCAGGAACAGATCATTGTCCTGAAGGCGGCGCAGAACCTCGCGCGTGACCTTTTCATGCTCCTCCTTATTGGTGGAGAAGATGAGTATATCGTCCAGGTACACAAGGATCTTTCCGCCAACGATGAGATCATGGAAGATCTCGTTCATCATGGCCTGGAAGGTCGCAGGGGAGTTGGTGAGGCCGAAGAACATCACCAGGGGTTCGTACAGCCCCCGGTTAGTTACGAAGGTGGCCTTCCATTCGTCACCGGCTTTGATCCGGACATTGTTATAGCCCCACCTGACATCAAACTTCGTAAAGAGCGTGGCACCGTGGAGCTTATCCACCATCTCGGCGATCAGCGGCAAGGGGTAGCGATTTTTGACGGTGATCGCGTTTAACCGGCGGTAGTCTTGTACGGGTCGAAGCGTCCCTTCTTTCTTTTTGATGAAGAAGAAAGGGGACGAGATGGGTGATTTCGACTCCCGTATGTAGCCCTTCACTAACTGCTCCTTGAGGAACTTGTCAAGCTCCTCCTGCTCGTTGTTCGACAGGGGGTACACCTTCGAATGGAATGTCGAATAGCCGGGTACGAGTTCGATCACGTGATCATATGGCTTCCTTTCGGGTAACCATTCTGATGCTTCCTTGGAGAAGACATTCAGGAACTCGTGGTACTGTTTAGGTATCGACTCCTCGGCGGTCTTAACGACCTTCTTCTTGATTTCTTCCTCAGCGAACAGCTGGGAATACGTGTGCCCTGCTGCGATGAACAGCTGAGGGGCGCCGGGAAGCGTGATACCCTGCTCCCAGGCTTCAATCAAGTCGGCCTCATCCCATTCTACTTCCACCGAATCTTCTTCGGGTTCGAAGTCCGGGAGCACCTTGCTCCGGCAGGCACCTATAACCGACCGTTTGGACTTCGGCGAACGCCTGCGCGCCGTGGGCCTGACCCCCATATCGCGCGCAGTCACAGCTTGCTCCATTCGGCCAGTCCTTCTGGCACTGCACGTTTCAGGGCATCGTGACAATTTGAGGGAGCCCTTCTCCCAATCAATTTCAGGGTTGTGCTCGCGTAGCCAATCCAACCCGACGATCACATCTTCCGGACCGATGTCCGTGACCGTGAACACTGTCTTCTCGACGTGCTCTCCTATATGCATCTGTAGCACTGCTACCTCCGAGATGCTTCCGTCCTTGTTCAGGGTACCGTCAATATTGTATAGCGGGATTGGTTCCTTCAACTTCCGCATTTGCACCTTATTCTCGATAATGAATCGCTTGTTGATAAACTTCGTGGTGGCTCCGCTGTCCACCATAGCGATTATGTCCTTATGCCGTCTTTTTCCTTGAAGTCGTACTGGGATGTGAAAATGTTGGGACCCTTGGTCCAATTCGTACACCATTGCAGTCGACAATACATTATACTTGTTACATGATGATACTCGCGGCCCGACACGTGCGGCACAAAGCGCAGACCGGATCAAAAACCCTCCTCCTTCATCGCCCGATAGTGCTCGAGCTCCTCGCGCATCGACTTCACCTGTGCCATTAAGTCCGCCAGCTCCGATTGCTCGGACTTCGCTGAAGCGGCACTTATACTTGCCGAGGGTGTTGTCGTGACGGGGGTGCTTGTCGCAGCCTGGGTGGAGCCCGAGGCAACCGTAGCCCGCGCGTCAGCGCGTTTTGTGTAAGGCTTGTCCTTACAATTGGGGCACTCGAATCGTCGGTACCCTTGCTTCCCACAGCCGAAGCATGTGCCGGGGAAGTTGTCTTTTCCGACGGCCGCATTGATGCTGGCCGAAGCTGCGTGTGACTGGGGTGCACCACCACGTGCCCCACCGCGTCCTCGACCTTGGGCCGAGAAGAAGTTATTTAGTTCGGGCCGACGGGCCTGGCTGATGTCGAGAATCTGCTCGACCTCAGTGGCGCGCTTCTCAGCTGCTTGCCCGTGATGAAGGTCTCGAGCTCGATCTTTCGGTACACGCGGGAGGGGATGCCGCTCAGGTACTTGTCGCGTAGCTCCAGGTCCCCATACCCAGAGCAATCCGCCGGACCCTTGAACAGCACGGAAAACTCTGCAGCGGTGCGTTTCTCGCAGACCGATTTGTCCGCGCAGAGCTTTGCCAGCTCCACTTGTGCTGCTGCCGCATCGTCGAGATTTCCGAAGCGAGCCTTGAAGGCAGCGGTGAAGGCCGCTTCGTTCCTGAAGGGGGTCGTGACCCCTTGTACACCCATCTGCACCGACGTGAGTTGGGCAAAGTAGGGCGTGGCCCAGGCGCGGGCGTCGCCATCGAGCAGGCTCAGCGCAACTTGCACCTTGAGTTCGATGGTGGTCAACGACGTGTTGATCAACCAATAAATGCGTAGTTGCGACAGGAACCTGTCGCATTTGATGACGGTCTTGCCATCATAGCGGAGCGGTAGAAGGAGCTTCGAAGTCTCCTTATCAGGGGCGGCTGCAGGAGAGGACATTATCGGCGTTGGGGGGGACGGAGGACGCTGCGGGGGCGGAGGCGGCTGTGGTGGCCCTCCGCTGGTCGAACTTCGAGAGGAACGAGTGCTCGAGCGGCCTCTCAGCGGAGTCGGCGGTGAAGGCGCCGGAAAAAGTTTGGCGGGGGGGTCACGTATGTCAGGGACTGCTGATGCAGGGGCGAGCGCTGTCGGCGAGGTGGGCCGAGCAGAATCCGTGGACTCGGACTCCGAGACTCCTTCTTCACCCTCACCCTCCTCAGGCTCAGGCTCTAGCGCAGGGTCTGGAGGGAGATCTCCTCGTGTTTGACCTGGATTGGTGATGACAGTTTGAGGGAGGCGGGAGCTAGGGGAGACAGGGCGAGAGTGCCGCGAGGCGGATTGAGATGCAAGGGTGCTTCGAGGACCGAGCGGATGTTGCGCTCGTCGGATTGCCTTGTAACGAGGGTAATCTTTCTCGATCGATCGGGGTGTCCGATTTGGGCACGGCTGCTGCTCGCAATGGTAGAGGATAGTCTCAGGGCCGTCTGGGATGTAGACGTCGATGAGATCCTGAAAGTCGAATGCGTGGATCTGGCCTTGGCAGGCAGCCACGTTGGATGGGGGGAGGAAGGGGAGGTGCGCGTACTACGAAAGGCCGTGCTATACTAGCTTACACCTACGGCGCCCGAGATAACACTAAGGTTCGCAGTTCACGTGGGGCCCAGTACTGCTTTTGGCTAGTATGCAGCAGGAACCTAAGCCACGCGTCCGTGAGGACAAGTATCACCCACTGAAGTGCAGATACCGAAGAGTTCGTCCCTTAAGTGGTGGCGATGTATCATATGCTATCTACGTATTGTAGGGTACAGTAGGGGTGCGCACCACCCAACCTATAGGAAAGGAAAGTGAGTTTGTGGGGTTCCGAGGAACGCCGGCAGCTTTGTGGAGTTTCGACCTAATGTCGCGACTTGAGGTCTAGCGACAGGGGGAAAACCTAAAAAGAGCTGGGGGCGTTCGACTGATTCTCACCGAAGCGATGGTGAGCAATGCTCAAACCTAAGGCTAGGGACAAGAAAATGTATTGGTTAGTAATGTAAGAAAGGATACAACTGAAGGCTTACTGACCTAGGGACAAGAGGTCGAAACTGAGGTCCCTAGGGCAGCAGAGGCCGGCTTATATACATGGGGAGATAAGGGCAGGCTGTGCGCGTTGGTCCGTGCGCAGCTGGTCCGTGCACAGCATGCTGATGCGGCCCCGGGGGCCAGTGAGTCAGAGCGGCTGTGTCAGCGGAGCCCGAGCTGTGCCGTGTGCTGCCGCCTCATCTAATCTAATCGTACAGTAGATAACGACTTGTCCGTT
>NW_020169834.1:2024680-2054624 GCF_002117355.1 Postia placenta MAD-698-R-SB12 | reverse complement strand
GGGACAAGGTCTGGCTTGACGCTCGGAACCTTAAGCTGAAACAGCCGAGCAAGAAGCTCAGTCCCAGGCGCCTCGGACCATATGCCGTGCGGCGAAAGCTCGGAGACCTGGATTACGAATTAGTCCTGCCGAAGTCGGTGCCGGTGCACCCGGTGTTCCATGTCTCCTTGCTTAGCAAGTACACGCGTAGCGACATCCCGGGCCGGGAACCGGAGGAGCCGCCTGCGATCGAGGTCGAGGGTGACGAGGAGTACGAGGTTGAGAGGATCAAAGATTCAAGGATCTTCCGGCGTCAGCTGCAGTACCTCGTCAAGTGGAAGGGTTATGATGACTCGCATACGTCATGGGAACCGGCGCGCAACATTGCCAATGCGCCGGCCCTCATAGCCGACTTCCACCGGAAGAATCCGAATGCCCCTCGTCGTCTCAATGCTGCTGTATTTGGTGGTCTCAACTTTCGGCCAATGCCTTCCCCGCTGACTGAAGCACGCTGCCGCTCCGGGTGGGAGATGGGCAAGGGCACCTCGCATGAGGTCATGCGCCGTTGAGGGGGGGGTAATTTCACGACTTGGTATGACGCCTAGCCGTTTTTTAATTTTTTCCTTTTCGTGGGCTCGAACCCGCGACCTCTGTACTACCTGCCTGATATGGACACGACGTTATCTACTGTACGATTAGATTAGATGGGGCGGCAGTGCACGGCACAGCTCGGGCTCCGCTGACACAGCCGCTCTGACTCACCGGCCCCTGGGGCCGCGTCGGCATGCTGCGCACGGACCAGCTGCGCACGGACCAGCTGCGCACGGACCAGCGCGCACAGCCTGCCCTTATCTTCCCCTGTATATAAGCCGGCCTCTGCTGCCCTAGGGACCTCAGTTTCGACCTCTTGTCCCTAGGTCAGTAAGCCCCAGTTGTATCCTTTACTTACCTTCACTAACTAATACATTACTTGTCCCTAGCCTTAGGTTTGAGCTTAGCTCACCATCGCTTCGGTGAGATCTAGTCGAACGCCCCCCGCTTTCAGGTATTCCCCTGTCGCTTGACCTCAAGTTGCGACAATCGTGTACGTCCCTACCGCTCTTCTTTCCCGTCGTTCAAGCGTCTTCGCTTAGAGTGTCATGCTTATCTTTCTCCTTAAACCAAACTTCTAGCTTGATCTCTATCGCGTGCGTACCATCTTGTCACTCTTCTTGCCTTTGCTCACACATATCTATTCAAGGCATTATATCATGGTTTCGGGTCGATCTAGTCTCTTCGTGCATATTGTGTTGCCGCCATTTTCCACTCTTTCTTAAACAGTTTGACGCAGAATACCGCTGTCTCTTTCGATTTCACCTTCCACTCTCGTCGTCGCGTGTATCGATCTTCCTTCCCCTCATCCAGGTGCCCTCGCCTAGGGTGTTGCCATCATCTGTCTCCTTCGACAACACTTCTCTGCTCCTCTACCACGTACGTAACCCTTTATCGCTCTTCAACCTCTGCTCACGTACCTTCATTCTCGGCATTACGATGTACTCTCTTTCTGGGCACAGCCTCATTGGTACGTATCTTTCTGTCGCCCTTCCTCACCCTTTCTCACATTGCATCATCCAGCCCATCTACAATGACGTCTACTAATCTATCTACTTTCGAGGCCGCCATCGTAGACACTTGTGAAAAATACCAGGAAGCGCACTGGGAGGATCCGGACTACCGCCCCTGCGTATCTATCGATGGAACATACTTCGTGAAGTTCAAGGAGACAAGGTTTCTGTGGCCTGAAATTGCAACGCATGTGTACATCTCCGAGTATGCACAGTCTCAGCCAGAAACACCAGGCATGCCACGCATCTCCAAAGTGATACACCACTTTACAGACCAAAACATGATGTATATGGTCATGGAACATATTACTCTCACGGACACCTCTCCAGACCCCACCAAGATAGCTGAGGCTCTCAGATGGCTTTCGGAGGTTCCAGCTCCTCCCGACCATGTGTTCGGTCCCTTAGGGGGCGGTGTCATTCGCCATAGCTTCTTCAAGGACTACGAGGCGCCTCTGGTTTTCTCGAGCATCGAGGCTCTAGAGCGTTACATAGAGAAAGTGCGCCCTTGCTTATATTTCCTCGACCCTCCGCTAATATCTAATCTGGGCCAGGCGGGAACGTATTTGTCGAAGTTGCGCAGGACACCACTGGAACGTGTCAGTCTTAGCGGTGAACGTATAATGTTCACGCAGCCCGACATGCACCCCAGCAACTTCGGCGTCGACGAGCACGGGAACACGGTTCTGATGGATTTCGGGGAGATAGCGATGTTGCCGGAATCCTTCGTAGCGTTTACGCTGGCACAGTATGAGAGCCAAGCCGCTAGCGCTACTGCTAGGTCTATTGGCTTGTCGCGCAGATCTCATCTTACCTCCATGGCTGTAATAGCCTCTGTTTTGTGGATGATAGCTGACCCGAGACTCGGTGCGTCAACTTGTACCTGATGGAGGATATCAGCTAACCTTCGCTATAGGCCTGAACGAGGACGGCTATCCCAAGGCGTCCGTCCGCAAACGCTAGACGAGGTGTATAGGCTATGACCTATGCACACTCGCGATCTCCAAACTCAATCTAATAAGTAACCGCCTCTATTTGCTATAGAACCTGAACGCGAAACTAATCCAGAGACATGAGATCTCGGTTTCAATTTTTCGAGCGAGTGAATTCCACAGGTGTTGCCCTCAGCCTTCGTGATCCGCATCCCGTTTACTTATCACTCCTCCCATGCTCTCTGAACTATTATATATCTCCAAGTGTTGTCCAGCTTTGATGTGATTTGTTCGTCTTAGTTTCAAAGCTCTCCGCTGTCGCTATTGATGAGTTGTGATACATATTATCTTGAGCTTTCATTCTTCATAGTAGGACTAGTAGGATGGCTAGCCCTGGCTAGCCTTTCCATCTACTTCTCGAAGGCCTTTAGACTTGGAAATACGACGTGCATTTCCAATATTCTATCTTGGATGTGACTCCAACCCTAAACGCCTCCGCAACGTTCATGAAAGGACGGAAGGATGAACCTAAATTTGCAATCCGGCCCATCACAGACTGCGGGTCAGGCTCCTTCCCGCCGTTTTCGGGAGTTAGCACAAATACCGCACTCGAATGCAGCCCCTCCTAACCCCCGAAGACGGCGGGAAGGAGCCTGACTGCGGGTAGCAATTGAGTCTCAGTCCAAGCGCTTGGAATCTAACAACAAAGAACAGTAGCGTGCCACATCACGTTGATTCCGAGTACTCCCAGGCCATCGCGTAACGGGGTGCGTTTGATCGCCAAGTGTGAGCTCCAGCCACAGCTGCGGCTAGGTTCGTCTGGAGCATAAAGGACGCAAGTAGTACGTGAAACGAGCACCATAGCTTCTTGTTTAGCAACCATGTCCCACCTGACAATTCTGCGCAGCTATGCACAGAAGAAGCCGGAGGACATCCTCCCGTCAGTTCGTCTACTCCACTCCGAACACACAATCACCATATTCGACAAGTATGAGAAGGCCATCTTTCACTTTCTCGTCCTTCCGCGCGTCAAGCCACCGTACACCCTGGACCACTTGAGGAATCTGCGGTCGCTGCTTCTAGGTGACAGAGAGCAAGCGAAACAGCTTCTTGAAAGAATGGCAGAGGATGCGAAGGCCGTGCAAGCCATGATTGAAGACGAAATGATGAAGAAGTATGGTTTCAAATGGGACATATGGATGGGATTCCATGCCATTCCATCCTTACCGTATGTGTTTCTATTGCGGACATTGCCTTTTGACTGATATCTTGCAGACACCTCCATCTCCATATAATATCGTCGGACCTTTGTTCTAACTACCTAAAGACAAAGAAGCACTATAACTCTTTCCATCCTGGTCATGGGTTCTTCATCAAACTCCAAGATGTGCTTGAATGGTTTGAGCCCGATACTGACCCGCGTTGGGTTGAGCTAGTTCGTGTATCTTTGCCCTTGTGTTGCGTATAGATAATATCCTGATAGTGCTTTGACTAAATATAGCAGGCCAAGCTTCTCGTCGAGACTGAATACGGGGACCGCCTGAAGGAGAGCTTCCACTGCTGGCGATGCGACTTGATGATAGGAAGCTTCGCGGAGCTCAAAGGACACCTGCAGGCGGACTGGGAGAAGGAAGGCAAACGTAAAAAGGCGGCGATAGAGAGGAAGAGGATAGAGGCGGAGAAGAAAGCCCTCTCCTCCAAAAGGCAGCACGCGGAACTCTCATCCTCGGAAGAGACAACTTCGAAGAAGCAGCGCGTAGGTTCACCGTCTGCTGCCCAGGAGGAGCCGACGCAGGACCCACTCGATGACTCACAGGGTACGGGTCCTGAGAAGACGAACAAACACGAATGAGCAGCTCGCGGGGTTCGACCACCCTCGCTTAGCATCTGCAAGCAGTGCCAATGTCATCTTGCCGGTTGCATTCATGACCCAAGCCCATTCGGTCACATTGATATCCATTGCATATTCCATCTGTGTTTAATGGCGTGTACGCTCTAATTTCACATTATCAGACACATAACTGCTTTTTCGGTTTGCTACACGGATGTACACTATACAGGATCACGGACGTAGATGTCATTCTATGAGAATTGTTCATTGTTTCGTACAGGATACTCGACTGCATTCACTCGGAGATCGCGGCTCCCGCCTCTTTCTTTAGCTCAAGGGACCGGGCCCGGTTGCGCTCCGAAGCCTCACGAATGGCCCAGGTGAGTTGGTACGTCTTGCATGCATCTATGGTACAGTCAGAGTCAGACAGCGAGCGCCCGTCAGAAGTAGACGCGTTAACACACCCTCAAACGTGCTAAGAATCTGCGCGGTTTCCGGGTCCTCCTCAATATCCTCGATGTTGTCGATGAGCACGGATATCTGTAGAGCAATGTTTGAGTATTTATTGTGCTTCTGCCGCTATACTGGATCATCGTACTTCAGAGAAGAACGGGTCGTCATCCGGGAATCTGTGGGACTCCTCGTGATCGTTGCCGGGTCTACGAATGAAGAGCACGGGCTGGACGTAGGGGTTGACGAGCCTGAAGACGACGATTTAGCTTCTGATACGCAGGCACAACATATGATATCAACATGCGTACTTCAGCTGGTAACCGTCAGCGTAGACCTCCAGCTCGCAGCTGTAGTCGTGGCCTTGGAGCGCCACCAGGTGCGTGAAGCTGCCGACAGCACCGCTCTCATATTTCCTGCGGATGCAAATGTATTAGATGCCATCGATGTAAGCACGGCGAGTACTGACCATGTAGCGGCGGTGACACGGGGGATCCTGTTCTCCGGCGGGATGGCAGTCTCGTCAATGACAATCTTGGAGAGATGTCCCGCATTCTCGTCCCAATCGAGCGAGTGCGCGGAGACGGTGGTCATGTCGACGTCGCCCCCAAAGTAGCGCGACAGGTCGCAGAAGTGCGTGCCCTGCTCGATGACGGGGCCAGCGCTGGGATGTGTAGTATTAGCGCAAGCCATGACGCTTTGCATTGCATGGATGCACACAGTACCTCTTGGACTTGTCCCACCAGTCTGGCTTGGCGATAGCCTCGTACGCGCACGCATAGCGCGCAACGGTGGCCATGACCGTGAGGTTGTTGTCGTTAATGATCTGCTTCATCATCTGCACGGCCCTCAGGTAGCGCAGCATGTACCTGCACATCTCTCAGGAACTACCAATTTCAGCAGACAGATACAGGAACCTACCCGACGGAGCAGAGCGTGCCGCTGTCGGAGATGCGCTTTGCAATCGTGAACGCCTCCTCGATTTCGCTGGACGGGCCGGTCGCGGCGGGCTTCTCGATGAACATCGCGACCCCGGGGAAGAACTTGAGGATCTGGAGCTCGATGTCGCGCCCGGTCTGCACCGTCCCGCGGAACATGGGCGGGGAGCCGACGATGACCGCGCGTGGCACGTCCTTGCGCGACATGTTCTTCACAAAGTCCTCGAGCGTGCGGAAGACGCGGGTGTTCTCGTACGCGGAGCGCACGAACGTCTCGCACTTCTTCTGCAGCACTGCCGTCGCACGGTCGATCGCCGGATCGATCAGCGCGACGACCTTGAGGCGCGGTCCGAGTTTGCTGTGGGCAGAGCGGTATGAGGGACACCCCGCGCGACAGCGAGAGGCGGGGCTAACTGTTCGAAGCGGAAGGAGTGGTTCCAAGGGCCTTCGTCCGAGCCTGAGGTGGGTATATGCGCGTGAACACAATTCCTGCGCTCTGAAGAAGTAGATTACATACCGAACATAATGTTGCCTGCGCCGATGAAGAGCACATTGAAGTCATTAGTACCTGCAATAGCAGACGCTCTACATTTGGTCAACAGATCAGGATTGTCACGTCATGATGCGCTCTGATAGTGATGGCTGAGAGAACAGCGAGGGTCTTCATAGCCCCAGGTTGCGATGCGATGCGCTGTGCTGATGCAGCCGATGTAACTGCGTCATGTTCCAGAGCGCAGTGGACGATGCGGCTAACACTGCACAACGCTTAATGAAAGATTTTGTGCCTCTCACATCCTCGACCTATAAGGCGTGTAGGGGCAGTTCGGAGATCACTTCATTGTGGCTAAAACAACCGTGGACGACGATCCTCGAAGACTGGGGTCGATTGGCACCCCAACGCGAAAACACGGGGACGAACGCGTATATGAGGATTATACTGACTTGTCCATGGGCAACAGCCTCGACGGATCGATCGAGGGGCGGCGGGATGACGTCCCCGACTGCCTCCTCGATATAGGCGAGTCCAACACCGAGCCCCGTCGGCCGAGCAGGGTCCCGGGCACGGGGGAGTCAAGGACGGAGGGTCGCCGGCTTGCCATATTGTGACTGTGTGTTGAGGTAGATGAGGGAGAGGAAGAAGAGGGTTGGACGAAGGAGTTCTGCGGGGACGTGCGCCAAGCAGGGCCGCTGAAATATGGAGCGGGCTGATTGAGATAAGATGCGGGGGTGATGAGGACCGTGAGGCAGCGTGCGTTAGCGAGGGGAGCACCCAGACGCGCTCTCTGCCTTTGGCTTCTCATGTCCTTAATATCCGTTCGATTCATCCTTGATATATCCTGCCCAAACTCCAGGCAGTTACCGCAGCTATGGTACAACTAAAACAGAATGCTGATGTCGAAACTGCCAGCGGGCAATGTATACAGTTTCGTGTAGCGTGTATGGAGATCCTACTGCATCCGATATGGACCAGGAACACGACTATATGGCGGGGTATGACAGGGCCAGTCTGGGCGAGTGCAAAAAGGCCGGTAGAAGATGGTATAGGGCGTGTCACGACGCTTGCGCAGGTCTCTCCTGCGAACGCGCCGCGCGCTGGCTCAGCTCTCGCTGCTTCCGTTCTGCCGCCTCCAGCCGCTCTGTCATCGCGCGCAGCTCTGCCTGCAGTTTCTCGTTCTCCTGTGTGAGCTTGAGCACGTTGCTCGCGCGTTTCTGCACCTTTTGTATTCTGGAGTGACGGTGGCAGCGAGGGGTGGAGCGGACGTTGAGCGGCTTGTGGTGCTGCGAGGTGACGGCTACAACTTACTCGGGTTCGTCATCGCGCGACTGCGGTTCCGATAGAATAGACTCAAAGGTCATCGTGAGGTCCAAGTCAGATTGAGGCAAGTCAAGGTCCGGGAGTTTGGGGGAACTTCCAGACTTCTTCGGCTGGTCGTCATCGGGTCGTATAGAGGGCTCCCTGCGTCCCATATCAAGCTGAGTGAGTGAAACGGATTGAAGAAAAGGTATGCCTACCGAGATACTTGCTCCTGAGGCTGTTCGTAATGGGTCGCGGAAGACATTATGCAGGATGAGGTATGCGGACTGAGTAGTGCAGGCTGGTGGTTGTAAGGGTACCCATTACGCGGAGGCTTACACGATCCGGTAGCACTAGCACTGATCATCGCTATACAACTGATTGGGTGATACGTCACAATCTGATCGACACCGTTCCCTATGCGACGTACACCGGTCTCTTGATTGCCTTGCCTCAGGATTACAGCATTTACTCTAGATGCATATACTTGTATACGACCGAAGAAGACTATCTCAACCCTGATGCTACCAATACCCAAGTCGCGACTTGTGCTATGTCCGAATACACCCGCGTCGACTGCTATTGGCAAATCTCCACAGTGAACGTTCTAGGATCGCAGCTATCAGTCACAGCTTGAGGATGAAGTGACGGGGTGATATTTGGCAGTCGAGACGTACGGCTACTTACCTGTGTCAGATGTCTATCAAAGAAGCAGTCCACTCCCTCGAAATGTTGTCTTGATAGTGCCCTGCCTGGCTTTGAAGGCAGCACTCCTCGCGCGCGCGCGCCCAATGCATAGCGTTTACGCTCGGAACCCAAAGGTATGCAGATCAGGCGAGACAGATCGAGAGTGAGTCATTACCAGCATCGTCTATTCGACGCAGAGAGAGGCGGTGGCCGCCGTATCATTGTTGAATGATGTGATTCTGTGCGGTTTGATCAGGACCACTCATATAGATCTCCTAGGGATAGACAGGTAGCGACTGCGCTGCCGAAGAGGAAGAGCAAGCCGCCTCTCGTCATAAGGTTTGCGACAATGAGGAGGCTGTCAAGGGGGAGGCGGTCAACATCAGAACGCGTACCGTAACGCGTCTGTCACAGTAGTGCGTGACAAGACGCGACGCATCTTCGCGGAGTTCCACCATGTCTTCCTTGATAAGATTCTTGAGTACCCTGCTTGAAATAGTCTGTCATAACGATAAAGATTCTTGACGACCTCGAGCTAAAGTGGGCGGCAGGTATCTGTTTCAGTGGACTGGATGGAACTCCCCATAGATATCAAGGTATGTGATATAAACTCTCTGCTACGGTTCCACTCCTGATATGACCAATGCACAGGGTGGTTGGGAGACTATACTCAATGAAGACGTGACCCTCAACGGCGCGTTCTCTTTCATATCTCTCATATGGTAGCGTGTACAGCTCGAGCGTGAGAAGTTTGACTGAGACGCACATCCTTGCCTGACACACAGACCCCATGCACGAGGTGCAGCCGATCGAAAGCGGATACCGACTTGCGTTGTCGTCCAAATTTTCAACTTCATCCACACGAGTACGGCTCTGCACCCATCCCCTTCCTTATAATTTGTCTCCAAACCGCACAGGACGATTTCGGCGGGAGAATCATCGCCAGTTTGATAGATATGAAGAATCAGCCGCAGTCAATAATTTAAGGACGCGTAAGAGACGTCTTGCTTCCGCTTTCAATGACATCACTGTCGGGGGAAGACGCGCTCGGTCCTCAGGAGGGCTGATAGACTTATAGGTACTTCGTGGATGCATCGTCATCGTCATTTTCATGATCCCTGGACAACCAGTCTATAAAGGTCACGGTGCCGGGAATCGCCAAGCATACAATATGCAGGTTTAGAATGATGCCGCCATTGAATTTAAGCGCTAGATACTTGGGTTCAAAGCGCTTACGCGTGACAGTCCGCGTGTGTCACATAGACGCGTCGTTGCAGTCACCACTTCTGCCCGCGTTTGTGCTCTTCGCTATTTTGTGCAAATATGGTGAGGCACTGGAAGTCATCTTGAGCGATTTTCTACAAGCACAGTTGCGAATATGTTGTCCGAGATATGACACTGGTCCGCATGCTTATGAGTGTCTAACCACGATGGCAGGACGGGGCGCCGGAGAATAAACCACAACCCAGAACACAGTCTTTAGAAGATCAGGAAATCAATGCCGCTCCAGGAATATCATTTGAAGCAGACAATTCACATTCACCGCGAGTTCTGGGGTCGTCAGAGGCAGCTTTAGTCAAGACAGAGACGATGACGGATCGTCCGCAGCGAGATTCAGAGCCGATGACCCTGGCGGCGCCAGCTGGGACATACGGACATGTTGGTGGAAAGACCATCATCATGTATGCCCCAGCTTCCTCACAGCCCTCGGACAGCGAGGACGAGGAGGATGTAGATGCACAATTGGATGAATGTATGTAGTGGTATCCTGATAATTGAAATGGTCTCTGATGATGATTAGGCTAGGATATTGAGAGTACAAGTATCATCAATGCTTGCGTTCGTGAAGTCGAGTTCTCTGGTCCTAAATCTCTGGATGCCCAGGATAGATATGATAATATCGCTATGGAACTCAAGAGCGACGGAAGTAGGGGACGAGGGGATGACTGATATCAAAGGAGAAGACATAGAGGAAGCGGAAGAAGACGAAGAAAAACAAGATGAACCTCTCGAGAATCCTTCTACGGATATCAGAGTGAGTGCTTCGTACTTTGCATATACTTTACTGATAGTTTGTTGCGAATCAAACTAGGGCGATTTAGCGCAAATACTTTCGGAGGAGTCGTCAGTCAAAGGGTCGTTTGCCTTCCATCATTCATACCCTAAAGCGCCAAATCCCACTCTGTATCTTGATGGACTTGGTCATATAGGACTTCCGTTGAGCATACGCGATGCGGAGGCCATCAAGTCAAAGGCAAACCAAGCCCCTTTTGGCATGGGTGAGCGCACAGTAGTTGACAAGTCTGTACGGGATACCTGGGAATTGGATGCGTCGCAGGTAGCTAAGACCTTGAACCATAGAAGTCGTGTCCTAGCTCATAGCCGCCCTACTAGGTACGCTTCGATAACCCGGCCTGGGACCCGTTCTTGAAACGTGTCGTGCAAGAAATCTGTACAACGCTCGGAGTCAACATCGCAGCAAGCGAACCACGATGCGAGTTGTACAAGCTGCTACTGTACGAGACCAGCTCTCAGTATGTCCACGACGCATTTCTACGGCACTATTATCTCAAACATGTGTCGTGACAGTTTCCTACCTCACGTAGAGTAAGTGCAACGCAGACACCATCTAACTCGCGCCTCATGCATATATCACAGCACAGAGAAAGCGGACGGAATGTTTGCGACCATCGTCGTTGTACTGCCGTCTAAATTCAAAGGAGGCAGTCTGCACGTTTCACATGGGGGTCTTAATACTTTCTACGACTGCAGTCCAAAGAGTCTTACGGAGACGAACGTCCTGGCATGGTACACAGACGTCATGCACGAGGTCAAGCCCATCACGAGTGGATGGCGACTAGCGCTGTCATTCAACCTCGTTCACACAACAACGTCTTTGCGTCCGGCCTTGTCTGGCCAGACCGAACTCGTTGGAAGAATGCGACACGTCCTTCTATCGTGGAAGCAAGATCTTGATGGAGACGCCCCCCTTAAATTAATCTACCTCCTCGAACACAAGTACCCCCAGGCAAACCTTCGGGGAAGCGCACTGAAAGGCCGCGACGCTCAAATTGTTGCTCTTCTTGACCTTCTGGCGAAGCAGCTTGACTTCCGCCTTGGTCTGGCAAACGTGGTATGTCGTGTTTCTGGTTACGCCGACGATCCAGGCTATGGAAGAGGTGGTTGGGGAAGAGGATACTCTAGCGATGAGGACGCCGACGAAACCGACGAATATGTCGGCATGGGCGAGGTTGAAGACACCTCTCTTAGCATCGAGAACATGGTAGACCTGGAAGGCACCTTGATCAGAAAGCACCTGGATTTCGCTTTTGAGACGGAAGGGATGCCGGAAGACCTTGATGAGGTGCTCCAGGAGGGAACGTACGACGAGCAAGAGTACGAAGGCTACCTCGGAAATGTATGCCGTCCTGTAATCATCATTTGCGGTGCTGACCGTGTCCACAGGGGGCTGGTTCCTTGGAGCGATGTGCGTTGGCCCGAGTTCTTATTTGAGTCGTCTCTAATAGCCCATGATAACATGGTACAGGGTACCGCCGGACCGTTCTAGTAATCTGGCCGAGATCGAGCCACTATGACATTGTTCTTGGGGCTGACGGACTCAATTATGCATGTGATAAGATCAAGAACACAGCTTCCACCTACCCATCAGCGGAAGAAATCGAGTTGACGGATTACGCCCTGCGTCGCGCAGGGTCGTCCGATGTTAAACTAGTGGTCGACAGTATTTGTCACACTGCTATCAAATGGAAGATGCTCACCTTGTGGATGCGCGCTGTTGGCACTTGCGATGCGCTTCGCAGTATCTCGACGCTGGACGGGGTCAACATACGAGCAGCATTACAGACATTTGGCTTCCACTCCATTCAGCCTACGTCAGTGTTTGTGACTGTCATCTACGCGACTGGCTAACACATGTCGTAACAGCCTCGAGACTGCCCTAGAACGAGAGCAAAGCAACTCTACACGGCTACGCTTCATCGATGAGCTCGAGAATTGGGCTAAAGATGATATAGCCCAGGGCCTTGCTCACGAAGTCAAAGATTGGCCTGCACAACAACGCGAGACAGCGTTGAACTCTTTGAAGAAACCTCAGGGCGACGAGTATAAGCTCCTGCTGTCTATTGCTCTGAGATATGGTGGGCTCTTATGCCTCGAGGCTAGGTGCGTTTCTTCCCTCTCCCTTCACCGTTTGTTTTGCGAAATTGATTAGGACTTCCTTTTCTACTTATTAGATTACTGCCGCAAATCAAGTCCACAGCAGGCTGCACATTTCTGCTTGAGTTTGCTACACATTTACATGACCAGACTGACTTTGCCGATTCCGACAACCGAAGTCGAATCATAAAGGATCTCATCAGCTCTGCCATAGCCAAAATCGACTTTTATGCCCCTCATAAACCCAAGGAGCCTGCATGGAGTCACCACAGGACCTCCCCTGAATCAACGCACCATCTGATTAGAGCCCAACGCTTCCTCAGGACCTGTTTCAAGACAGGTCGAGACGATCTCATCGGCGCCGTCGTCGAAAAGCTCACAGACATGAAGGGGCAATCGCGTGCTGTGGCTCAGACGCGGGCAAAAGAGGTCTTGCTACCACTCGTCACTTCCCTCGCCGACGTCTTCCGTTCCGCACCCGCGACCGAAACTATACTACCTCCGCGAAAATTATGCAATGTTGCAGTTAATCTGTATCTAGATTCGCTGAGCGAAAACCCGAGTTCAGCCAGGAAAACGGATATTTCTTCCGTCATGCAGGTTCTCATATTGGCCCGTCAGTCAGAGCTGATTATATCTACGTATGTGTCGGTTGCATACAATCGGAATGCTGTTTATTCTGACCATCTGGGTGTACAGGGTCGTCCCTCATGTGGAGGCAATGTCGCTCGATGCACATGGTCTACGGGCGTTTTTTGAAGAGCTCCACTCGAAGCGTAAGGATATCCAAGGTGCGAACGCAGGGGAGCGCGATCAAGATGTTCAACGCACCATGGAGATGCTGGTCACCAAATACGCGAGAATTACCCATCTACACGCTTACACAAACCCTAGCTACTACTTAGGAGCGACTGGGGTTGGCTCCATTGTCGATGTACTGAACTGCTGTCTCGCCGTGGGTGTCCCTCAAGCTTGTCCCATCGTCCTTGAGCGCTTGCTGGAGGCATCGCTGGAGGAAGGTTACTTCAATCGCACGCTCATACCCCTGTTGCCAGAGCTGCACAAGTTGCTCATTAGACATGGACAATCTCCTGCCTCAGATCCTTTTGGCTCTGTATTCCGACGTATCGTGTTAAGATGGGCAGAGCAGGTTCTGGGGCCTCAGCCAGCAGACAGTTCCTCGAAGCTCATGACAATACAGCAAAAATGGACGTGTTCCTGTCACCTTTGCTCACCCGTGCGGCAGTTTCTGCTGGCGAAGCCGGAGAAAATAGCGACGTTCCATCGAATTGGTGCTCCGGCTAGGAAACATATCGAGAAGTTTCTCGAATCCTGCGCCGGTGCACGGGCTGCAAAGTGGGACACTGTTCGCACAACACCTCAAGGGCTAACGGTGCGCATTCATATAAATATACCTGTGCTGGGAGTAATTGTCGGCGCACCATAAGTAACGAAGGACAATTCAATATACCTACCTATCCGATGGGTGTCCAACCAGAAGATAGGGATGGGTATACTAAGGAGCATTAGCGGCGATACAAACGAGCTGAAGGCAATCCTCAGAGAGGATTACACTCGTATCGTCCATCTCCTCGACGGAAAACGTGTAACGGACACGTCAACTGTTGCAGCCGTCACTTCATCAGCGGTTGCTGCAGTGAGACGTACCCCTGCGTCGAGTCGTCAACCACTCCCAGTCGCCTATCGTCCCGCAGCACAAAATACGCACCGGGATCCTGCAGGTAATTCGGCTCCTCGACCATCGCTGTTACCAGCGGCAAATCGTTCTACCAATTTACTATTGGCGTCAGCTCCAGCTCAGGGACGACCCTGCTCAGTCTCAAATTGACTCAACGGCGGGCCATGGACCTGCAGGAATTCCCCAAACGCGACCAGCTCCTGCTCCTTCTGTATCAGAACAAGCCCCCGAGCCTCCGAGAAAGCGAAGAAAAAGATATTGCGACAGTGAGGACGTGATTGACCTTACGAGCGATTAGGGCCGGCCTTACGGCAAGTTACTCGCCGTATACAAGAAACAAGCACGAAAGAGTACGGCAGGAGCCAACCCGTTATGATCTATGCGCATATACTATACCATCATTGCATTATATGACCGGGATAATAAAATAGGTTAAGAAGCGAGCAGTTCTTGCTATGGTGAATGAGCAAATTGGGTTCAGCATTGGCCCAAACGCTGAAGTGATACTGACGAAGGTTGATTGCCCGCCTCAAGACGCCACCCGAGGGCAACAAGCGTATCGCACCAGAGATGGTGAGATTTGCTCGCTGCCTATGAATGTGTTGATGTCTTATGTTCTCATCGCTAGTGGTAAGGGTGATACAGAGGTGGAAACCCATAGCGTCGTATATTCAGAGCAATGCCAGAATGATAGGAGGGGATGAATACAGTGAAGAAATAAGTGCTCCCCAGTATCCGTAACTACTTTTGGTACGACCACACGTTACGGAGTACTGTTATTGGATCCATGAACAACTATACGGAGGATCTGAGAATGGCACTTACGGCCAGCCTTCGTTGCCAATCGGTTAAGAGAGTCGTCACTCTCACCCATCGCGCGGACCGGGCCGCAGAGCGCAAAGGTGGTAGAGGTAGCTAGTGCCCGGCCGTCGGCATCAACGTCGCAGATACTGATCTGCACCGAGGCATGGTCCTTTGCCGTGATCAGACGGTCTAGGATGTTCGGACTTGTCAGAATCCACTTTGCTATTCTCAATAGTTCAATAAGACGTACTGGTCGCCGCGCACTTGCGGGGGACGTAAAGGTCGACAAGGACACCCTAGAATTGCGGTTTTCGCTCAAAAACAGTGCATTCCGCCGCGGAATGTCATATATCCCTACCTGATCGTTCTCCATTGTGAAATATGGCGCGGCGGCGTGAGTCGTGGAATGTGTGGCACGGCGTAGAGGAGTAAGGTTAGAAACTGTACAGTTATGACTTTTCTATTTGTCCGTGCTTGACCTTCCAGATGAGGACAGGTAGGGCCACGTGGATGCGCACGTGAAATGACGCGCCTTGGCAGGTTGTGGTCGACGCCGCACTGTTCAGGTCGCCTCAGTCTGCTTGCCTTTCGGACCACCTACCACTACTTTGTCTCTAGTTGGCTATCGCTTTGACATTATACAGACAGTAAAGCCAGGAAATTCTCACAACTTGAATCATTGCGTGCTCAGTACATTCAACACCTAACTATAGGAGTGCCATCTGCGCGTTACATCCATACCTGTTGCCAACCTGAGATATTTTGCCCTCGAAATCACGTCTGTCGATTGTATACCTAGACGACTATGTTAGTCTTTCTTCTCACTACAGTGATGCGCTTGCTCATTCGTGGACAGCTGCGTTGGAGCTGCGCGCGCAGCTGTTGCACAGTCGGGGCTACAAGCCGAAACCGATAAGTTGAGGCCGGCGGTCTTTATGGGAGGCTCCCCGAACCTTGTACCTCTTGAGAGCAGATTGTCCACAATATCTGTGAGCTAGACCTTCTGTATATCATGCCGGAGCTACTGGACTTGTGTATCTAGGTGGATTCGATGGTCGAAATCAAGCATGAGTCCTTAGCTCAGGATAGCTCGCATTTCTCATCTCCTTCGTCAAACGAAGAGGAGAGTAAACATAGGCTCATATATAGCAAGTCGAAGGTGTACGTCAATCCGACAGCATATGCCAAAGACAACATTCCAGGATTTGTTGCCCTTGTGAAAAGGGTTGGTAATGCTAAACCTGCAGTGCATTTATCGATGTCTGACCCTGTCTACCTGTCTACATAGGACGGTATTAATCCTACATACCTCCTCGCATGGATCCCGGAAACGTTGCTTCATGAGAAGGGAGAGAAGGAATGGAACAAATTTATGAAGTTCGAAGAGAGCACGGCCGTGGATGACGAATATGAGGGTAAGTCCTTTGTCCTAAGTCTCCACCATCACATGGAAGTGATCTCCGCCATATGAGCAGATGCCGTATTGATCGATCTCCCGGTACAACGCCCCGAGTCCTACGCGTTCTCTGTGCCAGTTACTTCAATCTACTCTCTGATTGTAAACTCGCCTTCGCTATCATCATGGTGTGAGTAGCCCTTTTATACTTTACAATATTGATCTGAACGAGCTGCCAACCCCCAGATGGATCAATTGCGATCAATCTCATAAGCGGTTCTACGCTGCCGACATTGCATTTTCATGATGATGAGTCTCAGTCATTCACAATGTCCGCAAAATCGCCCACAGATACCCCGCGGAGCCCCTCCACATATCCACCGCCACCATCAGATGCCACGCCGCCACCCAAGACCGGTAGCACCTGGGGCGGGGAGGATCTGCTTGCTCGGCTGCGGTTCTACGCCCATATCCTGCGTTCCAGTCTCCAGCCGAATCTATATTTGGTAGACCCGTCCAGAGAGGATATTGAGACACATTCTACTCAGCTGTTTTCGGACACAGCTGTCGACGACATCCTCGCCCAGTCCTCGTTTGCCAACTCGCACTCCCCTATCCCTGCCCACCGCCGTCCGCGTCCCGTCTCATCACCTCCCAATCCGTATTCTATGCGCGCGTCCATTCTCCACCGCTCACTACCTCAAGGGTCCTCTTCAAACGCTTCGGGCTCGCAAGCACGGATGGCATTGCTTCAATCATTCTCACAGATTACTCGCCACGCTGCCCATGCTGCGCAGCAGATTCTGTCACACCCGCTCGCGAAACCTATCGTGCCTCATCTTCCTGATCCCGTAAAGAGCCTTGTCAACGCTAACGGCGAGTGGGAATGGGGAAGCTGGGTAGAGAAGGGCGGTGTTGGCGAGTTCGAGAGTGCCCGCGTGTATCTTGCGCGGTGGGCGCGCATCGTGGCGGAAGAGGGCGAGCGGGCACGGCGACAAGAAGCACAAGCATTGCCATCCTCCTCAGAGCCGGCAGAAGAGTCGTCTTCCCTAGGCGTTTTCGAACTCCTGCAGTCGACGGCGAATTTGCCGACCCCGAAATCATCCCGAAATCCTAAACACCCTGTTGATGAGAGGCAATGGAGAAAATGGTTCGATCCGGAGGGGCGTCCGAAAACAAGGATCGAGGAGATGAGGCGTGAGATTTTCAGTCGCGGTACCAGCTCCACTGGAATGCTTCGGCAGGAAATCTGGCCGTTCTTACTTGGAGTATATGAATGGGATGCAACCGCTGCTGAGCGGGCTCAAAAATGGGAAGAGAAACGGTCAGTTCCAATCAAGCTGTATAATGTGGTAAGAGCTGATTGCTGCCACAGCAAGCAGTATCAGTCGCTCAAGAACGAGTGGTGCGGGGTCCCAGAAGTATTCGAACGCCCAGATATCCTCGAAGTAAGGATGCGTCCAGGCTCTCGCAGGGTGTGTTGTACACCACTCACCTCGCACTCAATAGGAACGACATCGAATAGATGTAGATTGCCGGAGGACGGACCGCTCGCAACCACTGTTCGCAAGTACTACACCTAATTCTACGCCTGCGAGCGAGGATGTAGAGGATGAGAAGCGGATGCATATGCGCTATTCAACCATGTCACCGCAGACGTGTGATATCGGCGCACAGGCACCGACAAACGAGCACATCGAGCGCTTGGCTTCCATTTTACTGACATACAATCTATACGAGAAAGAGCTCGGTAAGTACATAGACACATGACACTCGACTGCCACAAATCAAGCTGATGTGTATGAAGGCTACGTCCAGGGAATGTCAGATCTTTGTGCCCCAGTGTACGTCGTGATGGACGGTGACGAGGAGCTGACGTTTTGGTGCTTCGTTGAGATTATGGATCGCATGGTACGTGCATGCATTACAAGCGCGTCAGCTGCCCATGCTAAATTAGGACTGCGATTACAGAAACAGAACTTTCTCCGCGACCAAAGCGGCATGCGCAAGCAACTGTCAACTCTCCAGCAATTGATTGCTGTGATGGATCCAGAGCTCTATCGGCATCTAGGTACCGTGTCAACAGATGTTGCAATGTGTTTTGCTGATACATGGTTTCAGAGAAAACAGATTCACTCAACCTGTTCTTCTGTTTTCGGTATGTGTACCTCTTCCGCAGATAACTAAATCGATTGCTCAGCTGGCCGCAGATGGATCTTGATTCACTTCAAACGCGAATTTCCCTTCGAAGATGTCTTACGCCTATGGGAAGTGTTGTGGACCGACTATTATAGTAACAACTTTGTTATTTTCGTCGCTCTTGCCGTCTTGGAGTCGCATCGCGATGTCATTATGCGGTATCTGGTTGAGGTTCGTCTACGCATATGTTACGCTACCAATATTGATAGCTGAACATACATTAAACAGTTCGATGAGATACTGAAGGTATGTTTCCGTCAAACATCCTGGACGAATATCGACACTAAGCGCATCATGCTGCATAGTACTGCAACGAGCTCAGCATGACTATAGAATTAGACTCGACGCTCGCCCAAGCCGAAGTCTTGTTCCTGTCCTTTGCCCAGTTAGTCGCCGACATGGACCGTCGTCAGGCCGAGGAGAATCCTACCTCGGTGGGAACTGCTCGCCGGCGGATCAAGACAAATTCTACCGGCGGACCGGAAGCTGGGAATAATGAACGCAGGGTCGCCACGAAACGAGTTTCTCTGAGTGACGACATGCGGTCCTTATTGGTCGCCGGACGGTGACAAGAGTTGCCATCTACACATAGCAACGCTTTGGGTGTATTGTATTCGTGCGTGCATTTGTACTAGCTCCATATATTGTATCATAGCCATTCACGATGTCCAGACTGACCGTAGCCCTTCTTCATCCTTCAAGACGATACAGGAACGTCATAGCGTGGCATCTCAGAGGTAAGCTTCCAGAGGACTTCTACGGGTCAAACGCTTCGCGTCGGTCGTTCGTCGTCTCACAACATATGGACGACTTGCATTCCTACATTTGAATTGGCGTTTCACACCTTGTACTAACAAATGCATAAGGTGAGTTGCTGAGTACATGACACTCCTCAATATGCTTTCTCCTCTGCACATCACCTCTGTGAAGTGGTCGAGTGGTTAGTCGCTCCGATCGCTGCAAGTGTGCGCCATGTGATAAGTCCAGCCGACTTTGCCGGTCGGCTGCTGCAGAATCCTGCCGTTATCGATGTATACGCAGTCGTCAATCTTTGGATTCGCCCACAAGGATGTGTGGCGGAGATTGAATACGGACGGCAACGCAATGTCAGACGTCGCATCTTGCATTGAGCAACATGGGAGATCATTTTTATGGGGATGGCACCGATGAAACGCATCCACGGGTATCCAAGCGATTATATATCTCAGCGAGCCTCGGGGCTACCACGCATCACGGTCAAAGGTAATCGTCGGAAATTGTGAAAGGTTTACGCTTGGCGAGACTGCGCCGCGCGTCGATTTTCAAACGAGTACTAGATTCATTGAGCTGGATCTACCACAGGGGTAGATATTATGCTTCCACAACGTTGGTCTAACGCACGGATGCCTCTCAAGTAGAGACATCTTATTAATCTTAGCTGACGAACCGGGTCCGATGATCCACCCGTACGGATCTGTACGGAAGTGTCGCTAAGTAACCACAATGAAGATTACGCCCAGAATCCTCAGGGGTCCTCGCCCAAGGGTCGGTACCTTGATGCAACCATAACTACCAATTGACCTTGGCGACCATTTGAGGTGGAAGATCTCAGTAGAATTCTCAACGTCCGGCCCGGGTCTGATGCTGGGAGGTTAAAAGAGCTTAGGGTCTTGGTTGTTCTCTAGACCGTGGTATTGCTTTCCCTTTCCCCAGCTAGCCTGGTTGCAGAGCTTCAAGTTACTCGGTATGTTCGCCCCTGCTGCCTCTCTTGACGTTGCGTTCAACGGTGCATAGATTCGCAGGTCGTCGGCCGTTCCCTTCATTTTGACTTCAAAACATTCATTTTGTTTGATATAACCACATCTTTTCTTGAAGCCTTGATCTCGTCATGTTGTCCAACCACGTGCTTGCTCTTGCTTTGGCGTGCTCTGCCATAGCTTTGCCAATTATGAAACGTGAAGTGCCTCAGGGTAAGTAACGCGGTGCAGCGCATGCTTGTCACTTACTGAAAATCTTTGCTTTGCAGAGCACTCACACAACATCGTTCTGGCGTCCGTTCGCCCCATGCTCGCGCTCGACAATCCTAATAACATCGAGGACCCGGTATTTGGTCTGCTAGGAAACGCAGCCGCCGCCGCAGGCGCTGGAAGTATTACAGTGGGTCTTCCGCTCATGATGTGCTCTTTGCGAAGAGGGCGTTGACCCCGCAACAGAATCTAGATTGTCTCCAACAAGACACTGCCGACCAGGCCTTCACCAATGCGAAGGCGGCGGGTAACGTGACAGGCATGACCTATGCCCTGATCTATCGAGCCATTGAGCGGAACACAGCGGCCGTGGGTCAAGCGTCGGTCATCTGTAACGAGACAGCAAAGAACCCGGAGATTGCAGCCATCACGCAACACCAGGTCCGTCATTACTTTCCGTGAAACTATGCTTACTGACATGTCAAAAAAGGACCCTGCATCTGCCAACGCCGCTACCACGAACAAGAACATCGTCCTCGCGCTTGCGAAGCAGATTGCGTCCGTCGGCGGCGACCCGCAGCTGGCCCTGACGTCCGGCACTTTCGCGCCAGGCACTATCGGCGACCCTACTGCCGCGGGCAACACATGTGATGTCGCCGACGACGAACCTGGGTGCATCTTCTCGCAGAACCTTCTGGTCGACGATGCCACCGCCGCAGAAATAAGTGCTGCTGTTGCAGGTGTCGCTGCCACATCTGCGGCCGCGTCTGCAGCCTCGACCGCGGCGGCAAGTGCTACCACCGCTGCCGACGATTCCACTGCAACGTGCGCTTCCATTGGTAACTATCATGGCAGCTTCTGTTCGTACTCTGTGCTTACGTGGACATCCTCTAGCCACCGTCACTATTACTGTGACAGACGCTGCGACTGCCACAGCCGCGACGGACGTCGCGTCGGCCACCGCGGCAGCAACGACGACTGCAGCGTGAGTCTCCCGCGCGAGTTTTGCACCATGTCATCTGATAGCAACTGTACAGAGCGGCTGCGGCAACCTCGGCTGCCTCGGGGGCGAACCTTCAGACCTTCACTGGTGCCCGTAAGTCCCTATACAATGCTTTCGTGCCATGCAGCGACTGACTGTACTTGCGAAACGCAGTCGGTGGCGTCGCGGCTCCCGCGGTAACCGCTGGTGGCCGTGGCTTTGAGGTCGCGGGCGAGACCGGGGAATCCTTCCTTAACGTCGCCGCCGCGCTCGGCCGCTCGTGCGACGTCCAGCACAACCAGTGCGCGGACGCTGCCAACTCGGGCGGGCAGTCCTTCACCGTTGGCGACTGTGACACGCAGGACACGCAGTGCAAGGCCGCGGCGAACTAAGGGCCTGGTGGCGTGTGATGCGGATCTGAACAAAACGTAAATTATCGCCGCCTGCTGGATCGTGTCGGGCGGCGTGTGGGATCGTTGAGGTGTTTTCGTTGGTTATATCCCTATTTTGTTTTTTGTAGTCAACATACCCGGCTCCGCGAATCGAAGCTTGTTCCTGCCTTATGTTGTCCGTCGCGCTCCGTGAGAATTGAGAAGCGCATCGCATAGGTTCCTTGCAACCGCTCGCATACGTTCTCGTCTCTAGCGCAACTACAGCTGTGATTGTCAAGTACCGGAACATGGTCACTAATAGTTCACAGTCTGAATGTTACGCGTAATACACCCTAGTCGCCCCGATTACCGGGACTTACAAAATGACATCCAAACAACAAAACACAAGACGCAGGGCAGGGAATGTCCCTTCGCCCCTTCTATCCCCCCCTTAACACCACCAAGCAACCACATCACAGTATCCAAAGCCGACCAGAAGACTACGTCAAAAAATCACAAAATCCTTCCACATTCTCACAACAGTCAATCGAGCGGCCTTGTCTGCTCGCTGCTCGCATGCTTTCAAATCTCATAGCCCTCCTCGTCCCGCGGCACCGTCCCCTCCGTGAGGTCGATCTCTTGATCGCGGAACGGGTATTCCGAGTCGCCGTCCCCGCCGATCATCGGTGTGCTCTGCGAATCGGAGCGGCGGTGCAGTGGGAGCAGCTCCTCGCGCGCGACGCGCGGCGAGTACGGGCGCTCGCAGTACTCGGTCGCTAATGAGGGGTAGTACTGGCGGTAGGAGAAGTAGGCAGCTGTGACGCCGAGGATAGAACCTGTGAGGACGTCGGTTGCGTGGTCTGTTGTGCAGCGTGAGGACACCTTAGGGTGGGGGGAAGGGGCATAAGGAAGGGCACGTACGACGGTAGTCCATAGTGCGCGAGATGGCGACGAGCGCCGCTGCTGAGAAAGGAGTAAGGGCGGCCCATGCTTTGGGCTATGCGAGACGGAGAAAAAGTTAGTATTTGCCAGGAGGGCCTGGAATGGAATATACTGACCGCACAACCTCTGTGGTCGAAGAGGTGAAGTTTCCCGGACAGGTAGAACGACAAGAATCCAAGGCCGGCAAACGACACTGCACGTCCCGATTCCGTTTAATCAAGTATTACGAGGAGCACAGAATTACATACGGCTGGAATGTCCGCTGGGGAAGCTTCGCCAGCCGTCAGTCATCATGAAACTGTCCGTTTGGGTGCAGATTGCCGCCGTTGATAGCCCGTACGTCGGGTCGGCGGCCCCGGCTCTGGGGATGCATCGCGCAATGAGGTCTGAAGGGCAGTGAACATCAGTTATGCCTCAAATCGCCGCATGTGCTCGATCGGAATTACCAGGTCGAGGGCGCCCTACGGTAATTTTGGTGAACTGGGTGACCGCGCCGGCCAGCGCTACACTCAACAGCACTGGAGCGCTTGCTGTTAGTTGGTCAGATGAGATCTTAACTTTACCCGCTCACATCCGAGGGTGCTGTTGTGGAGGTCCCACCAAGAGCGCACGGTGAGATAATTGATTACGCATTGCAGGACGAAAGGCGCCGCTCCACAAATGAAGTAGAGTGCGATGGGCTACCACACGGGTCAGTTACAGGGGGATTTCGTTCGTGGAAGACACACACCGGAACGCGTTCATGGACAGCGTAGCTAGGGAGTTTTAACGCATGAAAAGGGTTTCGAGTAAAACTTTGGCGTGATAATCTCACGGATGGTATAGGCTAAGGTCTGATCTCAGTACTATGAAATCACAGCGAGAAAACACAACACCAACGTTTTGTCCTCGAGTGAGAAGTCGCGTTTGAAGCCGGGTACATCATTCAGTGCGATGAAGAAAACGCTGAGTGTGGGGGTCAGATTCAGAGCCGCGGCAAGCGCCCCAGCTTCGATGTCATACCCCAAGAATATGGTAACGAGCCTTGATCGCGAATGTGCTCAGAACCGGACTGAGTTTTGGAAATAATATTCGAAATCTCACCAGTCGGGAGCATAAGACCGGATGAGCTGGCGCCGTCTGGCGTTGAGTGTGCTGGTGGATATCATGGTTGGTACGGGCCACCCAGATGGGAGAGGGCCTTTTATTCAGTAGTGGGCGGCAGAAATCGAAGGGACGTATAGAGTCGGGTGGACGTCCGTGACATCAGCATCCTCGTATCCTATCCAGAATCCCACGGTGGTGGGCACTGTCTACCAGTGTGTTGTGATTGAATGAAATCAAGGCATGCGTAGCATCATATACGAACTTGAACAGTTGCCTATTCCAACTACACACTCGCACTGCGGTGATGCGCACGCAGTCGCCTGCAGGCACATCCAGCCCATCTCCCAGCCAAGACCATCCAAGACTCCATGGGCCACGCACGGCACGTGATTCGCACGCTCGACAGACGCGTCGGAGGCGCGTACGGCGCGTGCGACCCATTCTCTCTGTAGTGCTCCTCTCACAAGCTCACTCTAGATCTGTATTGACTGTGCACTATGGACGGTCGACATAAAATACATGGCGAACTCGAGTGGAAGCCAGGTACGCACCGAAAATAGCCCTCCGCCGCTTTGCTGAAATGACCCCTCGAGTTGGTAGAATATGATACTATGTTGGAGGAGATAGCATCCACAGATAGCATCGAGTGAGAAGTGCATGCACGAAATACTGATATCATTAATGAACCCTGGTGCAGCATATCCAAATGGCCGCTTGTGCGCGATATCATCAAGCACAAATTAAATGAGGTGTGTCTCTGGCGTGCCTCGAACAGTATTCCCAGAATACTGGAATGGTGGATATATTCGCAGAATATTGTTATGTTTTTGTCTGGGGATGTGAAAAAGGAGTATTCCAGATCGACAGTGCAAGCTGCACCATGTCCCGGCGGACTTAAACTCCCGCCATTCCCGCCTCGTCAGCGGAACGACACCAATCCGTACGAAGCCCCCAAGAACACTCTCACAGGGAAGGAGGCGGCAGATTTTCAACGAGAGATCAACACGCAGATTGATGGCTTCGACAAGTGCGTACTGTTTTGTCCGAAAACATGACTCTTCTCATGTCGTACTTGGTGGAAACAGAAGTCCACCGTTCACAATCCAACGCGTCTGCGAGCTCGTCTTACGGCCCACAGAGCATTACAAATATCTTGGAAAATATCTCCGAGCAGTCGAAAAGTCCCTCCTTGTGACATCGACCTGGGATGCCTTTCCTCCCACGACCGACAGCGCGACCAATCAAACAGGTGTTTCTCGTGTCCCTCTCGGTGCACCTACACTCTCGACACCTACAACACCGATCTTCTCCCCCATCCCCTTCCTGCATGAAGATGCTCGGCGGTCAAGCTCTCGCAGCCCACCCCCCAGTCCCCTCGTTTTACCCACAGTGGCTATAGGTGGGACAGCAACAGCCACGCCGCTCGCTGGGGCGGAAGGAGCAGAACAGAAGGCGCTTGGCCTCGTAGATGAGCTTGATGATCCTAGTCCTGGGCATCTTAGCGAACACCCACAGCCGTTATCCGCGACTACGACGGTTCCAGATCCAAAACCATTATTCAGTCTGCATAGTCGCTTCGTCAAAGTGAAGACCGAGCCTGAGGAGGGGCCACAAAACAAACCGGAGAGTGGGAGTGGAAGCGAAGTATCTGCAGCACAGGAGGAGGCGAAGAGCTAGGCTGCTGGTATTGTGTGTGTATATGATCTTGACTGCCATGTCCATGTGCGATCTTACCCGCCACGATGTCTGAGACTCAGATTGGGAACGTCCAGATCGATACCGACACCGATTATGTAAAATCTCGTTTGATTTTCTCGAGCATCGCGTTCATCCGCAAACGCATATCAGGTTGTCCTCGGCCACGACCTCCGTGCGAGGCTCCCCTGTCATTGCTCCGGCCTCGTCCACGATCTTGTCCTCGGCCAACTGAATTACCCCGTCCACGATCTTGACCCCGGTCAGCTGAGTTGCCCCTTCCCCTTGGCTGTGAGCTGCGGCGGCGATGTAAAGGATCCGACTTGTGGGTGTGCAAGGTCGATCGAGAGTACGCCTGCTTCTGCATTTCCCGCAGCGTCGGCTTCACTTCTGCTGTGTCCTCACGAGACGCTTCCTTCCGTTTTCTTGCTGGAGGCGGAGATGAAGCGTCGTCTGACTCGTCCTCCGCGCCCTCGCTTCCACTTCCGCTCTCCTCTTCCTCGCTTGACTCGTCTGCATTTTCCGAGATAGACACGCCATCTTCGCTATCCTTCTCGAGCGCATCTGCGCGGCTTTCATTGTGACTGGGACGCGTCGTCTCTCTGTCCATGTCCGTGTCTGCGTCCGCCACCAGCTGCGTCAATTGTGTGCGAGCCGTAACAAGCCCTTCCTTGCGTTTTTGTGCCTTCCACTGGCTCTTGATTTTCTGTACCTCGACCCAGGAGCGTTTGAGCTTCTTCGCTATGAAGATAGTTATCATAAGCATCACGGCCGGCACAACAAACCTCGAGCAAACACCGCACGCACCACGATCGACGGGCAGGTGCTGGAAGGTCGGCGGTTTCCTTTTCTTCGTGCCGTCCGACGAATTTGCCATTGGATCCGGGGTCGTGAATAGTGCGATAGGAGGGCTGAATGCGGCGAATGCGGTGAGCGATGAGCAGCGAGAATCGAATGAGCGAAGGGCCTGGATAAAGTAAGGCCTGTGAGCCGACCGTGGAAGACCTGCGATGGGATTACATAACTGTGGCTATAAGACGGAGCCTCCGATCGTTCGTCCGCGGCACACCAGCGTCGCCCGCCTCTAGTCTTTCCCCGTCTCTCTCTCTTACTGCCAGCACCCCCACTCAGCCGCCCTCCCCACTCCGTTTTTAGTCTAATCTCACCGACCGTCGCATGAGCGTGCAGAACCTCAACACCTTCGGTGAGGGCCTGCGCACCGCACAGCTTATCGATCGCTGCGGCGCTGACCCACGCGACCTTTTGCAGACCCCTTCGCAGACGAGGGAGACCCGCTTGGCGCGAGCGCAGACGTTGGCACGCAGCAGAACTACATCCACATCCGCATTCAGCAGCGGAACGGACGCAAGACCCTCACGACGTTGCAGGGCCTGCCCAAGGGTGAGTCGCTCCCGCCCTCTCGCCCACCGCACACCAGATGTTGATCTTTTTCTTCGCTCGCGTGTTGTACAGAGTACGATGCTAAGAAGCTCCTGAAGGCATTCAAGAAGGTTCGTGGTGGCCCATACTGTATGCGATGTTTGTGTGGCGGCTGACACCACCCCCTTGTCAGGAATTCGCTTGCAACGGCACCCTCGTTGAGGATGAGGAGGCCGGTCAAGTCATCCAGCTCCAGGGTGATCAACGTATCAAGATATCCAACTTCCTCGTCGAAGAAGGCGTGGCGAAGAATTCTATCAAGATTCACGGGTTCTAGCCAGACTTTTGCTGGGGCCGAGCATTAACGCACGCGCATAATGCATTCCGTTCTCTCTCTCTGCGCCGTTCCCTTCTTTTGCCCATCTTCTCTGCCTGACGTTCATGTAATGACCGCATACACCGTTTCATGGCTTTCCCCTTCCCATTTACAGTCTGTACTAGTACTACTAAATGCCGAATGCGCATCGGACTTCCATGGCGTTTATGGCTCACAGCTTCAGACGTCATTCTAAGAAGAGACGGAGGATCGTCCATTAAATATAGTACGTATACATTCGCAGGTAGAACCAATGGCAAGCAGTGGGACACAAATACATACGGAAGCAGATGACCTACATGCGGGACTCGTACCAGAGCATCGTGGACGGGAAGGCGATCCACGATCTGATTGTCTCAAGAGCGTTCGTGCGGTTCTGCTCATCGGATGGTAGTAGGTCATAGCCAGCAAGAGCGATGCATGACTTAACTGCAGCACGTCTCATTCGCCGTTGGCAGCATGCGCGATCAGCAGTACCGAAAGCACACCGCTGCAAAGACAACAAATTACTTGATCTTGTCAAGAGGTCTAGTAGATGATGATGGTTAGGCCGAGTAACAAGATGCCATAGGGAGACTTGCCTGTTGAAACCTCCACGTCTGTGGATATGAAGAGATTGCATGAGCACACTACCGAGGTTTCCAAAAGGAAAAGGCGTACCGGTTCATGTACTGACGCCATGTACGTATTTTCTTGACGTCTACACTGCCTTCCTGGTTACCCTCGACACGCTTCCCCTGGAAGAACGAACGAGCATCAGCACAGCAGTGGCGTCAGGAAAGAGGTTCAATGACCTTAGTAGTACCGAAGCCCGTCAGGCCCATCATGGCCATCATGGCCGCATCATCTTCGTTGGTAGCGTCCATTGCCTCGCCCTCTTCGCCCTCCTCGGCGGGTACCTCCGATTCCTGGCGAGGGCGAGCACTTGGAGGCTCCTCGGAGCCCACCGGTGCTACAAATGCGCTGTAAATACGTGTGCAGAATAGAGAGAGCTCAAAAAAGACGTACCAGAACGCGAACTGCCTGGTGTATTTTCCGAGTGAGTGGCGGACCGTTTATCGTCTGGGCGTCCATCCCGCTCATGTGCAGTGCCACTCGGCTTTGCATCCTTGTCGCGGACACTCTCCCCGTCCTTCTCCTTCTCCCTGTCTCGCGGCGGGGGAGGCGGTTCCCGCCGTCCATCACGCTCGCGGCCGTGGTCACGTCTATCCCGGTCGTCTCTCCTCCGGTCGTCGCGCCTGTCCCGACCCTGTCTGTCGTCGTCTCGTCGCGCATAGTCTCGGCGGTCTGCTGTAGATGCTCGTCACTCCGCGAGTTCATGTAAGTTCATACAGTACGTACCTGGTGCTCGCCCATGTCCTCGCGGGGGTGGGCTCCGCGAGCGACTCTGTTTCGGCGCATCGCGGTCTCTGTACCGCTCCCTGTCTCTGTCCCGGTATCGCTCGCGCTCGTCCCGCTCCCAGCTGCGGTCGCGTCGTCGGTGGTCGTGGCGAGACGACATGTTTGTTAGTAGGTGTAGAGCGAGTGTTCGTCGCAAGTGATCGGCGTGGTGTGTGCCCTTGTCCCGCCACCACGGGCGCCTCACTAACTCCCGTGTCGCTTCTGCATTTGGAACACTGCATGCGGTATTCAATTTTCTAGTACAAGAAATCAAATAAAAATCGAAAGAAAAGTTAATTTATCTAATCAGTATTCTGGCACCTAATATGGAAGTGAAATCGAAGAAAAATAGATTATGTAATCCATTTTCCATTGTCTCTTTCAATTTTCCTTCGATTTTTCTCCAATTTCCATTCAATTTCTACATCAGTAAGATTCAATAGGTGCTATTTGCTTTTAATTCAATTATGATTTGATATTTTGTGCAGGAAAATTGATTCCTGCATGCAGTGGAAAGCGTGATTGTAGTTCAATGGCCTCGGGCAAACGTAAATACCAAGTTAATACTGTTGTGCCTTCAACAAAAAGAGTCTTTGGTTCTAAGTAACTTAAGTTTACTCCTTTGTCATATAATACACATCGGAATTTGTCACAATACTATTTCTAAGCCGCGTTCTTGACCACATCGTAGCTTTAACAGTCTGGACTCTGATGGAGGATATGCAAATGACTACGCTTCAGAACACAGGAAACCGTCTACCGAAACAGCGATTCCGCTACGTACGATGACTACATGTTTTACCATTCAACATGATCAAAATTGACCTCATCCTCGTGATAACAACGTAAGTTATGGCGCTAGGGTACAGCTAACGCCGTAAACGCAGTGGCGCGACTGGGTGAGGTGACAAGACCGGAGAGCAGGAGCTGCAGCGACACAGAGGTCAGAGGGATGCTCCAGGTGTAAGACTCTGTATTCATACCTGCAGCGACACAGAGGTCACTGCACGGCTCGTAAGTATAAGTACATGTGAACAGAAGTAATGGGACATACGAGGGATGCTCCAGGTGTAAGACTCTGGAGCATTCCTCATTCGACAGGTAGCCTTATGTACCGTAGAGTGGTCTTGTATCGTAATCGAGATTCAAGACACATGATAAGGTAACAAGAACACAAGAAAACAATAGAATAAGAAATACGTACGGAAGTCGACCATGCGTGTATTGTAAACGCGCCGTACAAGAAATCACATCTCAGATTGCGACACTCCCCCTCAAACCTTCGAGAGTCCCATG
>NW_020169834.1:2019255-2024660 GCF_002117355.1 Postia placenta MAD-698-R-SB12 | reverse complement strand
TAACGCCGTAAACGCAGTGGCGCGACTGGGTGAGGTGACAAGACCGGAGAGCAGGAGCTGCAGCGACACAGAGGTCAGAGGGATGCTCCAGGTGTAAGACTCTGTATTCATACCTGCAGCGACACAGAGGTCACTGCACGGCTCGTAAGTATAAGTACATGTGAACAGAAGTAATGGGACATACGAGGGATGCTCCAGGTGTAAGACTCTGGAGCATTCCTCATTCGACAGGTAGCCTTATGTACCGTAGAGTGGTCTTGTATCGTAATCGAGATTCAAGACACATGATAAGGTAACAAGAACACAAGAAAACAATAGAATAAGAAATACGTACGGAAGTCGACCATGCGTGTATTGTAAACGCGCCGTACAAGAAATCACATCTCAGATTGCGACACTCCCCCTCAAACCTTCGAGAGTCCCATGGACGAAGCAAAGTGTTTGCATTTCAGCGACGGCAGCGCTTTGGTCAAGATATCGGCAGTCATGTCTTCTGTTGGGCAGTAGGACAGTGAGATTTTGCCTTCAGCGATGGCATAGCGGATAAAATGAAATCGTATGTCGATGTGCTTGGTGCGTGCATGAAAGCGGTCGTCCTTGGCGAGTGCGATAGCAGATTGATTGTCGGAGCGAAGAGGAAGGGGTTGTTCGGGGTCACCGAACAGCTCTTTGATGAAAGAGCGAAGCCAGATGGCTTCTTTGCTAGTGTGAGTCAGCGCAACATATTCGGCCTCAGTGGTCGACAGTGTGACGAGATCCTGTCGCTTTGATGACCAAGAGACAGCGCCTCCGTTGAGCATGAAGACGTAGCCCGAGATTGCGCGACACCCTTCTGTGCTCATGCCGTCGGCATCAGAGTAGCCAACGATTTCGTTGTCCTCCGAGCCGCCTAGCACAAGCCAGACATCGGCAGTGCCCTTGAGGTATTGATAAACACGCTTCAGCGCATTCCAATGCGCGAGTCCGGGATTACGACCGAATTGAGCGAGTTGCCCAACTGCAAACGTGATATCAGGACGAGTGGCTACAGAAACGTACTGTAGTGCCCCCAAAGCTTCGAGATATGGCTTGTCTCGCATTGCAGCGTATTCAGCTGTGGAGACGGGGCATTGATCGATGGAGAGCCGGACATGCGGATCCATGGGCTGTGCGAGGGGTTTTGCATCCGAGAAACCGTAGCGTGCAACGATAGAGTCAATGTACGCACGCTGTGAGAGTGCAATTGTGTGTTTCTCGAGGTTGCGTTTGACTTCAATGCCGAGGAGCCAATGGAGCTCGCCGTTGTCCGTAATTTCGAGTTCGGCCTTGATCATCTCCTTGAGATGGAGTAGATTAGCGAGCAACGAGCAAACAAGTGTCATGTCGTCAACGTGGAGGAATATGATGGATATTTCACCGTCGGGATGACGCCGATAGAAAACGGCGTGATCATGTTCAAGCCATACGAGTTTGAACCCTTCAAGAATCTTGCGCAGACGAACGTACCAGCGTCGTCCGGATTGATGGAGTCCATAGAGCGCGACCAGAAGCAGTAAGACTTGACCAGCTGTCAGGCCGTCGAGCTCGATGTCGGGAGGAGGGCGCATATATATCTTCTCGTCTTCGCGCAGCTTACCATAAAGGTATGCACTCTTGACATCCACTTGGTGCGTGAACCAACCATTGCGAGCTGCAACAGAGAGAATGACTCGAATTGATGCCAGTTTGCAGACTGCAGCATAGGTGTCATCAGCAAAATAATCGACACCTTCGACTTGCGTGAAGCCTTGAGCGACTAAGCGTGCGCGGTAGCCAGTGACTTCCCCACGGGCGTCACGTTTCATTCGAAAAACCCATTTCGAGCCAACCACATTGTGTCCGGCTTGACGCGGCGGCGGGTCCACATATACCCACGCTTTCCTTGACTCCAACCTCTTGATCTCGTCTCTCATTGCCTCCTGCCACTTGGGCCAGTCGGGACGACGCTTTGCTTCCGCAACAGAGCGAGGATCAAAGCCAAGGGAGTCAGATGCAGCAGCACCCACAGAGTATGCGAGGACCTCGGATTCCTCGCTCTCATCAATGGTAATCTCAGTGAGTGCACCCTCAGCTCGTCCAGACGCAATAGCACGAAGCTTAGCACTCGGTGTGCGCTTGCGCTTGCCTGTGACGATGTCGGGGTGCACAGGTTCACGGATCTCGCCAGGCTCAAGTGATGGCGAGCGCGCAGGTTCAGGAACATGGCGCAAACGCTTGAGAGGAGGTGAAGCAGTGTCGGAAACATGTGAGGTAGGTCCAATGTCAAAATCGTGCTCCCCCTCGACGCGCGGAGACTCCGAGCTGAAAATGACATTCCACTCGACAGAAATCTTCCGCTCCTTAGGCCAATAGATACGGTGCCCATTTGACGTCCGATCCAGGCCAAGCCAGCAAGCCTCACGTCCACGAGCATCCAACTTCGAGTCTGTCGGAACAGAGACAACAACATGGCACCCCCATTCCCGCAAATTGGACACATCTGGGGCATGACCGTAGCGCACTTCGAATGGCGAACGACCCTGCAGTGCGTGGCGAGCTGTCCGGTTGTATACATGGACCACGTAGGCGAGAGCTTCGCCCCACAGCCATTTGGGAAGACCGGAGCCAGCAAGTGCAGCGCGCACACCGTTAAAGGTTGTGAGGTGCGTACGTTCAGCAACACCATTGTGCTCAGGTGTATCATGAACCGTCAGCTTACGCATGGTACCAGCACGTTCGAGGTGGGCGTCCATATCAGTAGAAAGAAACTCGCCGCCTCGATCAGATTGGACAGTCTTCACGCGGACACCATACTGCGTCAGCAGCCGCGCCTCAAGAGCCACGTACTTCCCGAATGCCTCGGACTTGACCCGCATAAGCGGCATCTCTAGCCATCGGGTTGCGTCGTCGACAATCGTCAAGGCATACCTGCAGCGGTCGATGGTCAATACAGATGCGGGCCCCCAGATATCCATGTGAAGATGTTCGCCGAATTTATCGGCAAGCGGAGACTGGCGCGCAGGCAATATGGGTGCGCGACGGGCCTTCGCAACAAGGCAAGTCTTGCACTCGACCTCTTCGCCATGGGATGGATCGAGTGTGATACCGGTAAGCCGATTCTGACGTAGCATAGCTTTAAGGTAGCCATAGTTGACGTGACTGAGCCTTTTGTGGATTTCAAAGAGTGAGAGTGGTACTGCCGAAGTAGCAAGTGAAGCATGAGTTGACTCGTAGAAGATCCGATACAGGTGATCCTCCCGCGGAACTGTTATGACAATGTCGTTATGCTTATTGCAAATATTCAGGTGGCCATCATAGCCAATCCACGCAAAGCCAGCTGCTTCGATAACACCCAACGAGATAAGGGTTGCGTGCATCTTGGGCGCATGAAGAACACCCTTAAGGTGGATGTGATTGCCGCCATTCTCCGCAGGTAGGTGCAGCAGCATGTCGCCGACACCATGTGAGTAAAATACTTCAGAATTTGCAGCGCGAATCTGATGCGGAGTGGTGGTGCGGAAATTCGAGAGACGATCAAGGTGCGGTGTCATGTGCCGTGATGCGCCAGAGTCGAAAATATCGACACGATGTCCGGATTCAATAATACCAGCAAAAGCATGGTATGCGTCCGGGATATGGACCTCCTCCTGTGCGGCTAGGTCAGAGCAGTCAATGACAATCGCCTCCTCATAAGGAATCGCTGCACAGGCACTCCAGGCCTCTTCGAAGTGTGCCGATGATTCGACGGCTGTGACAACAGCTGATGCAGACGAGCCTTTTGTTGCGCCCTCCTTCGGCTTTGCATCAGTCTTTGTCTTGTTGTCGCTCGTACCTGCACTGGTAGATGCAGCTTCTGACTTCTTCGCCTTCTGATAGAACTGTTTCTTCGACGGACAGTCCGGAGAACGATGCCCCTTTCCACCACACTTGAAGCACGTCAAATCGTCCTCGGAACGGGGAGTGCTGCTCTTACTCGAGTTCGCACCACGTCCGCGATTTCCGCCGCGTCCGCGTCCGCGTCCTTGTGTCCCGCCACGTCCATTGGTGAATGCAGCATTAGCTGTAACGTTCTTGTCAGTGACCTTGAGGACCGCGCGTGAATCTGCTTCAGCGCGGAGCGCTTTGACAATCTCTGCGGAGGTTACAATGCGGCGCGTGGCGCCAGCTCCCAGAGTCGAGTTATAAATGTCAGTAGCAGTTGTGATGGCAGTGACGACAGGAGTGAAGGAGCGGGGAATCGATGTGGTGATGGCATTAATGTAGGTTCTGTCCTCGATCTTCACATTCATCTCGGAGAGCTTGTCCTTGAGCTCGGACAGCTGGTCCAAGTGCTGACGAACCTTCCGTTCATCAGTGCAGCGTAGCGAGAAAAGCTTCGCCTCTGTCCATGCTTCGGAAGCAGCAGTGGACATCCCGAACTCCATCTTCAAGCCAGACATCACGGAGTGAACTTCCGTGACACTGATATACTTCTTGAATAGTGAGTCAGGAAACTTCCCTGTGATCGCATTGAGCATTTGCTTATTCAGCTTTAGTTCTGCAGCCGAAGAAGCATCCGCCGCGCGAACAAGCAACTCCTCTGCTTCACAGGCACCGGCAGCGCGTTCGACGCGGCCAAGCCATATGCGATAGTTCGAGCCATCGGACGACAGCTTCGGGACTTCGGAAAATTCTTTGGCAACAGTTGTGGACATGACAGGCGTGCTCGGAACGCTAGTCGAGGGGACCAGGGAAGTGAATGTGAGAACGTCGAGGTCGATTCGAGCGAGATGAGCGAGTGGTGAGTTTGAGCGATAGGGAGGTAGATCTGTAAGGTCCGAGTCTTCGTAACCTTGTCGAAGCCTTAGCGTACGTGACGCGAAGGAATATGCGCAGCGCGCGAGTGTAACGGTCTGTCGATAGCGTAGAAAATGCGGCATACAATACCAGCGTGTACGCGAGTACTAATAGACACCCCAGCCGCCAAAGGCGGGGCTCATAACCTAACAACGTAAGTTATGGCGCTAGGGTACAGCTAACGCCGTAAACGCAGTGGCGCGACTGGGTGAGGTGACAAGACCGGAGAGCAGGAGCTGCAGCGACACAGAGGTCAGAGGGATGCTCCAGGTGTAAGACTCTGTATTCATACCTGCAGCGACACAGAGGTCACTGCACGGCTCGTAAGTATAAGTACATGTGAACAGAAGTAATGGGACATACGAGGGATGCTCCAGGTGTAAGACTCTGGAGCATTCCTCATTCGACAGGTAGCCTTATGTACCGTAGAGTGGTCTTGTATCGTAATCGAGATTCAAGACACATGATAAGGTAACAAGAACACAAGAAAACAATAGAATAAGAAATACGTACGGAAGTCGACCATGCGTGTATTGTAAACGCGCCGTACAAGAAATCACATCTCAGATTGC
>NW_020169834.1:1279960-1314143 GCF_002117355.1 Postia placenta MAD-698-R-SB12 | reverse complement strand
CACTAATCATATACTGACAATACTGACGTCCCAACCTACTGACGTCCGAACTTACTGACTTACTGACATACTGACCTACTGACTACTGACCTACTGACTTACTGACCTACTGACCTACTGACACACTGACCTACTGACATACTGAACACACTTGTATATATGTAGCTAGTAGCTATTGGTTTGCGCTGCTGTCGAATGTCCGTAGAATACAGGATAATATATATATTATTTATTTGAATTATTTTATGGGAATTATGGGGTGCTCGCGGAATAGCGGCATTGTCCGGCCCGTCCACTGAACCTGGCGTGGCGCAGGTCACCGGGTGCCAGGTTTTACCCAATGCCAGGCTGAATCAGAAAAGACCCGGCGGTGCCAATTCGGGGAAAAACCCGGTCCATCCTGGGTTGAGCGTGCTGTTTGATGAACCCGGGTTGAACTCAATCTCAGCGCCGCCTGTGTATTATCCATACTATAGGCGTCTAACCAAACAACGCCACACTTTCACGACGCGAATATTGACGCGTTCACGCGCGACGCGTCGTTCAGTCGTCCGCCACAGCTGCTCATCGTTGCTAGTCGTTGACGCGTATATTCAAATGTCTACTGTTGATACAATGTACGTACCCTGAAAATCCACCGAATAAGTACGCTCATTTCTGTTCAGACCCGTACCCGAGACGCCCCTTACCCGTCCTCCGACGGCAGTCGTAGCCCCCTCTCCCCGTACTCCATCTTTTGTACTTGGTGCAGCGAATCGCTCTTACAAACATCAATACTCAAGTATCTACTACGTGCGGCTGCAAGTGCTCCGCAAATATGTAATGGCACGGGCTCGGCGGAGGTGGCATGACGTCGCAGGTAGGCCGATTTATGTCGGCCGCGTGCTCGACGTAATCAAAGGACAATTGTCCTACGTTATTGGCACTGTATATATGGACATGCCGATGAAACCCAATGTTCTTGAAGACCTTGCGCGCGATGTAGGTTTTCTTGCGCTTTTGTTGCCCATGCATTTCCGCCTGATCTTGCACCTGTAGCACTCGCTCCCCGCACCTGCAACACGCATGACATACTGCTCCCAAGATGATCAGCCTATGCTTGAAGATGAATCTGGTAGAATTGCGCTTGTGGGAGAACGTATACGATCCGCCCGTCTTGTTACAGGCGTTGTGCTCGGCATCCTTGGTATAGAGACGAGCGGTGGCGAGTTCGAGGTGGTGGATATATGCACTGCTGGAATGGCTCCACAACCATACTCTGACCTCAACTGGGGGGAGTCCAGTGCAGGCAGCAGTCAGGAAGGCAAAGCCGAAAAGATGGATGTTGACGGTATGTGCGTCTCTTCCAAATCATATTACTTGTACCTCACTCAGAAGTTGTGTGTAGAAACGCCAGTTCCAGGACAGGAGCAAGACGAATGGGTTGCTATCCTGTCTGGGCTAGAAATTGGTTCGACATCACCAGCGGACGCCCAGATTCAGATGCTGGCAGAATATCTGACAGGTGAGGCTGGTGGTCTCGACGACCAGGCCTCGGCTGCGCGTATCTCCAGATTAATTGTCGCTGGAAATTCGTTGGCTCATATCCTCAATGCCGACGGGACAGTTCCTGAGGAGAAAATGGAGCGTAAAGGGGTGTGTATTCTCACTTGTTACATCCTATTCCTGGTGGCTATGTTACATACAAATATGTATATTTGTATTGACACACCTAACAGCGACGTTACGGCCAAGACTCTGCCAATTTCTCGCCTCATCCTACGCAAACACTCGCCGCCCATATTACAGATATCGCGCGTACCATGCCCATCCACGTTCTTCCAGGCGCGTCGGATCCCGCCGGTACCCTCCTGCCTCAACAACCCTTCCCGCGTGCGATGTTCGGCAGTGCTGCTGCGTTCGCGAGTTTCACATGTGAGACGAACCCGACATACCTCCGTGTCGGCCCTTCTCCCAACACAGAGGGCACCCCCGACGGCGAGAAGGGCAAACAAAAAGCATCCGCGTCTGCCTCCAAAAGTGCACAGGCGGTAAGCGCGACACCGTTCCGCACGTTCCTCGTCTCCTCGGGACAGCCGGTGGACGATATGCTCAAGTACCTCCCCTCCCCGCTATCCACACGCCTGTCTATTGCGGAAGCGAGCCTGCGATGGCGGCACATTGCGCCAACTGCGCCGGATACGCTCTGGTGCCATCCATACTTCGGGTCGGACCCGTTTGTGATCAGTGAAACGCCTGACGTGTATATTGTCGGGTGCCAGCCCCGGTTCGGCACGCGCGTCGTGGAAGAGCGAGGGTGGGGGCCGACGCGGGGAGAAAGTGGGGAGCAGACGAGTGGAGACGTAGACATGGAGGTAGATGGCGAGGAGGGAGAGGAGGACATGGAGGGGGAGGGTGGTATAAAGCGGTGTCGGATTGTGTTGGCGCCGGGATTCAGGGAGACAGGCACTTTGGTGCTGCTCAATATGCGGACACTAGCGGTTAGAACGGTGCAGTTTGCGATAGAAGGTATGAATGCTGGAGGGGAGACATGAAGTGTGTTCAAGAATCGATTAAAATGGTGTGGATGCGATGGTTACGTTTCAATGTTCGATCAATGATATAGCCACATAATAGAGTTCCGCGACGACATACACTCGTGAAAGACTTCTGGCAGCTATACGGGTCAACTAACAGTGAGGAGCGGATATGGACAAAGTCTAATGCGTCGCTAGTTTCTTGATGTTGATCATGAAGAATGAGAAACTCTATTGAAATCTCGTATCGTAGATAATACGGCGATGTGTATTAATGGTACAGAGGTTCGGTCTCGAAGCGACATATGCTCTCCAGACGCGGTGCTCCCGGTGGCGACATGTCACCGTAAAAGGGGTACTCTGAGGCGCTAGAATGTGACGAGAGGGGCGTCGGACGGACGATGTCAATAATAATGTCCGAATAATCCTCTAGATCGTTATCGGTCTCCGAATTCGATGACGACGAGGAAGTATCCGGATATAAGTGGTGAGGGGATTGTGTGCCATGCGGAAAGTCCGTGTTCGACAGACCGGGTGGCAGTAGGGGGTAGGCACGAAGCGGCTGTTCTGGGTCGCTGAGCTGCGACGTGGTGCTATCGGGTTCAGCCACAGCTGAGCGGTCGGCGTGAATGTGGTGTGTAGTGGGCAGGCCAAGGCCGAGACCGCTTAGGGGTTGGATGAGGTTCTCCTGGGAGTGCCGTGCAGGAGCTCGCGACCTTGTGGGCGGCATATTCCTTGGTGTGTGTGGTGCTGTACGGGCTCTGCGTCCTGTAGACCTCGTGAGGGCGAGGGCAAAGTCGACATGAATGGCCATCTGGTCTGCGGCGCGCGCGGACATCGCAATGTCATGAAGTGAGGGAGGTAGTGAGCGTGTCGAGGGTTTGCGGTTGCGTGGCTGGTTTTCTGCCTCGGAGTCGGCATCATAACCAGTCAGATCTGAGCGACTCTGCTCAGGCCGCCTCGGAGCGCGCCTCGTAATGTCTGGTAGCGAGAATCTGCGGGGCCCTAGGCCAGCTAGAGCGTGAAAATTGAATGATGAGGACTGCATGATGGAATAGTAGGGTGATGCAGAGCGGATGAAAATCTTCTTAACTCACAGTAGCGTTCTCTCCCTGTTTATATACCATCCAGACGAAGCTTCAGACTGTGGAGAGCCGCTTCCGGCCCCGACGCAGGTACATCATTCCGTCGGTCCGTTCTCTGGATAACCAGACCGGTCTCGTTCGGCGGATGTGACGACAGTCGAGGAGAACGTTTGCATCCGCCGTCCGACGCGCCCGACGCGTTCGACGACGCGACCACGTGATGCGCGTCAAGCGCATATCCGGCAGTTGCACATGAGACTAAGTATCCGGGACTGTACGCTGCTCGGCGTTGTGGATTGTCGAACGTCATGAGTTGGTACTGCCTAGTCAAGATGGGTTACAGCGAGGTGGACTGGCACAGAGAGGAACATAGCCAGCACTGGACAGACTCAGCGGACAAAATGGCACATCTTGGTCGCCGAAAGCCCGAAGCCCCTGTACGGCGACAGGGGCGGGTATACTGAAGTATCGACACTCGGCCCCAAGATGTGACTCTGGCGGGGCCAGAGCCGTTTTTGGAGTTTGTCAGAGTATGTGTGCGTAACGGGCAACCCGGCGGGATGGGCGCTGCACAGGAACACGTTAATGATGAGGTCACGGTGCCCGATCACCTAGTTCGGCGCTTATGCCAATGCTACCGCCCTGGGTCGACCTCTACTCAATTCACCAACGGTCACTGTGTGTGCTGCAAATCCTACTAAGCGACACAAGCCCTCGCAGAGCTGCACAATGCTGGCAAGCTTTCCCCAGAAGATCACTGTGCCTTTCAACCTACTTGGCGATGAAGCGAAGCTGGCCTTCCGCAGTCAGCCAACTGGCATAGCGAAACTCGCTACCACTCGTGTATGTTCGGACTGCATCACATGAACAACCGGCTCTGACTGAGTTTTCCAGAATATCCCTGCCACCGACTCATACTGGGATCAAGTGAGTGTTGGCAGGCCTCCGAAGCTCCATCTCTAACTGTAAATTGGACTTGCAGTATGTTACATTGTTTGACTCGGCTTCCGACGTGTTCACGCTCATATCTCATAATGATGGTACGCTGCTGAGTCGCTCGCCTTGCGCTTGTGATCAACTCATGTTTCAGTCCGTCGTGCCCTGTTCGATGCGCCTGAGAACGTCGCGACGTTGATTCGCGTCATTACATCTCGCCTATTTAACCTCGTATCGGACCACACCTTCCCCAGCGCGCCCAATGCATCCGTCGCGTCGCTCGCTTCTTCGTTCATGAAGACACTATCACCGCGAAACACCACCAAGGAGGTGTTGAACTGCATACGCGTGCTACAGCGCGTCCTGCCTACAGTCTTCGAGCTGGAGAGTGAGACGATCAGATTTGACATGGATGTCTTTTGGAAGAAGGAGGTCGTGGAGGACGAATCTGTACAAGCTTCAGATGCGTCTGGGGCTCAGTTCGTCATCGACGACGACGAAGAGGACGAAGATGGTCCACAGGAAGGGTCGTCACGGCACGCATCCGGTCCCAAAGAGAAGCCTAAGCTGACACTGCCCTCCCTGGCTGAGAAGCTCTTTGGCTGCGTTGTTGACTTGCTGTTCTGCTGCGGCTTTACTATTCCCACCAAACTTCAGGTGGACCACTACAAAATTAATTATGTCATATGGTGCGCACACCGCTGACCATTGCGTCGCGTATGAGACAATTCACCTTCACTTAGGGGAAAGGGCGTTGGGTCTACTACTGATCCTGGCTCCAGCCAAGCTCTGGACAACAATAGGACAGAAGTCCTACGCTTGCTTCTGGTTTTGCTGTCGAAACCAATCTATGTCCCTCCTTCAGCATTTCTGCCGCTTCCATCACTTTATTCCCTCCATTTTATCCAGCGTACGCCCAGACGCCACGTTCTCACCGTTCTCTGCTCTCTGCTGAATACCATCATGAGCTCATCCCGTGCACACAACGTCATGAGTATGGGCAATATGGCTGGGAGACTTCCGTACAACCACCTAGTATTCAAGGGCGAGGATACTAAAACAACACTAGTGTCAACTTGCTTACAGGTTCTGTGTACCCTGTTGGACTTCCAGAGTGGAACAGCGCGTGACAGTGCTACCGATGGCGATGCGGGATCGTCAGCAGGGCCCACGGCACGGACGAACGCTTTCCGATACTTCGTTGCTAAGCTCGTGAGTTGTCCGAGTCCTTCAATCAAGGGGGTGCTTAGGCGTGTTATAGCACCGGCCAATAGACTTTGCATTCATTCTGGAAGGTATCACAGGCATCTTTGAGGAACAGATGGCGTCCATCAATAACCTCCTCCCTGGATCAAAGAAGTCTGTCCCGTATATAGTGGAGACCAGTACGTCTTTCGTATTTCATGCAATCGTCTAGTGCTTACGGTTTCCGCAAGTCGTCTTGTTATGGAAATTGATCGACCTGAACAAGGTGTGTTTTCAACAAGTAGTCATACTACGGCAACTGACTGGGGATGCTGCAGAAATTCCGTGCCTACGTTCTAGACTCCGACAAGGCCACGGACGTCCTCGCATACCTACTGTGCTATGGCATTGAGATCAAGGATAAACCACGTAATGTCGTGTCAGCTCAGCTTCGAATAACACTTATGCGGTGCCGACAGAACAACATGGACTCTGCCGTGCTATTTCCTACATCGTGCAAAGCATATCTGCAGAACAAGCGTTTGGGATGAAATTGTCCTCGCTGATCAAGGCACAAGTCCCGCCGAAATGGAGCAATCTTGGTACGGCAGCTGACTTCATGATTCACGTAGGTCACTATATAAGAGATAACGACTCACGTTGATCGATGAAACCCGTCTTTCAGGCCATATATGCGATGGTAGCCACGACTTCGGGAGCGCTCACTTCGTTGTACCCCGCGTTTATCATCGCGTTATCGAATTCTGCTCCCTACTTCAAGAATTTGAGTATCACGTCATCGACACGCCTGGTACAACTTTTCACGGCGTTCTCAAACCCTTCGTTCCTGCTCTCAGACGAAGGTCATCCAAGACTTCTCTTCTTCATGTAATGAAAAGCTTTCGTCTTGTCTTGATTCGCGCTCATCTATACCCAGGCTAGAGACCTTCAATGCTGTATTACTCCGAAATCTCTCTGAGAATCCGAACTTGGTGTACGGGATCCTCCATGCTCATAAGACATTCGAGGATCTTGGCACGTTTACACTCGTTCGTGGGCTGCGGGAGATCCGTCGGATCCAGCAAGCCAAAGAGGAACGTGCGCGGACGGCCGGGGGTGCCGTCGACAAAGGCAAAAACAAAGCGATCGACCAGGAAGAAGAACAACCACAAGACGAGAAGGCCAGACTGTTACGCAGCGAGAGCGACAGCTCTGCCGATCTGCACAGCCAATCTGACCCAACCGAAGATCCCGCCGAAGCACCGCAGTCGTCATCGGAAGAGGATCCTGCCACTATCAGGCCCTTAATGTCCCCGACCGCAACAGAGCATCCGGGGTTCAATCGAAGCCGCCCGGAGCCTTCTGAGAAAGCCAGGGGCAAGATGAGGGCGGCGGGACGCTCGTTGTCTCTTGATGTAAGTGGAAGTCTGGAGAGCGTCGCCGCCACCGCAGTCGGTCGGAATGGCTTCGTGCCTACCCAAGAATGGGTGCGTCTGTTCATTATTCTTTACCAGTAGATGGTGATTGAGCTTTCAATCCCCCAGGTCACCTCATGGCAACAAGGGTCAGTTTTAGCCTCCCTCCTTAAGACTATGCCAATACTAACTTACGTTGTTAGACTGCCACTTGATATCATCATGCTGGTGATATCGGAGCTGCTTCCGAAAGTTCAGGAACTACAAACCAGCCTTAACCCGACGAACGTCAACGGCGCCGTGGTTGACCTCATCCGAAGTACGAATCTGGCCCATGTTTTGCCAAAACCACCGCCACTGGCCCCTCGGCGTTTCATTGTGAGTCGCTGCTCTATCAGCGATTGTACTTGACACTAACATCGAGATACAGTGGTCGGACGCTTCCATTATCTGGCTGTCGTCTTTGCTCTGGGGCGAAATCTACGTCCGCTCCATGACACCCCTTGGGATTTGGAACGGTACCACCGTGCGCCTCTTCTATGTGAAGCACGCTCAAGCGCAACAGCGTCAAATCACTGAAACTGTCACCAATGTCATGGGCGGCCTTCTGGGGAGGTCGAGTTCATCGCAGTCTATTGGGCAGCGTCTTTCATGAGATGGTTACTATATTGACATTTGACATCGGTTATGAATTTGGATTATGTACCTTTATGTACTGTATGTGTCGATGCCGGCGTCTAAATAGGAAGTTCATTCCTGGTCGATCAGCTATGCACAAGGTGGCTGCGGGCACCGTTCACGGTTCGTGCTGCCCCCAGTGTGATTCTGTATGACCGAAATTCGCATATCTACCATCACAAGATGGAGTTTCAGACAGTGGCAAATGTTCGGACACTGTCCAACACACAGCAAACGGCATTGAAGCGGGGTGAGCATCATATAGCGCGTATTGACTGTGGCCAGGAGAACCGTATTGATCAATTTTATAGGCAAAATCGTGACGGTTGCGGATCTTCTGCTTGCAACGCCAGGAGATATCTCCAAGAGGTGCTGGATCACATCAGGAGAAGTGGAGAAAATCTTGGACGTAGTTTGTTCCTTCCTGGCTAATTCGCCTCAGCCACTATCAGAATTTGAGGATGAAGATGAGATCTTCACAACGGGAGACGCACGGCTTGATGAAGCACTCAATGGTGGGATAAGGACCGGGATGGTCTGGGAAGTAGCAGGCGAAAGGTGAGCCATCCATCGACGCGTCTGCACGGTGTGCTTATTCGTAGTGTAGTGCAGCAGGGAAGACACAATTCGCTTTACAACTGTCACTGCTCGTGCAGATTCCTCGTGAAGAGGGCGGACTGTCCGGCTCTGCGTGTTACTTAACCACTAGCGCGACCCTCCCGACGTCTCGTATGAAGGAGATCATCGAGAACCATCCCCGGCTCTCACCCGAGACGGCCGGCCTATCGGACATTCACACCATGAAGACACACGAGATCCCGACACTCCTCCAGGTGCTCGCGCGAACGTTCCCTGCGCTAATCGCGAAGCACGCAGCCCAGCCGGGCGCGAAGCCCGTCAAGCTACTCGTCGTCGACGCGCTTACTGAGCTCTTCCACTCCCACGACAAGGTGTCCAGCGACATGCTCTCCCAGCGCGCGAAGAGCCTCGCCGAGATCTCCACGCTGCTGCACGCCCTCGCGAGCGCGCACCGCATCGCCGTGCTAGTGCTCAACGAGGTCGTTGACGTCGTCGACAGGTTCTCAGACGCGCCGCTGGACGAGTCGCACGACCTCATCTACAGCGAGCAGGCGCGCTGGTTCAGCCGTGCGGAAAACATCCCTGGCGAGGGCCGCAAGCAGGCAAGTTTAGGCCTGGTGTGGGCGAACCAGGTCAACACGCGGATCATGTTTAGCCGCACGGAGCGGACGGCATACTTGGACGACGTGCAAGAGAGGAGGGCCAAGCGCAGACGGCTGGATGACTCACAGAAGTCGCACAGCATCGAGGCGCAGCCTACTCGCATCCGGCGCATGAGCGTCGTCTTCAGTTCTGTCGCGCCGTTGATGTCGATGGATTATATCGTGACCGACGAGGGCATCGTTACGCTGCCTGACACTGTTACACCTAACATTACTTTACAGTTTACTGTGCCCGCCGGGACCAGCCGCTCCATGCCCGGTTCAAGAGTGAAGACCGTTGATGGCGTCTCTCTATTGGACGTCGGGGCTATCGCTGGTGATGCCGATGCCGATGGCGCTGATTTCGACGAGTCCCAGGAGGTAGAGGACGGTCCTCGGGTTGAAGACGATGATGAAGACGACTACTGGAGGGCACTCGACGCGCAGGCGGATGCGAGTGGTGACGTGTATACTGGCGCGCACCTACCATCGTCCGCGCCCTCGTGAAGCCTTGCATAAACAATGTCGCATTTATATGTATACCTATGCTCGATATATACCACTCAATGCTACCGATATCTGCCAGAGGAACTAAATAACGTCGATGCGAACGCCATTGCAGTCGGTAATCAATACAGAATGAAGAGGGCGCGGGGATGGGTAAATAAATGGAATGCGACATGAAACCTACACCACTTCTCCAGCTGAAGACAACTGCGTGCTTCCGATAGGACGTCGCCTTTACCCATAGTAAACAGGCTGCGGCTGTTGAGGCTTTTCACTGGGGAGCACCAGCGGCCGTATGCCTTGGCTCCTCGGGGCCGTCCGGCGCACACGCGTTTCTCTTCCTCCGCTTTCAAGATCATGCGTGAACGGTGTGATCCTGTGTATGTCCGGCATGTTCTTCATCTCTCTGTAGGCGATTCCAACCGTCATGACGGCTATGCCACAAATGAGTCGAGATCTACTGTGAATGAATAGCCAAACACTTGCCGGAGATGACTGACAAAGCAGTCATAGCCACAAATGTACCCAATGAGACACCCGAGTACGCCACGTCAGGAAAGTCGTGGATAAAAGTGAGGACGGTGATGGCACAAACTGTTGTTGTGGCTTGTTAACGGACCTCAGCTTATCAACAGAGACCACCATGAACTTACGTGTTGAGATAAACCCTACGACTAGAGCGAACATGAATGTGACCCGGGGCTCGGGCCCACGATTCTTGCGACGCAGTACGAAATGGACCGCCCTATAATAAGGAAGTCAGATGATAAACCTGCGGCGAGAACGTGGACCGACGCACTGTGCGCATAGGACCAAGATGGCGAGAATGTGAAACGTTATCAATGCTCCCTCGGTCGCTGTGGTATGTAAATAAAAAAAATTGTAAGTACCTGTGCAGAATATCGCTCACCTCTGCCGGTGGGATCAGCAATCATAGTGAAGAGCAAGAAGATGAGAAGTGCATGGGCCGTCAGCTGAAGAACTGTCCGAGTCAAGCCACAAAGGTCAGTGCACGGGAACACGGACGAGGTTGAGTTGCGCACGATATAGAGCTAGGCGAAAAACGAAAGACGCAGTAGTAACCATCTTCCCGTCGCAGACAGGGCAAGAGAGTACACAGGAGACAGTTGGAGTGCAAGAGAAGCAGGAGGGGCCCTACCTAAGGTGGGAAAGGGAACGAAGGACAGGACAATCGAGAAGGCAGACTCATCGCAGGCTTTATACGCGCGTGATGTGCGCCACAAGAACAAAGAACAAAGCGAGTGGCGAGCCAGGGCAAGGGGAAATTAAAGCGGTGGCTTATGTGGCTTCAGACCGCCACCGCCCAAGCCATGATCCGAGAGCCCGTCGGGCTCACCCCCACCAGCATTGAGAACACGATTCAACGGTTCTCCCTGCGGCGCATTATACTACCTTGTAAATGGGGCGACACAACCCGATGGGCACCATGTTCATGCGGCACGGCTGAGATCACCGTAACAAGGCGATCAACTGGCATGAGATCTGAGATCCAGATCTCACAGACGTTGGTGGCTGATCCAAGCTGCTGGGCCTCTCCTTGGCATCGTCCTCGTCGATTGTATTCATTCTCGCGATCCAGAGGTCGTCCGTGCCAATGACACTAGGCAAGGCGACTACTGTGATCAGTGCGTACGCGGTCTCTGGTGGTGAAGTCTCCGAGTCGGAATCTTGATCCTGTCAAGTTGATGCAATTAACAGTATACATTTCATGATTGAGAAATACCTAGTTCTAAGGGAAACGCGTCAGATCTCAACGGGAGTCTCGGCGGAGTGTGCGAGCTATTGTATCCACCAACTCACTCACTTTCTCGCATGGTGATCGCGGACTCTTTCATAAGCTCGTACTCAAGCTATCAAGTACAGAGGAACGACTGCCTTCCACGTACGAGGGCTGGGATATGGAACTACCGCTTAGCCTCCTACGACATGAGGATAGTCCCGGGCCTCCTGGCTGGGCCTGTGCAGATAAGTCGAGTCATTGAGAATTGTCCTCGTTCCGTGTGGCCCTCAAGAAAGTTACCCAAAACAGCCGAGACCAAGAGAAGGCCTCACTTGTACGAATCACTTACTACCTGCTCAGGCCCCGTGGCGGCCCTCTTGCGGTAAACTTGAGTGTTTGGGTGTCTATGCCTCAAACTCAGACTAGACACTGATTTTCCTCTGCCACTTCACATGTCCATGGCCAATATCCGAAAAGCAGTTGAACGCCTACCTCCTCGGCCATGGGTGCAGCGACACCTCGAAGGGCTCTTCAAGTACGCTCTTCAGCAAATCTGCAACTCGCCTCGAGCTCGTTTGCTTTGGCTACGATATCTCCCTTGTATTCTTGTGGATCGTGATAGCAGCACATTCCCGTCTGCCGAAGGGGTCCATGCAGCTGTTTGCATGAGCACTATAAGGTGCTATGTGACCTGGCCTGCATGCAAAAGGTATGACGCCATCGGTGGAACCATGTCGGACATTAGATGCACCACGGCGGGCCATACAAATCTTCATGAGTTCAGGATAACCAAACTATGGGTGCCTCGGGCTCGAAATCTACTGCATCATTTTATGTAATTCTTGTGTCAGTTGAAACGTTAAAGCTTCCTACACATTTGTCAACACTTGCGACGTGAGAACGGATGGTGCTTGTGCCGGCACGAAGTCGCGAGGATGACTCTTCCATGGGTGTAAAACTTGAAGCAAAGGAATCGTCATAGCATGTCACGATGGCAAGCCCACACTCCGATATGGCAGCGCTTGCAACTCCATCTGTGCAACATTCCAGAGTTAGACATAAGTCACGCCCAGCCACTGAAGCCAACATAGCCGCTATAGACCATCAAGCCAGCATGTAGACATCTAAACAAATAGTGAATGAAGACGGGAAGTTCCTGGGATACGACTGTGGTCAAAATGCCTTGTCGCACATGTCGCTCTCTCCACATTCATATTCATTATTCCCGTGCCATACGATTATCCTGACTCGGAGAGACTAAATACACACTCTCACATAATTTGTGCTGAAACGATTCAATGTGGAAAGCAGTTAGAGGGACCCGAGTAGCTCCCTACCTGACATCTGTACCAAATGTGTGTATGTCAGGCTATCTCCGAAGTTATATATGATCCATGATACATTCATAATTGCACTCTGCGATAAGAGACTGGTGAAAGAACGATATAAATACAAGCCGCCAGCCCTGCAGGAGCAGACAGGCGCGACGAAAGGGTAACTGGCAGAACACAAGAAGGTAATGGGGATGGAGAGGTGAGAATCAAGTGCTAAAGGCACCAGAGATTATCATGGTACGATTACTTCTCCAGCGCGATCTCTAGGCCGCCAAGACTATACGAGAGAGGACGAGAGGCATGGTCCGCCATGCGATGTGCAGACAGCGCCATCTGCGTTCATTGCGAGCCGAATGTGTTCTCTCCCGAGTAACTGACGTACAAGAAGCCGTCCTCATCCCTGCAACACGCAGACGTTCTCGATCAGAATGTAATTAGCGCGTGTAAAGACAGAGTTACTCACTTGTGTTCTTCATAAATCGCACTCATCAAGGCAGCAGTGGGTGGCAGGACCTCATCGACGAAGATGAAGATCGCCTTCTCTGGCGCGAGCTTGATACGCTTGCGGATGACGTATACGAACTGTCCGACGGTGAGATCCTGGAGCAGGATCCGTCAGAATCCTTGACTTCACAAAGGACGTCGAGTCCACGCACTGATGGTACTAGATACTTCTTCTTGTCTATTGTCGGGATGTCGGTCTTGTCCGCCTTCTCGCAAATCACCTGAAGCCCGGACAGATAGTACTAAGTAACTGAGGTATCGTCAACACGAGCGAGGGAACGCACAGGTATCCTGTCAGGATACTTCTGCCGGATCCTTTCTGCCTCAGCCTTACGCTTCTCTGTAGCCAGACGCACATAAAACGGCCGATTAGCTCAGATCAGAGCGAGAGGCAGACGCGCCACCAACCAAAGGGGTGCTCATCCTTGAACTTGGACCTCATGATGGGCTGGGATGGATGGTGGTGAGGAAGGTGATGGACAAAGGGGCTGACAGACGCAAAGGTGGTGGTGGTGGTGGTGGTGGTGGTGGTGGTTTAGGAACAAGCAGGGGTTGGCCGACTTCACAATGAAGTAGTCGTGAGGAAGCCGTGCGCAGGCCAGGCGCGACTCCGAGCCGCAGCGTGACTCGGGAAACAAACCACAACAACAGCGGCGCACAAGGTCGCTGGATTTGGCAGCCTCGGTGTCCGTCAGCCTCAACATCCTTCAGAACGCTGCTTTCGTTGGGAGCACGAGCATTGATGACAAATGTATAGCTGCGGAAGCTGTCTACGCTGAGAAAGCAAGGGTGGTGCGAGGCGTCTTTGTATGCCAATAGTTGGTGCCGCAACGCCCATACAGACAAAGGCTACAATTAGAGGGATAGCTGGAAGACGGCACTAGCTATCCTGAGGGCGACCAACGCCCAGAGTGACAGACTTAGGCATGGAAGCATCTCGTCTATCAGTGCTGACATGGACAACGTGAAACCGGACATTATAAATATGTGCAGTCTATTTGTTGAGTATTTTGCCAAGCCGCATGAGGTGGTAGTTGATGGTGGACCCGTGCTGCTTCCCGCCTAATGGCTGTGGGGATAACCTACTTTAGTCGAGTCCTGCTGGGAACATATGCCTACGCACCGCTGTCCGCATGCATTCATACAGTGCCTTCGCCGACTCCTGGCACGGTCCGACAGAGTGCGTGTCACCGCTGGCCGCCCAGCACCCAAGCATGCTCGCTAGCTGAACACCACAGACGGCCTTCGCATGCTCTGCCGCAGAATGAGGATTCTGTGACCGACTACTCTGGCTGCTTCAGCTCACCTTTGCGAGGCCTGACCTTGAGCTTTTTGATATGCATGAGCCCCTCCTGCTACCGAGCACTATTAGCCCGAAATGAATGGCGTGAGCAGGACAATGAATGCCGCCAACGAGACGACCGACCGATGTGCGGTATGAAGACAAGGACCGAAAGAGGCAAGTAAGGAAATTCCCGACGGGTCAATCACATGATTGGCCTCCACGTTGGCAGCCATGATCGGCTGTAGTCTGTCGCCTCTAATATAGCGCCCAGAGACTGTCTCCACACCACACCTGCACTCTGACCCTGCAACACATTCGCCATGGCCGCACGAGGGGCTCTCAACAAGAACAACTCAGGTGTGCCGCTACGTCCTCGTCTCTACTATCTGGCTGCTCATCAAGCGCGTTGCCGTGTAAGCTGTCAAGCGCATCATGCAAGAAGCCAGGGAGTTGGCGAACGATCCATGTACGGACTACTCGGCGGCACCTCTCGAGGTCAGTGTAAAGTTCGCTTCTCAAGCTCGGAAAGTTCTAAAACGGTGTTTAAACGGACCGTAGGATGATATCTTCGTGAGTAGACGCCACCATATATGCTGGGCGCCGTCAAATATTCATCTCATACTTGTAGGAGTGGCATTGCACTATGCGCGGCCCCTCAGGCACCGAGTTCGAAGGCGGGCTTTACCATTTCCGCATCCTTCTCCCCTCAGAGTACCCCTTTCGTCCGCCCTCTATCATGATGTTGACGCCAAACGGCCGGTTTGAGTTGAACACCAAGGTGCGCCTGTCTGCCGCTCTTCCTGAAGGCCCCGCCAAGCCTGACGTACACACTTGTTCTGAAGATCTGCATCAGCTTCACGAACTGTGCGTGTTATGGCACTCTAGATTGTGCGGTCGCTGAGCAGAGGTCCGGACCCATCTAGATCACGAGGAGCTTTGGCAGCCTGCCTGGGGCGTTCGGACAGGTGAGCACGTCGAGACTATCTTCTGGGTCGGCACCGTCTCAATGTCCACCCTGCTTTCTGCAGCCATCATCGGGCTGCAAGGATTCTTTCCACTGAAGGGCACAGCAGCTGCAGGCGTCGGAGCCATCGAATACCCCAACGCGGAGCGAAAGCGACTGGCAGCCCTGTACGTCCACCTGATTCTCATTGTCTTCTGCAATGCACTCATGCACTGTATGGATCCAGCTCACGAAACTGGATTTGCCCGCGCTGCAACCATTCCAACCTCGAGTGTTTGCCCGACCCACTACCTGCAGGTTCCGCTTCAGTGTCAGACGCAGACCTGTCCATTTCAGATACCCCGTCTCCCAGACAACTTGTCGTCCCCATGCCGACACCTGCGGCCACTCCTTTCATGGAAGCCACATCCGCATCCGAGTCGTCTTCGTCGACCAACACACCACTTTCAACAGCATCTCCCCTCGATACTCCTTCCACTCCTTCCACTCCTTCAATTCGTTTGCATGCACCCATACCCACCCGCCCAAGCCCGCCTGCGTCGATACTCTCGCAACGCATACCCACTCCGCGCCTCCAGATCATCAAGTCCGATTTGTTGGGGCGACCGAGCGCGTCACCGGCGCGCACTCCTGACCTGCCCATCCTGGAAGCAGCGATCACGCAGAGCCAGCGCCGGCCGCCTGTAATGCTGGACACCGCGATTTGTGTCCTTCTGGTGCTGGTGCTGTCCCTGATAGCGAGGCGGATCCTCTAGGTGTAGTTCACCATCGCTCTTCTTTCATATCTTGTCGCTTGCACCGGATTCCTTTCTTTCGTCGTCTCACTCTGCGCATCATGTAACCCCTGTATATTAGTGTCATCTCGGCTCGCATTTATTCATCATGAGGGTATATTTTGATAGCACCTTGGTTGCAGGCTGCAGTAAGCCAGACATTTACAAGGTGCGAGATAAAAAAGAAAGCATTCTGAAGGTACGTATAGTTACAGCAAGACTAATAAACACGGTCCTAATCCCGTCTACTTTTTCTTCTTGTCGCTGATGCTGAGCGAGACCAACTCCTCGTCCTCAATGTTGTAACTTGCAAGATTGTTCGTGTTTGCAAGCATACGGCCAGCATAAGACAATCGAAGGCGAGACACGGGTAATGCGGTACCCATGTGTTGCACAATGCGCTCGCGGAGAGTAGACACGAGAAGATTAAGAGGTAAATCAGGGACAGTGAGGACCCGGCCGTCGAGCTTCCATTCAGGCTTAGACGGATCGTTTGGTAGCTGAACAACAAGCGCGATAGGATGCTAAAATGGAATGACTGACGTCAGTATGACCATCCACACGACAAGAGCGAGGGACTATTTTACCGGATGCATGTTGATCCAATCCTCTTCGGAATACAGCTGCGTGCCGGGGATTTTGGCAATCTTCTGGCGTTTGGCCGGTGGAATCTCGTCCATACCACCCTCCATCTGATCAGCAGAGCGCACCATACCCGTCTGCGGAGGCGTGCCGACAGCTCCGGGTGACCCAGCAAGCGCTGCGGCGCGAGCGGGGTGCATAACCGGCGCTGAAGCGGGCGGCGGCTGGTAACCAAATGGCTGTGGCGCATCCATGCCCTGGTAGTGCAGAGGCGGCAGCATAACAGGCGGAGGCTGACTGGGATAAAGCGAAGCGGGCTGCGGGCCGGAGGCAACTGTCGCCGCGGAATAAGCAGGGTCGCCAGAACCCTGCATAGGAGGAGCAGGAAGCGATGCAGGAGGCGGCGGCAAGGATGTCATTGGCGCAGGTGCCGCGGCAGGACCAATGCCCGGCCCAATCGCATTCACTTCTTGCCTACGAGATAAATGCGGTCAGCAGAGGCTATTGGGCAGCGGAAACGCACGACTCACGGTCCCAGACCTTTCGCGCGGTGAATCGCGGCAATCTGCTCGTCGAAGTTGACGTTCGTCGAGAACTTGTCGAGCGTGTTTGCCTTCGAGGCAGTGTGGCCATCCCAGACAACCTTCTCCCGTTCCCTCCGCCGGAGCCTCTCTTCTTCCTCCTCTTTCTTGCGCTTCTCTTCGTCTGCCTCAGCACCGAAAATATCAACACGCGTGCGAGCAAGGTTCTTGAGCGATGATACGACGTTCGCACCGCGCTGCAGCTCGGATGCTTGGGCCTTGCGGGCCTCGAGGACATCACGCTGCGACTTCCACTTAGGATCGAGTAGCTCGATACGCATGTGCTCCTGCAGCTCATCCACGGGGATTTGCTGACCACAAATGGTACATGTTGTCATCTTCTCCGCGGATTTCTTGCCCACTGGTAGTCACCATAGTGAGATAAACCTCGGATAAACGGAATGGGCTCAGACTCACCCTTGGGCACATAATCGGTTCTAATCTTCATAGGAGCACCAGCCTCCAGGGAGTTGGCCTGGATAGCTCGTGCTCTTTCCAATTCTTTCTGCCGTTCCTCATCCTCTCGTCTTCTTCTTTCTTGCGACTCCTTATCCTCGTCATCGCTTTCGTCCATCGCTGCATCGTCGGCTCCCGCATTGATGGGAACCCCGGCACCTCCCACTGCTGCTGCAGCTTCCGCCTCCGCAGCAGCTTGGCGAGCACGGTGGGCTTCAACATCTTCCGCAGTTGTCTCCATAATCATGGCGGCCATCCTCTTCTGTGCGAGTGTCATGTTCTCCACTTCCTGCACGCTCATGGGAGGTGGCAGCTCAGAAGTAGCATCCGCCGCTGTGAATTCGATGGTCTGGACAATCGCGTAGTCATGCCAGTCAATCTCAGCAAAAGCGACTGCGAAGAAATGTCAGCAGTGTTGTGTGAAATACAGTGGGCAAGGACGCACTTTGCTCCGCCTCCTTGTCATCTTCACGTTTCTTCTCTTGTTCTCGCTTAATATGTTGCCACCGAGCCCGCTTCTTAGCAATCTCGAGCTCCTTCCATCGCGCGCCTTCCTGTGTACGTTCGTTCAACTGCTCTAGCATCTCTTTGCTGGGCAGAAGAACTTTCGAGTACTGCTCAACTAACCGATTAAAATAACCGAAGAGGGAGTGGGTGGGCCTCAGGAAGTCGAACTGGTAGTTGCGACCCTCTCTAGCTGACAGGGCGGCGAGGAACGAGCGTCCACGGCGGGCCGTGAAGAGTGCTGTAAGCTTCATAATATCTCTGGAGACGGCCGTCAGAGCGCAGTCCAAGACGTAGCAATTAAGTGGCTCACAAATCAATGGCGGTAATGTTGGGAATGTCGAGGACGAACTCTGGCACAAGAGGCTCGACGCCTTTGTCGACCTCCTTTTCCTCCACGACACCGTCCACCTTCACCTGCTCCTTGGGTGCAGTCTCATCATCCAGCTCGCCGCGGACCACCTTGTCCATGCGATGTCTGTAGTAAGCATGATAAGGGTCGGCCGGGTTGAGAAACGAGAACTTTGGGTCCTGACGCTGGTTCTCGCGAATTTTGTCCTCAAACTGAGGGGGGTTCGCCGACCTCGCAACAAAGAGTGCCGTCCGGTCAATGACGGCTGGAAAGGTCAATGTCTGCCGTCAGCACAAGCACCAGAGACACGCGAAGCTTGAGACCCACACTTGATCTCCGGCGGGGGCAGAATGAGTCCGCTTGCGAATTTTGGCTCCTTGGAAAGCCCATTGGCATGGCCGTTCATCATGTGGCCATTCATGGCCGGTGGGGGCATCATCTGGACGTCGACGCTCATGGCTGGGCGAGCAGAATGAGCAGGCAGGTAACAACGGGCAAGGGAGAACCTCACGAGCTCTAGACGCCCGGCGTCGCTGGACCAATATGGCTTAGTCGGCATCTTTTCGAGGCCTTCGATCTCGAGGACAGCCAGTCGACCTTGCACACTGAAGGCAGCATGCTCGGGGCGTTCAGACAGACACAAGTTAGCCTCGGCGGTCTGCTTTGGTAAGCTCTGCATAGGCTACTGCGGTGCATATATCCTCATTACTGGTTACTGCACAGGAAGACGCCATGGAAATTGTCACCGACCCGTAAAGCCAACGCTCGGAAGCGTCTGAAGAGAGTGGACTCAGTCATCGAGGCTGTAAGGGCTAGTGGTGTTGAGTGTGCTTCTCTGGTGCGTTCATGATTACATTTACCACTAGGCGTGGCCTTGACTAACGTCCTCCACAGGTTAAGGCCTTGGAATTGCCCAAGGAGCATGAAATGCCCGCACGAGACAAGTATACTGTCTTCACCCGTCATGCACGAGGGTACCGCAAAGGTATCCACAAGGTGCCGAAGTGGACAAGAGTACGCGCTGCCTTTGCTCTCATCTGTTCTGTGTTGCTGAATGTCTATTATACAGCTAACACTACGAACAAATCCGACAGGTTTCTAGTGTCGCGTTTTTGTCCTCTCGACCCGTACCATTCTTCGTGGCGCACTGTTCGCCAAGGCTCATCGTGCATTACATCAGATTCTAATATAATCTTCAGAGCAACACCAGCTGTATCTTGCCCTCCTTTAGCCCCTGCAGAACCTTGGGAGTACCTAGCACTGTCTTGAACACCTCATCTCGTGTCTCCGGAATGTCCAACAGATTGCGCTTTTTCGTATCTCGATAGGAAACATCGAGAATAATATGTGTCAACGCTGAGGTGGACAGTGCCTCTGGAAACGAGAGAAGGCAAATATGCTAAGCTCAGTCATGTTTCACAGGTTGTCCCCATATTTGTGGGACGTACCTGTGTCACAGAGCAGCTTGCCTAATCTGCCCGGCGTACCCACTGCCGCGGCGATTTTCGTCTGTCTGAGATAGGCAACGTGCTCGTCGAGCTTGATGTGCCTGGCGAACAGCTTCGCGACGTCGCCGCCCTTTTCCCCTCGGAGCCGCTTGTCTTTGAGGATACGAGTGACGTCTGCGACCCGCAAAGCCGCCCCAGCGACGAATATCAAAGTCGGTGAGCCGGTGGACTTAGGTCTCTGGGCAAACCGAGTCTTCAGTGTTGGAAGCACTATGTGAAACCAGGTCAGCTCGAGGATGACCTCATTACAAAGAGACATACTGTTTGTGATGAAGTCCACCAGCTGGTTCAGGTTCCGAGAACCAGACCATTGGCTCGTGTCCGCTATCGAACCCTCTATCTAGCCGGAGAGGCGATTAGGGAGTCGGAGTAATACAAGAAACTACCAAATTACCGGGTATTTGAACGTCTGTGAGTTCAATGGCGGACATCTTGGAGAACGTCTTTGTCTGCACTGACGATATGTAATCTGAAAGCGCAACTAGAGGCTGCGTTGCGACAGAGGGCCCCTCTACGGGCTCGAGAGTCTCTGCGAGTTTTCGCTTCTGTGAGCAGAAGAATTAAACGTTTAGTTCCCTGAGATAATGATACACGTTCGAGCGCACCGGACCTTTGCCTTGCGCTCCTTTTCTTTTGCCCTGCGCTTCCGTTTCTTCGCACTCGCGGGGGTGGACATGCTTGGTTGTGCCTTTCCTTCCACTTCATTCTCATCTACGCTGAGCAGGCTGCCGATGTCTTCCGCATCGCCGGCTTGTGGGACGCCTTCGTCGTCCGACATTGCTACGAGGTCGTCTGGGACAAAGTCGTCGTCTAGGTCATCCCCCCTTTGTTGATTCATGAAGGCAAAGACAGGCTGGAGAATAAAGCGAGTGTTGGGGGGCTGAGAACACCGTGAAACAGTCGGACGACCGAGAATTCAGGGCGTCAGGCGCCCGTGAAATTCTGGATCACGTGCTTTATAGTGATCGTGTTTTCGATCGCGATTGATTGTGTACGACGCGCCGGGTCACCTTCAACGTGGCTTCAGCTCTTCTTCCGTCCTGCTCCTCCTCCCCGACATCAAACCCAGTTTATTCCGCCATTCTCTTGAAAAGTAATCTCCTGCGTAAGCAGAGGAGCAAAGGCTTATCCTGACCCATGCCGACGTTCTTCAGCTGGCTTTTGGCACGGCTCTCGCGGATCCTCGACCCGAACTTCCTTGTCCTATCTTGTCTCCTCATCCTCACTGTCTTCATTGCCATAAGGCTCAACAAAACAACATCGCGACACGCCGCGTCGTGTGAACCGGACGAACCGAGCATGCGTTCTAACGTGTCGGGGGTTCTGCGAGACCAATCTCGGCTTCAAACGTCTCGCACGGTATCTGTGAACGCATCGGAGATACCTGCAGTAGTGAATCAAGAAGCAATCCGCCAAGGTACCAAACAACCATACGATGCCTTCCTTGTCCTCGACGTCGAGGGCACTTGTGTTGAAGGAACCGCTAGATTCGACTATCCCAATGAAATTATCGTAAGCGTCGAAGTTTCGCCGTGTTCTATCTCAATGCCGTGAGCTGCATGCACAGGAATGGCCTGTATGCCTGCTACGCTGGAAAGATAAAGACCATAATGGCTTAGCCAAGGAGCTTGAGGTAGTGGACGAATATAGGAGCTTCGTGAAGCCGACTTGGCGGCCTCGATTATCCGACTTCTGCACAAACCTGACCGGCATCACTCAAGTTGGTACTTCATAACTGTTCATTGGCTATGTAGTTGAGCTCCGTGTCCTTGGCAATGCAGGCACAGGTCAATGGAGCTCCAACCTTTACGACATTACTCGAGAGCTTCACTGCATTTTTGGAAAAGCATGGGCTTATCGAGCCCATGACAGGCCGTCGACTTATCCGTTACTGTTGGTGCACGGATGGCCCATTTGACATACGTGACTTCGTCGTGAAGCAATGTTTTATCTCGAGGGTAAGCTCAGAGCATGCACATGCACCCAATGAAATCGAAGCTACTACTCAGGCACTGAGCAGGTCGCGATGCCGACATGGATAACAGGGGATGTACTCGATGTTCGAAGCATTGTTCGTCATTTGGACGTCGCCGGTCAAGGCAAGGCACTGACGTCCGGCAGGAAGCCAGTATCTCAGGTATGCCCGCGTGCCTGGCATACCTCAGCATAACCCCAGTTTGACTCTTTTCAGTTCCCGTCGCGGCGGGTGACGCTGAACATTCCTCGCCAACTCTATGCGCTCGGTCTTACGCCTTTTGAGGGACGTCAACATAGCGGCATTGACGTCAGTATAACCTTAGTCTTAACCTCGCCAACAATGAGTAACGCAGAAGGCGTATTTGAAATTGTAGGACACCCGTAACATTGCACGAATAGTGATTGAGCTCGCACGAAGAGGCGTGCAATTGGTGCCCAATACGGCGATAAATCCCAACAGACGATGGCCCTGGATGGGTAAGCACGGCAAGATATTGGATGGCTATCATTAGGATGTCAGCGTGCGACCTCCGAGCGTGCCGCTTAACTGTTGACCGCTGCCCCTTCTAGTTGGGTGAGCTTGTTCCTCCCATTTTCCCAGTGCGTAGCGCTGTTTCTCACGAGTTCCCACCGCATGCTCATTGATCGGATATTATGTTCCCGGAATGTCCTGTACTATTCCCAGCCAGCATAGTGCACGATTGGTCTAGCAGTAACAACACAATAGTGGACGAGCGCATTGCGTCATTTGTACTCACATATGAGTATCCGGGGAATGCCTCAAAACCGTTTTCTTGACACGGGTTACTGCCTCTAGTACTGAATACGCCGTCGGTTATTGACTGAACGATCGGCCTTGTGACGAGATAAATATCTCGTTAGCCATGCAAGCTCACACACGGATCTCGCGTTTCCACGGTGACAGCGACCTAAAGAGCAGGCCATTCCCGCTGGGCGTTTCTCAAGATAATATGCATACATCGTGGGACTGCAATAGTATACAGGGATGTTGTCAAACAAGAAAATGAGGGTTGTGCAGGCGAAGCTGCAGGCGATCGCTCGCGTCTATGATGAACGGAACCGAACTCTATGGGACGTGAAACACATGCAGCCACATCACTGTGAGAGCAAATGTCAGATCATCTCCTGTGCCATCGTGGGTAGTACTCACGAAATCCCATAGAGTGCCAAAGCATGGGATTTTCTCTTCTTTGCACGCCTGCGTACCGCGTCAGTGACCGCTCCGGTCCAGATGCGTATATTTTCGCATACCTGCATCATCTCCGAGTTTCCAATCATGTTGGACGTGATGAAGACGACTGGCACAGAACGTTCTAAGTCTATGCAATTACGAATAGTGATAGGGCTTACCGTCGGCTTTCCAAGAGTGATACACCTCCTTCAAGATCTTCCTGGTGTCCGGCCGTCCTCCACGGACCTTGCTGTCCCACAACAGGTAGCGCTCAGGCTCGATGTTGCGACGAATCAGACCGCTGATCGTGGGACCGAAGGTCTTCTCCTGGTCAGAACCTGATATTCCACAAATCGCTGTGAGTATCGCGAAAGGCATGAATGACGGCTGTCTTGCATACCAATCCAGATGAGATACCTGATATCGCAGTTAGTAACGTCTCCATTACATTGAGCACGCGGCACGAACCAATAGGGAGACTGGATGCATGTCGCAAGTGCAGCACCAATACCGGTACCAGTGCAGATCCGAATGCCACGCTTGTACAATGCCGACGTGTTCGAGACACCAGCCAACTGAAAGAACTGTAAGTCATGGGGGCACGCGTGTGGCCACGGCATTGAACGTCACCTTCAGCTCGCGAGTCCAGATCGTCTTCGGTGGGTCATTGACCAGGCTGCGGGTGAAGTCACCTATCGTATTGTTAGTGCCAGCGGAGGCCGACTCTCAAGGTGCATACCTTGCACACCGCAAACCATGTAGTGATACTTGGCGTGCGGCCCTTCTCTGTGTGCGAATGATTCAGCGCCACGGTCGGACCAAATTTCAGATGCACGCACGAAATGATACCGAATGCGTGGTACTCCATCACGGCACTACGACTAACCCGGCCAAGCAACCCTTGCTGCATGCCACGCTGGAACCGGAGTACGGCCACCTTGTTTGAGGGCTGTATGTGGCATCTATTCAGCACTTTCGTAAAGCCAGACGTATCGGCATACGAACCAGCTCGATGTCGATGGGGACTCTCCGCGTACAAATCCACGGAAGGACAATGAACAGTGTCATGCCCATCACGTACCAGAAGTCTTGTTGCCGGATTAGGTGAGGACCGGTGAAGTTCCACTGATGCGTCTCCGTGTTGTAGAGATCGGATAGGATGACGAAGAGCCCTAGAAGCAACCTCAGCACACGGCTCATCGTGCCAGGTATGGGACAACCCAGGCTTACAGGACATGAATAGACCTGTCCAGCCCATGAACCGATGCCATCTCTCGAAGACGCTGATATGGAGATGAGCTCCCAGAATATGTCATGTTAACTGCCCACTCACTTATGGTGAGTGTTGCGAACCCAAGGGAAACCAGCGATAGCGGTGACAACCAAAGTCACGTTACATAAAATACCGAAGACCAGGATGGATACGTGATAGTTCATGTAGTCGCGGTAGACATCGACGACTCGGAGGGTCAGCCAGACCAGACCCGAGATGGCACACCCTGAGTGGATACCACCGAGATGCTGTTAGATCATAAGGGAAGAGTAAGTATAAGTTGCACGCGAGAACGTTGACGCTCCATCACCTGCAGGACAGATGTACACCCAAGCCGCCAGATCATAGGAGTCCACTATGGCATATGTCAACGCCAAATAACGAACAAGAGCTCTTAGAGTACGACGTACCTTCGCGAACAGTGTATTGACAAAGAGGTAGAGAAGTCGTCCAAAAATTTCGTTCCGCATCAAGATAGAGAAATTGAAGTTTGCTACTGCCATGGCACCGCCATACTTCTTCGCATACGGCCAATGACCAGAAACAGCGAAACCGAACATGATCATGTTGATCGAAAATGAGATCGTGAATAGTTTTCTGTGTACGCACGCTTTCGGTTAGTTGCACTGTGGCTTCAGTATTGCAAACGCACCGGTAGGTATTGTACCACAATTGCCAGAGTATCCATTTAGATACCTTGCGCTTGGCCGGCTTACCGGGTGCCTTCGCTGGCGGTGTTGACTCCTTCTTAGGCGTTGGAGTAACCGGCACAACTTGGGTAACTACGAGATCCTTTTTTTCATCCTTGAAGGTCACTTCTACCGGTCGAATTTGCACGTCTAGCGCGCCCTTTTCCGCCTCGTCATAGGCGGGAGCGGCACCTTGGGGTGGAATCTCGGCCGACATGAGAGCAACCGAGAAGTATGGATCTTCGCGTCTTGCGAAAGCCTGGCTCTGGGAAGTGGGGGAAGAGGAGAGTCCGAGCGACAAACTTCGTTTCAGCGAGCGTTTTATACCTTTGCAGGCTTGCAGAACCCAATATTAGACTTGACTTGGTATCCCCACGCCGATGGCGCCAACCATGAGGGTAGATTCGATGACTTGTCATCGGTAGATCGCTTCACCCATTCCACCGCCCTTTGGGAACGCTGACTGGGTCCACAGCCTCTCAGAGTGCGGCGTCCGACCACATATCAATCTGGAGCGTCTCTGCGGGACAATCAGTGGGTATGAAACAGAACCCTCGAGACCCCGATAGGACTTCGACATTCTCCTGCGGTATGAGCATGGGTATGGGTCTCAGCACCTCCAATGTGGGCCCTTACTCGGTCTACCTGATTGACATCTAGGGTTGATAGACCCCCATATATCATTCTCCGCATGATAGTACATCTCGCCAGGGGAGCGTCTTGCCGCAACTCTTCCCACCGAAGGCGCCTCGTACAGCAATGGCACAATCCAGCGTCTAAGGTGCCGTGCACAAGTAATCTGAAAGGAGCAACAACGGACGGATTTAGCATCTGCTTCTCATACCTTTTGCTTCGATCTGGATCTCGCTTGGCACAATTGCTGTTCGTAGTACTTCGGCATAATTGTACTGCCAGGGCGGCTACCTGCCTAGCTGAGCGTCAACCGTTGCGAGCCGGAACAAAAACACTGTCAAAAGTGTTACTTGGCATGTCGATAAGTGGTCTTCTCCCGAACGCCAGCCATTGGCGGCCCCATAGACGTAGCGCATCGCAAGCCATTTAGGCCATAGAAAGCGGACGCGATCTCTTACCGCATCCGGTGTGATTCAACGTCCGGCAAAACCGACTCAAGGTTTACTGGAGATAGCTCCGATCGATCCAACCACCTGTCTGCGTGAGAACGTGCCAGCAGCCGGTGAGAGACTACCTGGTGCGAAGGATCGTGGCCGATGGAGCTGGATAGAGCCAATTTGGCGAGACCCTCGGATCTGGAAGAACCCAGGGGATTTCGAAGCCACTGCATAGTGAACATGGGACGCGTGTGTCTGATCGTCCAGGTAGTGATACCTGGCAACTATTCTTACTTTATTGCTGCCGGAGCCGCTTGGGTAGTACACAGGCGTGAGATGCCGGCTCCGAGCACCAAGCTTGTAATGACACCAAAAATACACGGCTTCAAGCATCATTGACAGTTTAGAGGTATGATTGTCACTTACCTCATCGCGAAAACTGCAGGTATACGCGAAAGAAACTCGTGGGGTGTTGTTGTCCGGTCTCACCTGCATCCATACCCTGCTATCCCCATTGCAACAGTCCGGGACGCCCCGTGCAATCTAGGCGGGCATCCCGTCAGTCGATGGCGTGTGCATGTACGGAAGTAGGAGTGCTGCGACCGGGATAATTCATCGTTCATAACGTGTGGGAGTAGCCGCTTGATTTGGATATCAGAGCAGCTCTCCTGAGAATGCGCTGTTGGACATGATAGATAGAGCGGACAGAAGGTACCTCCGGCCGCGCACAACTCATCCCCGAGGAGTCCACCGAGGAGCCCAGCGGGTTCCAGCGGTGCCCAGGTCTACAAAAGTCATCTAGAAAGACATCCGGTAGCTTCGCGTGCATTGCAGCGGAGAGTCCTCGGGAACGAATCATAATGCAGTAACCTCGGGTCGCTAGCGGCACCGGAATGGTTGTCTCCTCTCATCGCTCAGTGTCCTGGAGGGATTGCCGTTCGAAACCAGCAGTCACCATGAATAACGATAAATAAGATAGATACATCTATAAATATAGGCAAATCGCCCGCCGGACGTTAGAGGCAAGGACAATCAGATGCGAATCACGCACCAATCAATGAGGCTTGTCAATTAGCTTCTGCAAAATCCCGCAAATGCTTCAACTGCTTAGAGACTTCTTCCTTGAACATCACGATGTCGCTACTGTTCTTAATGATAGCGCGCATCGTTTCGTCTTTGAGCCGGTTGACTTTGTCGATCTGTTCTCGATATCTATGGAGAGACCACGTCAACACCCGAGTAGTAACGCTGTATTTCGACAGACGCACGCAATCTGCAGTGCTTGAAGCCGGGATTTAACACCGACTCCGTTCGCCATAGCAGCCGTCCTCGCTTGAGCTAAGTCTCTCTCGAGCCGGGTCGCTTCAGAATGACTAACTAATGCCTCTTGTTGTGCCGCCTGGTGTTCGAAGGGTCGAGAGGAGTCAGGAACTATCGGTGTCTGACGTAATTTACGGCTTCACACACCTCACGCAGCTCGTCGGCTTGATCGTTGAGCCCATTGACTTTGGTGGTAACCTCAACCACTTCCTCGTCCATGTTCTCGCATTCTAGCGTCAGCTGGTCGAGCTCGTTATCCACCTTGATCCGTTCACTTTCCACATCGGCGCGTTCTGTTCTCTTCATCTCGGCCACGCGACCCAATGTGGGCTTCACCACCGTCCTGATGTCGGCACCCGAGAGTAGATTCTGTGGATTGGAAGACGCCGGATTAAGATCTAGCGTAAGGTCGACGTCTTCCAGGGGCGCCGGAAGAGGTGGAAACAGCCCGAGGTTGGACAGTAAATTGGTGTACATATCCAGTGCTTCTTCCGCATCGGAGACTTTTCTTGTCAGGGACACCTCAAGCTTGACTACCACCTGATTGGTCTCAGCCATCTTATGCTTGAGGGTCTCGATGTCACGGGAGAGCGTCTCGTGTTCGGTGTTCATTCGGACCACCTCTTCTGGTGACAGATTCTGCTCCTTTACGATGTCTAGGAGCCTGAGTTCCTCCGCTTGGAGTTTCTCCAAATTGGAAACTGTCGGAGAATTGTTGAATAAATTTCACCTATGGCGGAACATATAATTTACCGCAGTAGGCGAGGTCAGCCTTTTCTCGCGCCAAGGTGTCAATGAGTTTCTTCTTCTTTGATTCGCAACGCCGTAGAATCTCCTCGAATTTCGCTTTATCCCGTCTGATAAACCCATTATCCTTCTTCAGTTCTTCGATAGGGGCCTATTGTGCGGTGGGTACCTCAGTGTGGACCACCACAAGAGGAGATACGCACAGGTGCTTTTTCGAGGATCTCGAGTTCCGATTGGATTTGCTTGAGCTCCTCCCTTTGCCGATCCACCAATGCAACAACACGTTCGTCCTTCTTTGCTGCCAGGCATTGTCAGCAAGGCTATAATTGAGGGGTTAAGGCTTACCATATCGCTCTTCGAGGATCCTCTCCTGCTCTGGGAAAACATCCTTGCCCTCCAAGAACACCTCGTAGGCTAGAGTATAATGGTCGAGCGCAAGAGCTTGATGATAGTTGATATCATCGAATTCATCGGGAATAAGAGCAGAATCCTGCAAAGTAACGTCTTTACTCTCTAGATAGTGCAGACGCGCCTATCCCCATGTGGCGTCAGCTTTGTTGCAAGTTGTGAGGAACAGCGGCTTACGCTCCCCAATTCTGCCAACCAATGCAACACACCCAGATAGAATGGCCATGCGTGCATAGCGCCAGGTGTTGCGAGAGTTTTGCGATCCCACTGTCCAATGTATGGATATCGTAGAGCTCTCAGGGGGTTTGCAAATTGGTCTTCAGGGGTCTCTTTGTCACCGAACGGCCATTCCGGATCCAGCAGTCGAACAAGATGTTGGTACACGGCGCGAAAGTCCTTGACAGTGACCTCCCTCAGCGTCTGTGGTGAAACCTCGATTCCGTTGCGATCAAGCCAGGCCCAGATGTCTTGTCGCATCTTCGCCTGAAAGGGCCGGTCTCGCAGTGGTCGAGTATCTTTGACACTCCCTTGGCTACCCATCGGCGCTGATGCTTGAGCACCACCTGCCCACATAGAGCCTCTTCGCGTGCTACTGCATACATGGTGACGAGTTTGAGTGCATGGTCTGGAGCAGAGACCACAACAAAGACGAAACCATAGTGCGGCTCATAGCGGTAGCGCATAGCTTGCGCTAATTCCATTACCGCAGAGCTTAACCCATGATCTACTCAAATGCAAGAGGCTTACCTGTGCAACGGTGTGCGGCCGTAGTTGGGCTTGCTCGCGCTCTGTAACAAAGGGTTCACATTGTGCGAACGCATCAGCGATTGTCGCGGATTTGTCCCCGGTATTTGCCCCATCATTGGATACGGTCCCCTGAGAGCGGGACCAGCCATCGACATTCGCCCAGTGTGCGTCGGCTTCTTCACAGTAGACGGGACGGGTAAATGCGAGCGGCCATTATTGTAAGGATCGGGTTGGAGAGTAGAGCGACGTGCAAACTCAGCCATCTGGAGAGTCAACACGATCTTATCATGCAGTAGCCGAGATTGCGTGTGGTAGTGAGCGGCGGGGACAGGAGGAGGTACGACGCGTTCACGGCCGCGCTCGTTGTTGAACGCGTCCGTCACGGCCACGTGATCAACTGCGCCAGTGGCACCGACTCCCGAGGCCTCGACTCATTTCAGACTTCGCCCTGCTGCTTCTCATAAGAGCTTGAAACAGTCAAAAATTCCTCGGTATGTCTACTGCAGTGAGAGAGCTGTTCGGTGGTGCTATCGTCGCTACATTGCCTGTTGGCCTGATTGACGCATCGTGAGTGACTCGTTGAATGCAAGACACTACAGACACTACTCTGATAATGCCAAGGGATCTGCGTCAAGTTCCCGATACTCAAGAGGTCCTATTGTATCCAGACTCACAAATCAGCATTGTACTGGAGATTCTAGAGAGCGTAGATGCTACAGAATTTACTGACATCGCTAAGTATGACAATCGAACATTTTACGAAAGCCCGCTTGCTGACTTCATGTCGAACAGGTTCCACTTTGACTCGCTAGCACACGACAACGATGCCGAAGAAAATACAGTGCTCGACGTTACTCAAGTGCTGGAGGACAGCAACTCCGCGAACCTTGCGTTCACAATCTTATCGGGGACGCAGCTTGTGCGCAAATTTAACACCACCCAACCCGACGAAATACACATCCTCATGGCGGTATATCGGATCAAGGATCATAATGTTGACCTGGTGCTGACGATGAATGTTCCAACTCGAACCACGGATGGAGCTGGTGTGGACGAGGCCGGTTTGACGTCCGCTCGAAGCACATTCGAGCTCGCAGCACGATCGTTGCGGATAGTCAATTATGGTTTGTTCGCGTAAAGAACCGGTAGGAGGATGCAACAGCAAACATCATCCATGCTATCCATAAAGGTGAGGACTACACCATACAACAGTCAATCCGTGCAAATCGCCTCAGACGAGCCACATATCAGTATGTAGGATCACGGACCAAAACGAGAGACTTGTATACATCCGGGTTAGAGATATTGATACAATGCTACATTCAGACATAAAGATCATATATGAGATGCGCAATGCAGGTCTTCCTTCACGCCTTCACGATGTTGCTACCAACTATGCTTCGGATCTCTCTGCTTCAGCCTCGGCCTCAGGTTCCTCATCAATGCGGTCATCCACGACGTTGGTAGCTTGAGCAGCAGCCTTCGCCTCCTTTTTGCGCTTGGAGGATTCCTTGAGCTTCTCCCACCTTTCGCGGAACCGCACGATCATTGCTTTCTGCTCTCACCACATCAGAGTCATTGGTGTCACCCGCGGAGATGCACATACCTGTTTCTCATTCTCTGCACGGACTATTCGCACCTCATCTTCGAGCTCACGTACCCTGCGTACGAGTTGCGCCTCTCGATCTCGCCCAGGGTTTACGGGATTGAGCGCAGCGACGGCCGGAGGGATGGGCGGTACGTTGATATTCAGGGACGCGAGGTCGACTGGCGCCTGCGTCGGCCGCGGGACCACGCTTGACGACACCATGGCACGATGCGCCTAGGAACATTGGTAAGAGAATGTCAGGGCAAGCGGCAGTGTGGCGCACCTCTTTTCTTGCAAGCAGTATGCTATCTCGTAACTGCTGATCTTGTTCTTGACGCATTTTCAGCATACCCTCCGCTGACGCGAGACGCTTCTGGAGCGTCTCTAGTTCGGCTTTGAGTGCGATGTTCTCCTCCTGAAGGGCTTTCGCCACCGCGTCTGACTTTGACGGGATTAGACAAAACGAGTCGGCCATATCATCTGACATACGAAACATCACTGCAAATTCAGTGCAGAATTCGAGTGGCTATGCCTACCGTCATCATGGCCGAGGTCATCGTCCCAGTCATCCCCTGCACCCGCAGATCCAACGTCCTGTGGTTGTGGAGGAAACGAATGTGAGCGTCCCGCTCGGCCGCTTTCAGACTTTGATACTGTTGCTGGAGAATCATTGCGTGTAAGCATCCTCGACCGCGCCGCCTTAACGAGTCCGATTCCACGGGACAACCTTCTGGATAGTGCATCTTCTATGTCAGTGTCGCTGCTAGAGCTAGCGTCTCGCAGGCGAGGTGTGTGTTCCGGTGTCGGCGGAGCAAGCGGTGCGGTGGCGAAGGCGACTGGCTGAGAGAGGTAATCCAGCATGCCTTCGGTGATTTTCCAGAATTGGTTGAATGGGTCTCCTGAATCGCTCTGTGGTAGATCATCAGTAATGTATACAAATAGAACAGAGTGGAGATCAAAGCAGCGAGCACAGGCATGCTCAGACCAACGTGCTTATGCCTTGCGATGAAGTTAAACAATGGACATGCTAGCCAGCGCATAAGCCATCAGCATTGTGATGAATTATGTCGGAGCTTTGATCTACGATACGTGGAGCCCAGGCTGCATCTCAGGCGGCGTGTCTTGTCTGACAGAGCAATGCAACAGGCACCAACACGAGCGGCCTTCACATAAGCGATTGAGTGCTGCCCAAAGAACTTCAAGCAGAAGAGGTATCACGAGGCCTCTCATTCGCCGTAGGACGTCTGTGCCTGTAGGGACCTGTGCAATGTAAAAGCATACACCCAACGTCGATTAAACTCTTGCGATCTAGCCTTTAACGGCGTAAATGCCAGTGATTGGCTTCGTTGGTGCAATTACCAGAAGAAGACAGGAACAGTGCCTGGGGGGATATGTACTTTTCTTGACAGTGATTGGGGAAGCCCGGGGCACCCGAAAGTGTAATCAGCCAGTAAGAGTAGCTGGACAGGTTAATACCACCTCGCCAGCTCTAACTGCACGAGGACCCTCTGTAACGGACTCAAGTTACTCCAAAGGCAGGGGCAAATAAACTTCACGCTACTGGCCGGCTGAGCCGTGGTCATGACAGATGTGCGGGGGTTAGGATAGCGTGGCACTCGCGTGCGAACAGCGAGTGCAACGCCACCCTCCGCGGAATGTGCGGCAGACACAGTATAGCCACGCGACCGGATCGGAAAGGTGATCAGTCCGCACAATACCACACTGGACCCTTTGGAGATGCCCTGGGGTGAAGGTCTGCTCCCTGGACAGGTCGAATACCGCTACAAAGTACGGGCAATTGGGGTGGCCGAACAGCTCCAAAGGTTGTAAGTTCGTGAAACACGAGAAGAGAGAGGGTGCAGCCCGTGTTTGCTGCGTGATTGCAACGGACATCCCCCAGTGCTTAAAGCAATGCGTAGATTCGCTCTAAGGATGGCCGTTGCAATCACAAGCAATGCGTAGAGTCGCCCTCTGATGGTAGGAGCACCTTCTGAGTAGAAACTATGCAGAGAGGACACTCACCCGTTGCCCGAGGACCATAAAAGACTCTTCAATAGCTTGCTGTGACTCAGACATCCTATTGCGGGCATGCGGGGGCGGCGATGGCACTTGAGGCGGCGCAGTTGGAGGGGCGATCGTTCCAGAAGTACTTGCATGGCTAGTCAACTTTTGTGGAAGATTTGGATCTTTGTTTTCTTCTCTGAGTTTGGCTATTCTCCTCTGAAGTTCTTTCCCGGCCTTTGAGTGGTCGTTGTAGAGCATGCGCAGCGTTCGCTTCGTCTACATGACCGGTTCCAGGTCACTCACGAAAAGGCCACATAATGAACAGAACACGTACGTTATCATCCGTAGCGGCTTCTACACATACTAAGAATGCCTCTGCAGCCTTATAGTGCTCCTCCGCTGCGGGGATTAGGAGACCTTGTGCGACATAATCGTCCGCGTTCGCAGCATGTTGGTGCGCCTTGGGGCAAGTTTAGTAAGTGCTGCGTTGATTTCTTCGTGACATACCACATTCAACGGCGAGCTGGAGGAAGCCATGAGACGTACACAAGCGCTGATTGAAATCAAAGATGATACACAGGCGGCGCTGAGATTGAGTTCAACCCGGGTTCATCAAACAGCACGCTCAACCCAGGATGGACCGGGTTTTTCCCCGAATTGGCACCGCCGGGTCTTTTCTGATTCAGCCTGGCATTGGGTAAAACCTGGCACCCGGTGACCTGCGCCACGCCAGGTTCAGTGGACGGGCCGGACAATGCCGCTATTCCGCGAGCACCCCATAATTCCCATAAAATAATTCAAATAAATAATATATATATTATCCTGTATTCTACGGACATTCGACAGCAGCGCAAACCAATAGCTACTAGCTACATATATACAAGTGTGTTCAGTATGTCAGTAGGTCAGTGTGTCAGTAGGTCAGTAGGTCAGTAAGTCAGTAGGTCAGTAGTCAGTAGGTCAGTATGTCAGTAAGTCAGTAAGTTCGGACGTCAGTAGGTTGGACGTCAGTATTGGTCAGTATATGATTAGTGCGTCGCTA